>NW_027361829.1:16392500-16727500 GCF_039654945.1 Dendrobates tinctorius | reverse complement strand
CTGTGCCCATATACACATGATACATGTTCGCCATCCCATAGTCCCGTGCCCATATACCATCATACATATCCTCTATCCCATGCCCATATACCCATCATATATATCCTCCATCCCATAGTCCCGTGCCCATATACCCAAACAAACAAACATACACACACACACACACAAACACACACACACACATACACACTTTGAGCCCTAGATATTGATAAACAATCCATGAAAAAATTATTTGTTTTAAATGGAAATAAATGGAAAAAAAACAACAAACATCGAAAAAAACAACCATGAAAATTTAAAAAAAATAAAATTAAAAAATACAAAAAAAAAAAAAAAAAAAACCAGACTAGAAAATAAGTAAAAAAAAAAAAACAAACAGTCCGTCTGTACTTACATCACGTCTACCCGCCCGCACTTGGCCTTGCTGCTCCTGCCGTTCCTCCGGTGGTGGTGGCGTGATGGAGGATGAGCTCTGAAAATTAAACCAAAAAAATTAATCACATGTGTTTATTTTTTCAAATCCATACGGAAGCATAGTACTCACTTCTTCTGCCTCTTGCCCTGTCCCGGGGACATATTCTTCACCAGATGAAGACATGCTGCAATAAAAAAAAAAAGAGACATAAGTACATAGAAATGTATTGAAATTTCAGCCAGACATTAGGTTTTTCATACTTACATTGGTGCAGCTTGTGCTGTGTGTCCACTAGTGAGCAATCCTTAAAGTATTGTGGAATCCCAGTGCCCACACCATTTTATCACCTTGGTTCAATTTTGTTTTTTTACTGTCTAGACCAAATTTCAGTCATGTTTATGTAAAAAACGCATGCGCATAAAAACGCAAGACCATGCGCAAGTATTGCGCTCCCATAGGCTCCAATGTGGTGTTTTTGCGCATTCCGTGCGCATTCCGTGCGCATGCGTTGTTTTAACGAGACAGGGCGGAACCAAAAATGCAACATGTTGCGTCTGACGCGCCTGGCGCAAAAGACAAAAAAACGCATGCGCACGAAAGCGCAAATATGCGCAAGACCATGCGCACATCATGTAAAATATAGGTGCGCAGTGCGCATGCGCACTGGTGCGCCCGATGCGCTGCGCACAAAAGCGCTAATGTGAAACCAGCCTTAGCCTCAGTTTTTTTCATTTTCACATGGGCAACAGGATAAAATGGATCCTAAAATTTGTTGGGCAATTTCTCCTGAGTACACCGATACCTCAAATGTGGTCATAAGCCACTGTTTGGGCGCACGGCAGGGCCCGGAAGGGAAGGAGCGCGTTTTGACTTTTTGAATGGAAAATTAGCTCCAATCGTTAGCGGACACCATGTCGCGTTTGGAGAGCCCCTGTGTGCCTAAACAGTGGAAAAAAACCCACAAGGGACACCATTTTGTAAACTAGACCCCTTAAGGAACTTATCTAGATGTATAGTGAGCACTTTGAACCCCCAGGTGCTTCACAGAAGTTGATAACGCAGAGCCATGAAAATAAACAATAATTTTTCTTCCTCAAAAATTATTTTTTTAGCCCGCTATTTTTTATTTTCACAAGACTAACAGGAGAAATTGGACCACAAAAGCTGTTGTGCAATTTGTCCTGAGTGCACCGATACCCCATATGTGGGGGGGAACCACTGTTTGGGCGCGTGGGAGAGATCGGAAGGGAAGGAGCGCCATTTTGAAATGCAGACTTTGATGGAATGTTATGCGGGCATCATGTTGCGTTTGCAGAGCTCCTGATGTGCCTAAACAGGAGAAACCCCCCACAAGTGACCCCATTTTGGAAACTAGACCCCCCATGGAGCTTATCTAGATGTGTAGTGAGCACTTTGAACCCCGAAGTGCTTCACAGAAGTTTATAAACGCAGGCAGTGAAAATAAAACACGGGTATTACATACCTGGTAATGTGTTTTTTCATGAGACATGACGGCACCACGAGAGAGGGGATCCGCCCAACAAGGACAGGAAACCTTCAAGATAAAAGGGGTGGCTCCTCTCTCCGCATCAGTTGTTTTACAGAGCACGAGAGGAACTCCACAGGTTAGTGTACATATAAACAATACATCCTTAACACTACTAAATTTCCAACACCCAAGGGAGGGAATAATGCTAATAATGCACCCAACTAATAATGTGATCAATAGGGAGGGAATATAAGGGTGCCGTCATGTCTCATGAAAAAGCACATTACCAGGTATGTAATACCCGTGTTTTTCCATTCTACATGATGGCACCACAAGAGAGTTACAGAGATTTGTATCCTCTTAGGGAGGGATCACTGCTTGCAACACTCTTCTCCCGAATGTGAGATCAGAGGTAGCAGATAAGTCTAACCTATAATGTTTGAAAAAGGTAGACGGAGAGGACCAAGTGGCCACCTTACAGATTTGGTCGATGGAGGCGTCTGCTCTCTCCTCCCAGGATGTCGCCATGGACCTCGTGGAGAGGGATTTTAGGCCCTGTGGAACAGACCTGCCTGCACTACTATACGGTAGCATAATGGCCTCTCTCACCCATCTAGCTATAGTCTGTTTAGAGGCTTTAAGGCCCTTCCTTGCTCCCTGGTATGAGACAAATAAGGCCCTCTGTTTTCTCCAGGGTCTTTTCACCTCTAAATACTGCAGGATACATCTAACGTCTAGGCAATGAAGCCTCTCCTCCTTCTGGTTACTAGGGTTAGGACAAAAGGATGGTAAGACAATCTCCTGAGCCCTGTGGAATTTTGATACCACCTTAGGAAGGTATTCTGGGTCTAATTTTAACACAACTCTATCGTCCATGACCTGAGTGTAGGGAGGGTCTGCTGATGCGTCTAAGTGCGTGTAAGTCCCCAACCCTACGGGCCGATGTGAGTGCCACTATTAAGGCTGTTTTTAGTGTTAGAACTTTATCTGATGTTGTGTTTAGTTGTTCAAACGGACTTTCTGTCAGAGATGATAGGACTAAGGGTACCGTTACACTTAGCGATGCACCAGCGATCCCGACAACAATATGGATCGCTGGTGCATCGCTAAGTGGTCGCTAGTGAGCTGCCACACAGGCAGATCTCACCAGCGACATTGCTGGGGTCGCTACTTACCTGTCAGACGCGGCGATCCTGACTTCCGCCCGCGTCCACGCGTCGCTCGTCGGCGCCACAGGAAGCCCAGCAGGAAGCGCCCGACGAGAAATGATCCAGGACCTTCTCTCGTGACCAGCGATAATTAGCGGGGGAGCCGGTCGGAGGTAAGTATCACATGTAGCGATATCGCTGCTACGTCACAAAATCGGTGACTTTACAGCGATAATGCTAGCGATATCGCAGTGTATAACGGCGGCTTAAATTTAGATCCCAAGGAGGAGGAGTAGGGAATGGGACAGAGTCATCTCTAGTACAGACCCAGATAAACCTGGCCACCCACCTATTGTTTGCTAGGTCACAGTTGAATAAGGCTGCCAGGGCTGAGACGTGTAATTTGAGGGTACTGATAGCTAACCCCAACTCTAAACCTTTCTGAAGAAATTCCAATATTGCCACTATCGGGACTTCCCCTTCCCTATTGGGCCTGAGGTAGATAAGAATTTTTTCCATATTTTACCATAAATTTTTGTAGTCACTGGTTTTCTGCTACTGAGTAAGGTGGATATTAACCCCGCTGAGAATCTCTTTTCTAGTAGTGACCTTTCAAATTCCAGGCTGTCAAATGCAGCCCGGACTTCTGAGGGTGATTGAAGGGACCCTGTGTTAGGAGGTCGTGGTCCTCCGGGAGCACCCATGGGTCAGTCACTGACATCATTTTCAGCCAGTAAAACCATGGTCTTTTCGGCCAAAAGGGAGCTATCATAATCAATCTGGCTCTGTCCTCCCTGATCTTCCTCAGAACTGCTGGAATGAGGCATATTGGAGGGAAGGCGTACAGGATTCCTGATGTCCACTCTATCCTGAACTGTGTAAAATGAGGATGAATGAACTCATGGAGATCAACATCCAACACTGCGGAGACACCATCACATGTTTCTCAACGCAGTGATTCTAGAGCAATGCCCCCATCCCTTATGGGAAATGTGTAAAAACATGCAAAACACAAGCCGCGGAGACACCATCACACGTTTCTCAACGCAAGCAATGATTAGCCAGGTCTTTCCCCGGGAAGGAACAACCACGGGAAGGGCAGTCTCCAATGAAGGAAACCACCTATGCCAAAACATGGTATCCATTCACAGACAGCTGTTTCTGGGTATTGCCCCTCATCAGTGTGGAGTAGCAAACTGGCCAGTAGGAGCAATGCCTAGTAGAAGACTGTGTAAAATGAGGATGAATGAACTCATGGAGATCAACATCCAACACTGCGGAGACACCATCACATGTTTCTCAACGCAAGCAATGACTAGCCAGGTCTTTCGCCCGGGAAGGAACAACCACGGGAAGGGCAGTCTCCAATGAATGAAACCACCTATGTCAAAACATGGTACGTCCAGGGTACTCCTCTCGGAGAGGACTCTATCTGTAACCACCACCTGAGAGACTGGAGTACAGAGTCCGGGAGGGTGAGCTTCTACTCTAACTGTACCTGAAGCCTCAGATCGTTTTGTAGCACACACCACTGAAGTTCTCTTGTGTGGAACTGGGCCCACTTCACTCCTGGTATGCAGGAGGTTAGGGACCCCAACACTGACATGGCCCTTCTCAGTCATTTGTTTTTTTTAATGTTGTTACGATTAAATTTTTGATTTTTTCTTCTTTCTCACCAGAGTATCTTTTTCCCTGAGATGTGCAGTGACATCTGCAATTATTTTTGTGAACACTTGGGGGGCTATTGCAACTCCAAAGGGCAGAGCCTTGTACTGAAAGTGACGCCATTGAGACCTCATCTGGACCGCCACCCTGAGGTATTTGCGATCTTGTTGCCGGATCTGGACATGATAAAAAGCATCCTTGAAGTCCAGGACTGCCATGTAGCACTGAGAAAAGAGGAGCTTCACTGCCGATCTTATTGTTCCCATCTTGAATGATGGGACTATCAGATATTTGTTGAGGCCTTTCAGATTTATAATCGTCCTCCAGGAATTGTCTGGGTTTTTTTTTGAAAAATAGGGGGGAAATAAAAACCTTCCTTCTTTTTCTCTTCCGGAACTTCTTCCAGGACATGTTTGTCTAGGAGTGATATTACTTCCCCCTCCAGACTTTGTTTTTCTTGAGAGGACTGTACTGGAGTCTACATGTATATTCGTGGTGGAACCTTAACTCCAGACCTGACCTCACAATTTGTCGGATCCAGGTGCTAGATGAGATCCTCTCGCAGGCTGGGAGGAAGCGAGAGAGCCTTCCCCCCCCCCACCGAGAAGGACCGTCACTGGGAGGGTTTTTTGGCGTCTTTGGAGGGCTTGTTGAAGTAGAAACCTCTCCCTCCTCTGGATCGCTTGTCAGAGTTGTTTCTGTCTCGATCCCTGTACTGTTGCCTTCTGAATTTTCGGCCCTTCTGAAAGGAGCGCCGAAAGTCCTGAAATGGCTGTTTTGGGAAATTCTTCTTTTTGTCGCCGGCTTTCTCCAACACATCATCCAAACAGGAAATTTCCCTCACACGGCAGAGAGCAGAGTTTCATCTTTGCCTGTGTGTCCCCCGGCCAGCATTTGAGCCATGCTGCACGGTGTCCAACCTTAGTTAAGGCTGCTGATTTTGCTGCTAGCCTGGCTGAATCTGCTGAAGCCTCAGCGAGAAAGACTGCCGCTGCTCTGATGGCCGGTTTCGCTTCCAGAATAGACTCCCTGAGGACTCCTTGCTCTAGCTGATCCTCCAGGTTATCAACCCATATTTTTAGGGATCTAGCCACACAAGTGGCCGTGATGGCGGGCCTTAGTGCCCCAGCCGAGGCCTCCCAGGCTGTTTTAAGACAAGTGTCTGTCTTTCTGTCCAGGGGTTCTTTTAGGGAACCTAAATCCTCAAAGGGTAGGGAGGATTTTCTGGCGACTTTTGAGATCGCTACATCAATCTTTGGAGCTGTATCCCAGGATGAGGATGCTTCTTCATCAAAGGGGTACCTCCTTTTTAGGGAACTGATTATCTGGGACTTCTTCTCTGGTTTTTCCCGTTCCCTTTTTATGAGTCCTTCCAGCTGTTTGTTAATAGGGAAGGCTCTACGTTTCTTCTTTTGCAACCCGCTAAATGTGAGTTCCTGAGCCGTATTTTTTGCCCGCTCATCTACCAGCCCCATAGTAAACCGGATTGCCTTTTATAAGCTTATCTGTAGCTTCTACTGGGAATGCGTCTTCCTCGTCAGAACTGCTATCTAAATAGTGGGATTTATCTGAGTCCTCCTCTGACCCTGTGGAGTCTTCTTGAGAGACTACTGAGAGGCTGGATCTATCTCTTGCTTTGCTATCCATATCTGCTGATTGTAAAGCCCTCATTGATTTACAGACCTCTGATTGAATTAGGGATCTCGGGTTGTCAGAAAAAGAGGGTGTCTCCTCCGCTACTGTTTTGTTAATACAGTCCTGGCACAATCTTTTACTCCAAGATGCTCCTAAGGGACTATTGCATAAGGGACATTCCTTATTCTTGGATTTTTACCTACTCTTCTTAGGGACCTCCTATACTCCACTCCGCCAATGTATGTAAAAAGAGGGGAGAGAGGAGACAAGAGAGAAAGAGAACAGACATGAGCGTGCTGGACTTTCTCGCTCACTCACCACTTGGACGCTTCACCGAACGGGTACCGGATCTGGAGGCTGACTGGTCTTCTCACTATCTCCCAAAGAGACTAAGGACCCCTCCTTTTTGCGGTGACGATCGGCCCGTACGCTGCCCGAGGGGCTCCCACTGCTGCTGCGGCGCATCTGGCTCTTCTCCTCTGAGTGAGACCACGTCTCCTGCACCTCCTGGTGCGGCTGCAAGTGTTCTGGTGAAGCGCTCTCCATTGCCTAGCTGCTGCTGCTGTTTTCTGACGAAAGCAGTCACGTTTAACCTAGTAATAGATCAGTCACGCCCGCCAGTACTACTGCTGAGTTTAAATACCAGCATGTCTCCTTTTTTTTTTTGTAATTAAACACCTGGTTGATCCCACCTGCCGGCCGCTTACGCATGCGCGCTATCCTGTCTCTGATAATCAGTGCGCGCTCCTTATGCCCGCTTGAAGATCGTGTCTGTGCGCACCCTGCTGTATCCGGTGCACGCACACTATGTGGCCGTACTGCGCTCTATCCTGTGCACCCTCTCTGCCCTGCTACTGCCTCCCGGGTGTCGCAGAATCTACTTCCGGGTTGCGCCTCATCTACTTCCAGTGCGCGCTCCCGGCCTCTCCATAGGTTCCCCGGGAGTACGCGCCGCTGCGTGCGCCCGGATTTTACTACTGGAGCACGTCCCTCCTGCTGCTGCCCTCCGGTGCACGCTTTCAGCTCAGATAGCTGCCCTCATTCGGGTGTCCCCATTAGCTGCGCGTACCCGGCTTTTCCCTTCCAGTGTGCGCCCAGGTCACCGCAGCGTTTCCATGCTACTTATCACCATGACACCTGCTGCTGCTGCCCTCATACCTGCGGCCCCCATGGACCTGGTCATCCGCGGAAGCCTCCACACTGTTCTGGATGTTTGCAGGTACTTTTCCTGGGCAGCTCCGGTGTCAGACCTGTGCTCGACACAGGGCTGTGGAGTCGGTAAGCCACAGTTGCGACTCCGACTCCTGGATTTTTTCAGGCTCCGACTCCGGCTCCGACTCCTTCATAAATGGCCAATTCATAACAACAAATTTACTGTTGTAAAATATTAAACATCGTGCTTATTCAGTTTCTCACCATCATATAAGTAATCAGACCACTTAGAGCAAAAACTACATTTATTAGAATACAATTAGAATATAGCAAATAACTTTTATAAACTTTTCTAAACTGTAAGTAAATATGCAATAAACACTTTTATGCAGTTAATAAGAAGAAATATATAAATTTGTCCTCAGAAAAAGTATTGCCTCTGTCAGATCCTCCTTCATGGATGCCCTCAAATCTGATCTAATTATTTTGAGAGCAGAGAACAACCTCTCTACACTAACTTGTGTTGGTGGCAAAGCAGTAACCACTCGGGCAACATCTCTGACAATGTCAGGATACAGAGGAATCGCTTGTTGCACTGTTATTTTTGATGAACGGTCAAATTTCTCAATTTCTTTTAGTGCACATGAAAAATTCTGCTGAAATGTACTGGCTGTGTTCCTTGATGGGGATGACTCTTCTTCTATGCGGGAACGCTTTGCACGGTCCTTGTGATCCAAATATTTTTCGAAATTAAATTCTTCATCAGTTGATGAGGAGGGTGAAGATGTGGCAGGACGACCAAATTCTTCTTGTTCCTCCTGACTGTTCTGCAACCCTTTCATCCTTACTGCTATTTCAAACAGAGCTTCTTTTCCTTTACTTAGCTGTTGATCATCTAGAATAATCCGATGCATTGGGTCTACATAAACAGCTGCCAAAAGAATGTTATTTTGTAATAGTAGCTCCTCTCTCCGTTTCATTGATGTAGCAATGCCACTTGCAGTTAACCCTCCTCTTTGGGACAGGCGAAACATCAGGTTCTTCCACTCCTTTAAGAAAATACCTGGAGTTAAGTCCTCTGCTTGTAATTTTTTAGTCACTGTAAATGGGTGCTCTAGCAATTTTTCCAGCTCAGTCACCTGATTCCACTGACTTTCATTTAGCGTCAGTTGAGGGTTAGCCTTGTCTACAAGAAAGGTTTTCAGTTCATCCAAGCGCTGAATCATTAAGTAAGTACTGCCCCATCGTGTGGCTTGAATCAATAATTGCCCCTTTTCCAGCACGTCTCTTCAAAATTGAGTCAACTTTAGGGGTTCTGGCAACAGTAGCCAATTTTCTCACCTTGCCAATCAGTGCAGCAGCATGTCCTTCTTGCAGACTGTCTCTTATAGCCAGCTGTAGCGTATGCACAACACAGCGCATGTGATGAATGAAAGAACATATTGACACAGTTTCAACAAGATCATCTAAACTATCATGTTGCTGTTCATCTGAAGCAACTTCAGTTTGCTCCTCAGTTACAGTACTGTGTTCCTCTATTTCAAACATTTCTGTGTCTGTGGACCCAGAATGTTCTTCTAGCTGCTGGTCACCATCATTACTCTCATTCATTAGCTTAATAGTACTTATCATATTTGAAGCATTGTCAGTTACGACAGAAAGAACTTGCTCTTTTTTAAGTTAATAGTCTTGCAGAACCTTTTCCACCAAGACCTGGAGAAACTCACTGGTGTGATGAGCTTTGGTGTCTTTTGCTGCCAATGTCTTGGTAACTATTTCATTTTTGTCACAAACAAATCGGACATTGATGGCAAAATAGTTCACTCTGTGACATGTGCAGGCATCCATTTTAAGAAACAGAAAGCGTCCCTTGAGAGTTTTTTTAAGTTCTTCCTTTTGTTTAAAAGCTTCTTCGATTACTAATTTTCTAATACTCTCTCTCTCCAGAGAAACACCAAGCTTGCGGGCCATTTCCCCATTCAGACACATAAAAGCTGGTCGTGAAAATAATGAAATAGGCACACTATCCTTTACAACAAGCTCTATGATCTGTTTTTTAAATGTATCTACTGTCATTGTCACAGTAACTTTGTCACTGACAAAATATCTTGCAACTGATGGCTGCAAAGTTCTCTGCTCCTTTGTTTGGCTGGAAGAGCTGGGCACTGGTTCATTGGTTTGGATGCAGTCTTTCTCATCCACTGCTTTCAGTACTTCTGGATGAAAGCGCTGTAAATGTCTCTTTAGATTAAAAGCTCTGGTAGGAGCATTTTTATCTTTGCCTGAATATGCACTCATCTTGGCTTCACAGCATTTGTTTTCGTCTGGATCATTTGTCATACACTGACAGACATAATGTTTTCTATCTTGAGTGATGGTGAAATGTTCAAATACAGCTGATTTAATGTGATGCTTCTTTGACATTCTCAAGTTTTTAATTCTGCATTCACAATCCAAATGACAATTGATTTTCCTAAAAACAATTGTACAAAATTATTGCCAGGTCGTACAACTGATATAGTGGTCAGTAATACTGTTATTATTCCTCATGTACTCACAGTTAACTGATGCAAAGTTTGTTGAAAGGATAATACTTCTTACAGTCTTCCTCTTCTGAGTAGCAGGCAGCTGTGAGATGCTTGGAAGACGCACACCTAGTATGATCTAGTCTAGAGGAGGAGCTTTACTACTAAGAATTTGCAACACATTTTCACTTTCAGTTTCATACATTGTAAGTAGGGGGGTTGGGGCAGCATGAGGTTAACCAAGTATAAGATTAGATAAGGGCAGTGGGGAACAGTGACACACAAGAAGTAAGAAATGTCTCTATCTCCAGCAGAACTGCTTATCACTGTTGTTCATAGTTTGATAGAACATATATATTTGAGTAACATTTATAAAATTCATATGAAAGTTCAATTATGAAATATTAATACATTTTTTTTAAAGCTGGAGTCTGAGTCGGTACATTTCTACCGACTCCGACTCCAACCAAAACTAACTCCGACTCCACGACTCCGACTCCACAGCCCTGGCTCGACAGAGTGGGATCCCCAAAAGGGTCCTCCGAGGAGTCTTTCATCTGCCCGGACACCGATGTGTCTCACAGTCTGCATGGCCACTGGTTGTCAACAGGGAGGGAGCACAAAGTGGCCTCCGTGGACATCTATGGGGCATGTTGGTCATCAGGGAGGGTACACGAACTGTGGTCTCCGAGGTCCAAACTTCACCCGGGCATCTGCCCCACGGGCTATGGCCATGCACTCGCTCAAGGGGGGGCATAGGAATATATGGCCCCCGAGGTGACTACCGGTAGGTACCTGGTGACGGGTGTAGCAGACCGGTGCCTGCCAGTAATCACCCGACCCAGGCATCTTCTTCTTTCTTCCAGAATCTTCAAGAGGTTTTTCATCTTGAGAGCTCCCCATCGAGGACAGGAAACCAACTGTCCTTTTATCTTGAAGGTTTCCTGTCCTTGTTGGGCGGATCCCCTCTCTCGTGTTGCCGTCATGTAGAATGGAAAAAATCATTTTTCATCAAAAATTATTTTTTAGCTCGCTGTTTTTATTTTCCCAAGGGTAACAGGAGAAATTGGACCCCAAAAGTTGTTGTCCAGTTTGTCATGAGTACGCTGGTACCCCATATGTGGGGGGGAACCACTGTTTGGGCGCACGGCAGGGCTCAGAAGGGAAGGAGCGCCATTAGGACTTTTTGAATGGAAAGCTAACTCCAATCGTTAGCGGACACCATGTCGTGTTTGGAGAGCCCCTGTGTGCCTAAACTATTTGAGCTCCCCCACAAATGACCCCATTTTGGAAACTAGATCCCCTAAGGAACTTATCTAGATGTATAGTGAGCACTTTGAACCCCCACATGCTTCACAGAAGTTTATAACGCAGAGCCATGAAAATTAAAACTTTTTTTTTCTAAAAAAAATGATTTTTAGCCCGCAATTTTTTATTTTCCCAAGGGTAACAGGAGAAATTGGATACCCAATATGTGGGGGGGGCATTGTTTGGGCACACGTTGGCACTCAGAATGGAAATAGTGTTGTTTTGAAATGCAGACTTTGGAATGGTCTGCGGGCGCCATTACGTTTGCAGAGCCCCTGATGTGCCTAAACAGTAGACACCCCCCACAAGTGACCCCATTTTGGAAACTAGACCTCCCAAGGAACTTATCTAGATGTCTGGTTGCACTTTGAACCCACAAGTGCTTCACAGAAGTTTATAATGCAGAGCCGTGATAATAAAAAATCATTTTTTTTCTCACAAAAATAATTTTTTAGCCCCCAATTTTTTTATTTTCCCAAGGGTAACAGGAAAAATTGCACAACAACTTTGGGGGTCTAATTTCTCCTGAGTACGCTGATACCCCATATGTTGGGGTAAACCACTGTTTGGGCACACGTTGGGGCTTGGAAGGGAGGGAGCACCGTTCGACTTTTTGAACGCAAAATTGGCTGGAATCATTGGTGGCGCCATGTCGCGTTTGGAGATCCCCTGATGTCCCTAAATAGTGGAAACCCCTCAATTCTAACTCCAACCTTAACCCCAACACACCCCTAGCCACAACCCTAACCCCAACACATACGTAAGCACAAGCCTAACCCCAACACACCCCTAATTCCAACCCTAATTCTAACCCTAACCCTAATAGAAAAATAAAAATATTTTATTTATTTTATTATTTGTCCCTACCTATGGGGGTGATAAGGTGGGGTGATTTACTATTTTTTTATTTTGATCACTATGATAGGAATGAATGAATGAATGTAATCTGCCGTTTGGGAGATTCAATGGACGCACTGCGCATGCGCCCGCCATTTTGGAAGATAGCAGCGCCCATGATCCGAGACGGCGGGACACCGGGAGCCACAGCAGGACTCGGGGGGTGATCGGAAGGCGGGAGGGGAGCAGATGCTGACTGCTGCGGCAGATAGCCGTCTGTGGCGGGGGCCGGTCGCCCCCGCCAGTTAGTGGGGGGGGGTTGGATCCGTGTCTCCAGCCATGTCCAATGCTACTGCAGCATCGGCCATGGCTGGATTGTAATATTTCATCAAATTTCATTGGTGAAATATTAGTATATCGCTCTGATTGGCTGTTGAAAGTGAAACAGCCAATCAGAGCGATCGTTGTCACGGGGGGGCATAGCCACCCCCCCCTGGGGTGAAGCACAAAGGGTCCTGTGTCTGTGGGTCGGGTGACCTTTCAATGACCCCGGTCACCCGACCCGCAGGAGGGTGATTTATACCATGACACCTACATAAGCGTCATTGGTCGGGAAGGGGTTAAAAAATAAAAATAAGAAACAAAGCAAAAAACAATGCTTTATCATCATACCGCCGAACAAAAGGTGCAAGAACACGTGATCAAAAAGACATAGATAAAAATGGTACCGCTGAAAACGTCATCTTGTCTCGCAAAAAACAAGCCGCCATACAGCGTCATCAGCGAAAAAATAAAAAAGTTAAAGCTCGCAGAATAAAGCGATGCAAAAATATTTTTTATATAAAATTGTTTTCCTTGCATAAAAGCGCCAAAACACAAAAAGGACATAAATGAGGTATCGCTGTAATCGTACTGACCTGAAGAATAAAACCGCTTTATCAATTTGACCACACGCGGAACGGTGTAAACTCGCCCCCCAAAAGAAATTCATGAAATGCTGGTTTTTGTTCATTCTGCATGCAAAAAATAGGAATAAAAAGCGATAAAAAAAAAAGTTACGTGACCGAAAATGGTACCAATAAAAATGTCAACTCGTCCGGCAAAAAATAAGACCTCACATGACTCGGTGGGTCAAAATATGTAAAAATTATAGCTCTCAAAATGTGGTGATGCAAAAACTATTTTCTACAATAAAAAGCGTCTTTTAGCGTGCGACAGCTGCCAAACATAAAAACCAGCTAAAAATAGTAAATCTAGCCCCCCTTTATCACCCCCTTAGGGAAAAATAATAAAATTAAAAAAATGCATTGCATTTAATAGCCCTCTGTGTTTGTACTGTTACATACAGCAACAGGAACACCCGATTCTTACACTTGGGATGGTCCAAACAATAAAAGCAATTGTTGCCATCCACCTTTCGTGTCTCCTCTTTTTCCTTATAGATTGTAATCTTGCGAGCAGGGCACTCATTCCCATTGGTATCTGTTTTGATCTTTGTGTTTATTGCTATGCTGTAATGTCTATTGTCTGTAGAAGTTCCCTCTATGATGTAAAGTTCTGCGGAATATGTTGGCGCTATAGAAATAAAATTATTATTTATTTCCATTTTCTGGCTAGGGTTAGGACTGAGATTGGGGTTAGGGTTGGAGTTAGAATTGGAGGGTTTCCACTGTTTGGGCACATCAGGGGCTCTCCAAATGCAACATGGCGTCTGATCTCAATTCCAGCCAATTCTGCCTTGAATAAGTCAAACGGTGCCCCTTCCCTTCTAAGCTCTGCCATGCGCCCAAACAGTGGTTTACCCCCACATATGGGGTATCAGCATACTCAGGACAAACTTTTGGGGCACAATTTCTCCTGTTACCCTTGGAAAAATTAAAAATTGGGGTAAAAATATCATTTTTGTGGAAAAAAAAATGTTTTTTATGGCTCTACATTATAAACTTCTGGGAAGCACTTGGGGGTTCAAAGTGCTCACCACACATCTAGATAAGTTCCTTGGTGGGGTCTAGTTTCCAAAATGGTGTCACTTGTGGGGGGTTTCCACTGTTTAGGCACATCAGGGGCTCTCCAAATGTGACATGGCGTCCAATCTCAATTCCAGACAATTTTGCCTTGAAAAGCCAAGCGGCTCTCCTTCCCTTCTGAGCTCTGCCATGCGCCTAAACAGTGGTTCCCCCCCACATATCAGGTATCAGCGTACTCAGGACAATTTGCAGTCCAGTTTCTCCTGTTATTACCCTTGGTAAAATTAAAAAAAAAATTGGACCTGAAGTAATTTTTTTGTGAAAAAAAGATAAATGTTCATTTTTTTTTTTTTTTTTTAAACATTCAAAAAATTCCTGTGAAGCACCTGAATGGTTAATAAACTTCTTACATCTGGTTTTGAGCACCTTGAGGGGTGCAGTTTTTATAATGTTGTCACTTTTGGGTATTTTCTATCACAGACCCCTCAAAGTGACTTCAAATGTGATGTGGTCCCTAAAAAAAAATGGAGTAAAAATGAGAAATTGCTGTTCAACTTTTAACCCTTATAACTTCTTAAGGAAAAAAAAAAATTTGGTTCCAAAATTGTGCTGATGTAAAGTAAACAACATGTGGGAAATGTTATTTATTAAGTTTTTTGTGTGCCATATCTCTGATTTAAGGGCATAAAAATTCAAAGTTGGAAAATTGCGAAATTTTCGCCAAATTTCCGTTTTTTTCACAAATAAACGCAAGTTATATGAATAAAATTTTACCACTAACATGAAGTACAATATGTCACAAGAAAACAATGTCCGAATCACCAGGATCCATGAAAGCGTTCCTGAGTTATGACCTCATAAAGAGACAGTGGTCAGAATTGTAAAAATTGACCCGGTCATTAACATGCAAACCATCTTTGGGGGTAAAGGGGTTAGGGCCCAGGGCAATATCCTGGTTCCAGACCATCATGATTGGGCTGCCCACTTCATAACAGCAATCATCAGACCTCAATCAGGTTGAGAATTTGTGGAGCGACAACAAAAATTCTGTCTTTGATACAAAACCTAATAATGAAAAAGAACTGTGGAATGTGGTTGGGTCAGCTTGTGCTGGAATATCTGTTTGCAGGTGTCAGATGTTAGACTTCATGCCACACAGATGAAAAGCAGTTATCAGAAATAAAGGTTATACAACTAAATATTCAGTGATTATAAGGGTTTTGCCGCCATAAAGAATATATTTAACAAAGTAGAAAACGTGGAAATAAATGCTTTTGTAATTTTGTAGTTATGCTCCATTCAAACAATAATAAGCTTTCATCTTGTGATGTATTCTCCCTGGCGTTATTCTATTCTGTCCTCTCAGTGGCCGATCAGCTGGCCAAGCATGCAGAGTTCCTGTTATCATAAGAGTCCCCACCCCCAGTGTGCACAATGTATGTGAGACACTTCCTGCGCTCACATAGGTTTGAAAGCATGCGCAGGATGCAAATTGAGGAGGAACACGGGAAACGAGTATTGATTTTTGCCTCCTGTGCCCTGTGTGGTCGGACATCTGGGTGAGATGATTGTGTGACACCCCAGAGTCCAGTTGTCACAGTGACATCGCCTCCCTCTAAGAGGTGAAGTCATGCTTGGAGGCAGAAGGGGACCCCCTTGCCAGGTAGCATAGATTAAATCACAATTCCTGCTGCAGGTCAGAAAAGGGAGATGCCTTATAAATTCTGGCCAGCAGAGGGGGTTGGTGAGTCAGCTAGAGGTGAGCTGAGGGGAATGTCATGGAAACGAGAGCAGCTGTGAGGAGAAATGACAAGGAAGTTAAAACGTGAGGTAAAAAGATCCTTCTGGAACTTGAAGGTCCAGTCAGTTCAAGACGGGCAGCTGATCTGTGAAGAGGGAGAGGACACGAGCAGAGACGGAAAGGCTCTGGGGAAGCTAAAACTGCATATAGCAGACCCCAGAGCGAAGCACTAATAGGGAGAAAAGGGACGTCAGAGTCTTTGGTGGTCAGGAGCTGTATGTTCTGATCGCCGGATCTGAAAGTACAGGGAATTGTAAATTCCTGTGCAACATTGAACACCTGAGGGCACGGCAGCAGATAAGGAACCCAGGGGCAACGGTGAAAAGGACGGTACCCCTGGAATAGGCTCACGCTGACAGCCGTACAGGTTAGTGAAATCATCACGCAATTGAGGGTCGCAGCATAGTTATATACAGCGGAGACCCACACACAAAGCACAGAAGGAAGGTCCTAAACCCCCACCTGGCAAGGTGGATCCCCTGAATGCCTCCAGGTGAGCCGGACTCATTCCATCACCTGTATGTGGTACTCTGGACTGCAACCTATTACCAGTAAAAGGTAAAGAAACTGCACCTCTCTGTGTCTCTCTCATTTCTCTGCACCCCAACGTTTACAGCCATTTTTACTATTAATTTAACATCTTTGCCCTGGGACTATTGCTCTACCTGTGGGAGCTATTTTCACCTCACCTGCGCCACACCAACAGTCTCAGGGGAACAACACCGCAGCGCTGGTCACCTCTGACCAGAATACCACAGGTGGCGTCACGTATTTAACCATCTATAAACTTTATCTTCATTATTACCACATAAATACCACACAACTTTCCCCTATTTTATTACTGGATGCCTCTGGGCCCGCGGGGCGCTCCAACTGCACTTCACATGCGCACGGCAGAGCTCTGTGAGTGCGGGAAGAGTCTGTTTGCAATCGCTCTGACCGCCCGCTTATGAAGCAGAACGACCTCCCCCAGATGTCAGACCTATGTGAGCGCAGGGGGAAATATCACTGCACGTGCACATGCAATTCTCATCCTGCACACAGCACGCTGTCACACCTGTGTGAGAGCGGAGAGCGTCACACACGTTATGCACCCTGAGGGTGAGGAGGTGGGGGAACTCTTATTATCACAGGAAATGCGCGTGATCGGCCAAGGAGAGGACAGAATGGAATAATGCCATGGAGCATATTTCACAAGATGAAAGCTTGTAATTTTTAACCCCTTCCCCACATTTGAAGTACATGTATGTCATGAGGGAAGATAGCCCCTCTGCCCTTGGATCGAAGACCCCACAACGTCATCGCGGGGTCCCTATCATTGCCAAGTTGACTCGATTTCGTCATGATGACATCCAGGTCACCAGGCACTAGGAAGTTAGTTAGATCATATGCAGGTTATGAGGTATAGCAATGCTCCTGCATTGCTATACCCTATAACTACGATCAGACAGCAGATAGTGAAAGTCCCATAGTGGGAATAAGTAAAAAAAAAAAAAAAAATCACATAATAATAAAAAATATATCTTGTACCGAAAAATGAATATTATTATTAAGAAAACAAAAGTACACATATTTGGTATCGCAGCATTCGGAATGATGCAATCTATAAAACTCCCACTAGTTAACGCCTTTAGTGAACATAAAAAAATAAATAAACAGTGCTTCATACCGCGGAACAAAAAGTGGAAGAAAACGCAATCAAAAAGACTAGTGCAAATAAGTGGTACAGATGAAACCGTCATCTTATTCCGCAGAAATAAAGCTGCCATATACAGTGGGGGAAAAAGTATTTAGTCAGCCACCAATTATGCAAGATCTCCCAAATAAAAAGATGAGAGAGGCCTGTAATTGACATCATAGGTAGATCACAACTATGAGAGTCAAAATGAGAAAACAAATCCAGAAAATCACCTTGTCTGATTTGGCAAGATTGATTTTTCAAAAGAAATTTAGCAAATTCTGTTCTCCCAAATCTAAATGCTCCCCTTCCTTCTGAGCCCCATTGTGTCTAAACAACATTTAGCATGCACATGTTTGGCATTTCTGTAGCTATGACATCCTACCTAGTTTACTGGTGCATGAGTTGGACACAACATATGGGCACTAAAACGGCAATTTGCAGTTGTCACTCCGCAACATCCACTGCTGCTTGTTTCTGAAAAACTCCCATGGAGTCAAAATCATCACGACACCTGTTATATTCAAAAAGTCACATGGCGCTCCTTCCCTTCTGAGCCCTGCCGTGTGCCCAAATAGTGTTTTTCTCCCACACATGGGATATCGGCATGATCCGTAGAAATTGCACAACACATTTTGGGGTCCTTGCGAAAATAAAAAATTTGGGGCCAAAATTTTTTAGCAAAAACTTAAATGTTCATTTTTTTCTCCTACCACATTCCAAAAATGTCTGTGAAGCAACTGAAGGGTTAATAAATTATAGAGGGGGGGGGGGGGACGGGAAAGGAGAGTCATCTCACTCAAGTTGCAGCATAGATTCTGTGGTTGCTTTGCACTGACAAGCCTGGAAACGGCTGTGGCAAAACAAAGGAACGAAGGTCCATCAATGCAGTAGGTGTATACATGGTTGAGTGAGTAAGGCTCCAAGGAGCTGAACGTGTAGGTCTCAGTCACATTGGAATGGCAATGCAATTTTAATTCATTTTTCTTCAATAAACTTGGATTGTATTGTCTGCTGATTTGCTGGACTTTCGTTCCTTTGAAGGGTTAATAATCTTCTTGAATGTGGTTTTGAGTAGCTTGAGGGGTGCAGTTTTTAGAATGGTGTCACTTTTGGGTATTTTCTGTCATATAGGCCCCTCAAAGTGACTTAAAATGTGATGTGGTCCCTAGAAAAATGGAATTGTAAATTTTGTTGGAAAAATGAGATATCACTTGTCAACTTTTAACCCTTATAACTTCCTAACAAAAAAAATTGTTTCAAAAATTGTGATGCTGTAAAGTAAACATATGGGAAATGTTATTTATTATTTATTTTGTCACATAACTCTCTGATTTAAGGGCATTTTAACCCCTTCATGACCCAGCCTATTTTGACCTTAATGACCTGGCCATTTTTGGCAATATTGACCAGTGTCCCTTTATGAGAGAATAACTCAGGAACGCTTCAACGGATCCTAGCGATTCTGAGATTGTTTTTTCGTGTTATATTTGGCTTCATGTTAGTGGTAAACTTAGGTCGATAATGTTTGCATTTATTTGTGAAAAAAAATGGAAATTTGGCGAAAATTTTGAAAATTTCGCAATTTTCACATTTTGAATTTTTATTCCACTAAACCAGAGAGTTATGTGACACAAAATAGTTAATAAATAACATTTCCCACATGTCTACTTTACATCAGCACAATTTTGGAAACAAAATTTTTTTTTGTTGGGAAGTTATAAGGGTTAAAAGTTAACCAGCGATTTCTCATTTTTACAACAAAATGTAAAAAACCATTTTTTTAGGGACCACCTCACATTTGAAGTCACTTTGAGGGGTCTATATGGCAGAAAATACACAAAAGTGACACCATTATAAAAACTGCACCCCTCAAGCTACTCAAAACTACATTCAAGAAGATTATTAACCCTTCAGGTGCCTCACAGCAACTAAAGCAATGTGGAAGGAAAAAATGAACATTTTAATTTTTCCAACAAAAATTTTCTTTTAGCATCAATTTTTTTCATTTTCACATGGGCAATGGGATAAACTGGATCTTAAAATTTGTTGGGAAATTTCTCCTGAGTACACGATACCTCATATGTGGTCATAAACCACTGTTTGGGCGCACGGCAGGGCTCAGAAGGGAAGGAGCGCCATTTGACTTTTTGAATGGAAAATATGCTGGAATATTTTGCGATTGCCACGTCGCGTTTGGAGAGTCCCTGTGCGCCTAAACATTGGAGCTCCCCCACAAGTGACCCCATTTTGGAAACTAGACCCTCCAAGGAACTTATCTAGATGCATAATGAGCACTTTGAACCGCCAGGTGCTTCACAAATTGATCCGTAAAAAAAAAAAAAGGACTTTTTTTTCACACAAATTTTCTTTTAGCCTCAGTTTTTTCATTTTCACATGGGCAATGGGATAAAATGGATCTTAAAATTTGTTGGGTAATTTCTCCTGAGTACACCGATACCTCATATGTGGTCATAAACCACTGTTTGGGCACACGGCAGGGTCCCGAAGGGAAGGAGCATCATTTGACTTTTTGAATGGAAAATTAGCTCCAATCGTTAGTGGACACGATGTCGTGTTTGGAGAGCCCCTGTGTACCTAAACATTGGAGCTCCCCCACAAGTGACCCCATTTTGAAAACTAGACCACCCAAGGAACTTATCTAGATGTGTGGTGAGCACTTTGAACCCCCAAGTGCTTCACAGAAGTTTATGACGCAGAGCAGTGAAAATAAAAAAATAATTTTTTTTTCACAAAAATGATTTTTTTAGCCCGCTATTTTTTATTTTCACAAGGCTAACAGGAGAAATTGGACCACAAAAGTTGTTGTGTAATTTGTCCTGAGTACACCGATACCCCATATGTCAGCCGAAACCACTGTTTGGGCGCATGGGAGAGCTCAGAAGGGAAGGAGTGCGATTTTGGAATGCAGACTGATGGGATGTTCTGCGGGCATCATGTTGCGTTTGCAGAGCCCCTGATGTGCCTAAACAGTAGAAACCCCCCACAAGTGACCCCATTTTGGAAACTAGACCCCCCAAGGAGCTTATCTAGATGTGTAGTGAGCACGTTGAACCCCCAAGTGCTTCACAGAAGTTTATAAACGCAGAGCCATGAAAATAAAAAATCATTTTTTTTCCTCAAAAATGATTTTTTTTAGCCCGCTATTTTTTATTTTCACAAGGGTAACAGGATAAATTGGACCCCTAAAGTTGCTTCTCAGTTTGTCCTGAGTACGCTGGCACCCCATATGTGGGGGGGAACCACTGTTTGGGCGCACGGCAGGGCTCAGAAGGGAAGGAGCGCCATTTGACTTTTTGAATGGAAAATTAGCTCCAATCGTTAGCGGACACCATGTCGTTTTTGTAGAGGCCCTGTCTGCCTACACTTTGGAGCTCCCCCACAAATCACCCCATTTTGGAAACTAGACCCCCTAAGGAAGTTATCTAGATGCATAGTGAGCACTTTAAACCCCCAGGTGCTTTACAGAAGTGTATAACGCAGAGCTGTGAAAATGAAAATATTTTTTTTTCCTCAAAAAATGATTTTTTAGCTCGCTATTTTTTATTTTCGCAATAGTAACAGGAGAAATTGGACCCCAAAAGTTGTTGTCCAGTTTGTCCTGAGTACGCTGGTACCCAATATGTGGGGAGGGACCACTGTTTGGGCACACGTCGGGGCTCGGAAGGGAAGTAGTGACGTTTTGAAATACCGACTTGATGGAATGGTCTGCGGGCGTCATGTTATGTTTGCAGAGCCTTTGATGTGCCTAAACAGTGGAAACCCCCCACGAGTGACCCCATTTTGGAAACTAGACCCCCCAAGGAACTTATCTCGATGTGTGGTGAGCACTTTGAACCCCCAAGTGCTTCACCGAAGTTTATAACTCAGAGCCGTGAAAATAAAAAAATCATTTTTTTCACAAAAATCATTTTTTTAGCCCCCAATTTTTTCTTTTCCCAAGGGTAACAGGAGAAATTAGACCCCCAAAGTTGTTGTGCAATTTTTCCTGAGTATGCTGATACCCCATATGTGGGGGTAAACAACTGTTTGGGCACACGTCGTGGCTCGGAATGGAGAGAGTGCTGTTTGACATTTTGAATGCAAAATTGGCTGGAATAAAACCGTGGCGCCATGTCGCGTTCGGAGGCCCCATGATGTGCCTAAACAGTGGAAACCCCTCAATTCTAACTCCAACTCTAACCCCAACACACCCCTAACACACCCCTAACCCTAATCCCAACTCTAACACTAACTACAAGCCTAACCCTAATCCCAACCCAGCCCTAACCCTAATTCCAGCCCTAACCCTAATTCCAGCCCTAACCCTAATTCCAGCCCTAACCCTAATTCCAGCCCTAACCCTAATTCCAGCCCTAACCCTAATTCCAGCCCTAACCCTAATTCCAGCCCTAACCCTAATTCCAGCCCTAACCCTAATTCCAGCCCTAACCCTAATTCCAGCCCTAACCCTAATTCCAGCCCTAACCCTAATTCCAGCCCTAACCCTAATTCCAGCCCTAACCCTAATTCCAGCCCTAACCCTAATTCCAGCCCTAACCCTAATTCCAGCCCTAACCCTAATTCCAGCCCTAACCCTAATTCCAGCCCTAACCCTAATTCCAGCCCTAACCCTAATTCCAGCCCTAACCCTAATTCCAGCCCTAACCCTAATTCCAGCCCTAACCCTAATTCCAGCCCTAACCCTAATTCCAGCCCTAACCCTAATTCCAGCCCTAACCCTAATTCCAGCCCTAACCCTAATTCCAGCCCTAACCCTAATTCCAGCCCTAACCCTAATTCCAGCCCTAACCCTAATTCCAGCCCTAACCCTAATTCCAGCCCTAACCCTAATTCCAGCCCTAACCCTATTTCTAACCCTAACCCTATCTACTGTATAACCCTAATTCCAACCCTAACCCTAATTCCAACCCTAACTCTAGTTCGAACCCTAAATGGAAAAAAAAATAATTTTTTTATTTTATTATTTGCGCCTGGCTATGGGGGTGATAAAAGGGGGGTGTTTTTACTTTTTTTTTCATTTTGATCACTGTAAGAGTGTATCACAGTGATCAAAATGAACGGGCAGCCGGCAAATTCATGCGCCCGCCATTTTCCAACATGGCGGCGCACATGATCCGGACGCCGGGAGCCACGGCTGGACACCGGCAGCACCATCGGAGGTCCCGGGGGGGGATCGGAAGGGGAGGGGGAGCAGATGATGGCGGCGACCGATCGCCGCCGTCCATCGGTGGCGGGGGCCGATAGGCCCCGCCAGTCGGTGTGGGGGGGTCGGGTGTCTGTGTCCAGCCATGGCCGATGCTATTGCAGCATCGTCCATGGCTGGATTGTAATATTTCACCAAATTTCATTGGTGAAATATTACAAATCGCTCTGATTGGCTGTTTCACTTTTAACAGCCAATCAGAGCGATCGTAGGCACGTGGGGGCTAAGCCACGCCCCCTGGGATTAACTGTAGAGTGTCCTCTGTGTGCAGGTCGGGTGACCTTTCAGTGACCCCGGTCACCCGACCCGCAGGGGGGCTATTTATAGCATGACGCCTACGTAGGCGTCATAGGTCGTTTGGGCACGACTTTTCATGACTCCTACGTAGGCGTCATGGGTCGTGAAGGGGTTAAGGGTGTTTCTTTAATTTTTTAATAATTGCGCCAAGAGTTGTTGCCTTCTCACCAAGCTGCTAGCCTATTGTCCTGTAGCCTATCCCAGCCTAGTGCAGGTCTACAATTTTGTCCCTGGTGTCCTTAGACAGCTCTTTGGTCTTGGCCATGGTAGAGAGGTTGGAGTGTGATTTGATTGTGTGGACAGGTGTCTTTTATATAGGTAACGAGTTCAAACAGGTGCAATTAATAGAGGTAATGAGTGCAGAGTAGGAGGACTTCTTAAAGAAAAACTAACAGGTCTGTGAGAGCCAGAATTCTTGCTGGTTGGTAGGTGATCACATACTTATTTCATGCATTAAAATGCTTTTCAATTATTTCAAAATCATGCAGAGTGATTTTCTGCTTTTTATTGTTAGATTCTGTCTCTCACAGTTGAAGTGCATCTACGATAAAAATAACAGACCTCTCCATTCTTTGAAGGTGGGAAAACTTGCAAAATCATCAGTGTATCACATACTTATTTTCCCCACTGTATATGGCCAAAGTACATGACATTTCCACTTACTGAGTTTACGTGTTTCAGCCACATCCATTGCAAGTAGGACCCCATTTTGCCCACTGGATTTGCATGCCCCCGATTCACTCCCCATAGTAATAGTTTGGTGACTGAAACTTGGAACTGTCACGTAATGCCACATCTTTTTGTTCACTAGTAGATGTGCTTAGCCTGCTCCTGTCAACTGTGGCAGGTTAGAATTTCTGCAAAAGTCCTATTTACTATCTAAATTCGGTTTACAGAAATCTATGCAGATGCTGCAGAAATAACCCCATTTAAATGTATGAGACAGATTCTCCATGAACAAAATTGGTGCAACAAATCTGCCATGAGTGAATGTAACCTAAGTGGTAGTATTGTGAATTGGATGCACACAAGAGTCAGCCATGAAGTGACAGGCATACAAGAGATGATGTGTACCAATGTCTTATACTTTGTAGTGTCAGAGCCCCAAGCTGCATCTGGTAGAGACAGCAGTGCAGAAATTGGAATGGTGCAGGCTCTACGCACAATCGCGGATCACCGTTTGTCAGGTCTTGGCCGGACTCTAGAGTGATCAGTCACTTCGCAGTATCTGACACTTGGTATACAATTTTAGAATTTATTGATTCCCAGGGAACACTAACTATCGAGCTAGCACTAATTTTACACAGTTTGGTTTGGTCTAGGACCTTACTTTCAGTGAAGAGAAATCTTAATGCTTCAGCACACCAAGACAGTTTAGCCAGTTGTATCCTTCCAGCTTCATGGGAACAGCTTGGGAAGGCCCTTTATTTCTATTACCACTGTATCCCAATGCACAAGGCGAAGTCCATACAGGCCTGAACCTTATGTGTGGAGAAATCTGAGTACCCTGACATCACTACTTGAATTGGCATAGGATGGAGTGGCATACTGACGGCAAGACAAAACATCAGTTCTGACCTCACAAATGCTCTTTTCACTGAATGGGCACAATTCCCCCAGACCGATGCCAACATTTTGTAGAGTGCTTTTCCAGAAGAGTGGTGGCTGTTATATTTGTAAAACAGGACTAAACACCATATTGGTGTTATAATGAGATGTCCAAGTGTGCTTCAGTGAGAAATGGCCAGATGGGTCTATAGCCATGATGGCGAACCTATGGCACGTGTGCCAGAGAAGGCACGCAGAGCCCTCTCAGCTGGCACGCGGCCTCGCCTCACTGCTCCGGAGCTGCAGCTTCCTTCTTCTCACTTATTGAGTGGCGCGGCCACGGAGCTGAATGATGATGTCATCCAGCCGCGGCCACACCGCCCAATGTGTGAGAGGAAGGAAGCTGCTGGCATGCGGAGAGATGAGTGTGGCCGCTGGGGTGTGTGATGGGGAGAGGGCCAGTTAGGGGAGTGATGGGGAGAGGGCCAATGATGGGAGTGATGGGGACAGGGCCAATGATGGGAGTGATGGGGAGAGGGCCAATGATGGGAGTGATGGGGAGAGGGCCAATGATGGGAGTGATGGGGAGAGGGCCAGTGATGGGGAGGAGGAAATGATGGAGGTGGTGGAATGGGCAATTTCTACATGAAAGGGATCATGATGGGGCATATTACTACAAGAAGGGGATCGTGATGGGGCATATTTCTGCATGAATGGGATCTTGATGGGGCATATTTCTACATGAAGATCATGATGGGGCATATCTCTACATGAAAGAGATCATGATGGGGCATATTTCTACATGAAGGGGATCATGATGGGGCATATTTCTGCATGAGTGGGATCATGATGGGGCATATTTCTGCATGAGTGTGATCATGATGGGGCATATTTCTGTATGAAGGGGATCACGATGGGGCATATCTCTGCATGAAAGGGATCACGATGGGGCATTTCTCTGCATGAAGGGGATCATGATGGGGCATATTTCTGCATGAAGGGGATAATGATGGGGCATATTTCTGCATGAAGGGGATAATGATGGGGCATATTTCTGCATGAAGGGGATAATGATGGGGCATATTTATGCATGAAGGGGATCATGATGGGGCATATTTCTGCATGAAGGGGATCACGATGGGGCTTATCTCTGCATGAAAGGGATCACGATGGGGCATTTCTCTGCATGAAGGGGATCACGATGGGGCATATTTCTGCATGAAGGGGATAATGATGGGGCATATTACTGCATGAAGGGGATAATGATGGGGCATATTTCTGCATGAAGGGGATCATGATGGGGCATATTTCTGCATGAAGGGGATAATGATGGGGCATATTTCTACATGAAGGGGATCATGATGGGGTATTTCTACAACAAGGGGATCATGATGGGGCATTTGGCATGTGTTGGCACTTCGTCATAAATAATTTGGTTTAAGGTTGCAGTTTGGGCACTCTGTCTCAGAAAGGTTCGCCATCACTGGTCTATAGTATGCCACATGATGGTGTGCTTATGGAGGGTAACAGAACAGGTAAGTCAACCTCTTCTCAGTCTTAAAGGGACTCTGTCATCGGGTTTTTGCTAGGTAGTCTGACATCAGCATGACATACTGTAGGGGCAAAGACCTTGATTAAAGCTATATCACTGGGCTGCTTGATGCATTCATGATAAGATCATTGATTTATCTGCTGCAGATCAAGCAGTTCTCTGAATGTTGAGTTCGATATAACCACTGATTAACCAGCATTTAGAGAACTGGTAGATCTGCTGCTAATAAATAAGTGATTTTATCAAATCTGCATCAAGCAACCAAGTTAGTTACATACACGTTGCTGCAATCATCATGTCTCAGATGGTGTAGCACAAGCCTGATGACAGATTGCCTTTATTGCTAAGAACAGCTTGTGCTGGCAGAGTTAGTCGATGAAGCATTTGTCAGTGATATCTAATATATAAAGCTCAAGTGTGTGTATGTATGTATGTATGTGTGTATGTCCGGCATTGGCATCCGCACCGTCGCAGCTACAGCCACAAAATTTGGCACAGTCACACGTCTGGACCCCGAGAGCATCATAGGATATGTTGTGAGGCGAAATTTTAACCCCGCGCGTTCCAATTCACCAAACAATTTTGCCCTTATCTACATAATTGTGGAAAAAGTGTGTGTATCAAGCCCCGCCCCTCATGATGTCACAATGGTTGCCATGGCGACGCTGATTCATCATATGTTGCAATGGGGACGTTTATGTCATAACGGTTGCCATGGTGATGATAATGTCATAATGAGTATATGAGCACGGGACTATGGGATGGAGGATGTGTGATGAGTATATGGGCATTGGACTAAGGGATGAAGGATATGTATGATGGGTATATGGGCATGGGACTATGGGATGGAGGATATGTATGATGGGTATATGGGCATGGGACTATGGGATGGAGGATGTGTGATGGGTATATGGGCACGGGACTATGGGATGGAGAATATGTATGATGGGTATATGGGCATGGGACTATGGGATGGAGAATATGTATGATGGGTATATGGGCATGGGACTATGGGATGGAGAATATGTATGATGGGTATATGGGCATGGTACTATGGGATGGAGGATGTGTGATGGGTATATGGGCATGGGTCTATGGGATGGAGGATATGTATGATGGTTATATGGGCATGGGACTATGGGATGGAGGATATGTATGATGGGTATATGGGCACGGGACTATGGGATGGAGGATAATTATAATTTGTTATAACTAACCACAGTTAGTTACTATGCCCGGGCAGCGCCGGGCTCTTCAGCTAGTGCTGTTATATAAAGCTAAATGTACTTCTTGATATAACTAAACTCTGTACAGCATTGTCATTTCACAGGGACTCCAGTAACTAAAGCATGCACCTCGCACGAGCCGGCGTGTCCTCTATATCCGTATAAATGAGACGCATTAGAAGTGTCCATTGTACCCCCACTCACCTCTTTTCTTTTCCCTTTCAGTTAAGTGTATATACTACAACAAGGACTAGTATTAGTGCGGAGAACAATGTGGATTTGGTTTTGAATGTCGACAACTTTGACTTGGAGTCACGATTTGAAAGGTAAGACCTAATAGTGTACGTCAGGTTATAATGAAGCGAGCGTTCCTAGGAGTGCCAGTAGAACTAGTAGAAAGTGAGTCTTTTTGCCTTCAATTCTGCTGAATTTTTCCTTAATTTTTGTTCTTGTTAGTTAATCCTGTTTTTACATTTTAGATTTAGAACTAATTTTTGTGTGTTTATATAGGACCAAATGTACAACAGAACGTGAAAAAACCTGCTGCACTATGGTGCTAAATGCATTGAGCAACATATCTTAGATTGGATTTCTCCCCCTAGAAACCGTGAAAAAAGGTTTTGCTCATTAAAAGCTACTTATACTTGTAGATTTATAACCAATTCCTATTAGCACTCACAGGATCCAACTGTACATAATGTCGATTAGAACGTTTTGTGGGGGTCTATATAGGACTGCTCTCTGTGAATCAGTACAGAGAGCCGCGCGGTACGTCTGGCCGCCACGTGTCACTACATTTTCTTGTGTCTGTAGCTTCCACCGCAAGATCTGCTGTTTGCTGCAAACAGCTGCACAGCAATAACTTTCTGTTTCTAACGTTTCATTGCAGAACTGTGAATGTAACTGTTCCAAAGAAAACCAGGAATAACGGGACATTGTATGCATATATATTTCTGCACCATGCTGGAGTTTTACCCTGGCATGATGGTAAACAGGTGCACATAGTGAGCCCATTAACTACTTACATGATTCCGAAGCCTGAAGAGGTCAATCTCATAACAGGAGAAACTGGCACCCAGGTAAGGAATTGGTCTTATAGAAGATCGAGCTGTTTGCTCCACTTATAATAAGAAATAAGCAAAAAAAAGCTGTCAAAATACAATAATGTGTAGGTTATTATTGCTAGTCTGGACTTTCCTTATTAACCTCATGGAACAACGCTGCATTATAATGTATGAAAAGTAGTTGGCTATGGGAAATGTTTAGCAGCTTATTAAGAAAATCAGATTAACCCTTTCCCACTAGTCAGCACTTTTTTTTTTTTTATTATTATTTCTCTGTCAATATTACCATATGACAGCTTGTGTTTTGCAGGACTAGTTGTAATTTTGATTGACCCCATTCATTTTACCACATTTCCTTGAAAAGGGCTAAAAATTCTAAGTTCAGTATTCTGAGCGAACTACTCCTTTAAATGCCTGAAAGTGGCAAAGATGGACAGCAAAATTTAGGGTGTGTGCACACGCTGCGGATTCTGCTGCGGATGCGCAGCAGTTTCTGCCGCAGTGTACAGTACCATAATATCCTATGGATATTAAAAACCGCAGTGCAGACGGTGCAGATTTTTCCGCACGGTTTTCCTGCGGTTTCAAAACCGCAGAAAGAATTGACATGTCTATTCTTTCTGCGGATTCTGCTGCGGTTTGCCATCTCCTCCATTGTGGAGATGAAAAACCGCAGGGCAAAACCGCAGAGCAATCCGCAGGTAAAACCGCAGGTCCTTTGACCTGCAGATTTACCTGCGGATTTTACAAAATCCGCAGAGCAATCCGCAGCGTGTGCACATACCCTTAGAGATTAATAGCAGTGAACAGTGCATATGCCAGGTACGGTGCGGCTCGCCTCCATACACCTGCACCTGACGTGCGCCATTGGGAAGGTGTTTAAACAAAACACTTCTTTTCTTTTGCTCATGCAATTCATGTAAAACAATGTCACTGTGTGACAATATTGTAATGTGTAATATAATTTCGCTGACAATGGGGTTGCCATGGTCTATCCTTAGGATGAGTCATTAATGTCTGATCGGTGGCTCTAACTTCTCAGGTGCCGAGCTGCACAGCTCCATAAGCGGAATAGTGGCCAGGACCAGGTCTGGCAGTACCCAGCAGCTCGGCCACTATTTCCTTGACAAGGCTGTGATGTGCAGCTCCACAACTAAGTCGTTCTGGTCTCCACTGACATCCTGAAAAGCTGATCCCAGGGATGCCAGGTGTCACAAAACTAAAGCACCTTTTATTTAGAAATAATTTGTTTTTTTGTCAACTGTCAAAACAAATACCAAAACCAATGTCAAAATTAGCAGTTTTTCTCTAAATTCAAAAGAAGTAAATAATGTGACAGATTTGCTGCAGAAACTTCTGGGACTGTTCAGTTCATCTAAACGGGGTTTGCAGATATCCACGTGCTTGCTGCAGAAACAATCATTCAGAGGAATGGAAATGATATTTCAAGTTCCACAATGAATCTGCAATGTGATTAATGTATACATCCAGAAAACCCAGCTTATACAGTCATATGTTAAAGTTTGGGCACCCCTATTAATGTTAACCTTTTTTCTTTATAACAATTTTGTTTTTTGCAACAGCTATTTCAGTTTCATTTATCTAATAACTGATGGACTCCGTTATATTTCTGGATTCAAATGAGGTTTATTGTACTAATAGAAAATGTGCAATCTGCATTTAAACAAAATTTGACCGCTGCAAAAGTATGGGCACCTCAACATAAAAGTGACATTAATATTTCATATATCCTCCTTTTGCAAAAATAACAGCCTCTAGTCGCTTCCTGTAGCTATTAATGAGTTCCTGGATCCTGGATGAAGGTATTTGTGACCATTCCTGTTTACAAAACAATTCCAGTTCAGTTAAGTTTGATGGTCGCCGAGCATGGACAGCCCGTTTCAAATCATCCCACAGATGCTCAATGATATTCAGGTCTGGGGACTGGGATGGCCATTCCAGAACATTGTAATTGTTCCTCTGCATGAATGCCTCAGTAGATTTGGAGCGGTGTTTTGGATCATTGTCTTGCTGAAATATCCATCCCCTGCGTAACTTCAACTTCGTCACTGATTCTTGCACATTATTGTCAAGAATCTGCTGATACTGAGTTGAATCCATGCGACCCTCAACTTTAACAAGATTCCCGGTGCCGGCATTGGCCACACAGCCCCAAAGCATGATGGAACCTCCACCAAATTTTACTGTGGGTAGCAAGTGTTTTTCTTGGAATGCTGTTTTTTAGCCTCCATGCATAACGCCTTTTTGTATGACCAAACAACTCAATCTTTGTTTCATCAGTCCACAGGACCTTCTTCCAAAATGTAACTGGCTTGTCCAAATGTGCTTTTGCATACCTCAGGCGACTCTGTTTGTGGCGTGCTTGCAGAAACGGCTTCTTTCGCATCACTCTCCCATACAGCTTCTCCTTGTGCAAAGTGCGCTGTATTGTTGACCGATGCACAGTGACACCATCTGCAGCAAGATGATGCTGCAGGTCTTTGGAGGTGGTCTCTGGATTGTCCTTGACTGTTCTCACCATTCTTCTTCTCTGCCTTTCTGATATTTTTCTTGGCCTGCCACTTCTGGGCTTAACAAGAACTGTACCTGTGTTCTTCCATTTCCTTACTATGTTCCTCACAGTTGAAACTGACAGGTTAAATCTCTGAGACAACTTTTTGTATCCTTCCCCTGAAAAACTAAGTTGAATAATCTTTGTTTTCAGATACTTTGAGAGTTGTTTTGAGGAGCCCATGATGCCACTCTTCATAGGAGAATCAAATAGGAGAACTACTTGCAAGTGGCCACCTTAAATACCTTTTCTCATGATTTGATACACCTGGCTATGAAGTTCAAAGCTCAATGAGGTTACAAAACCAATTTAGTGCTTCAGGAAGTCAGTCAAAAGTAGTTAGGAGTGTTCAAATCAAGAAAATGATAAGGGTGCCCATACTTTTGCAGCGGTCAAATTTTGTTTAAATGCAGATTGCACATTTTCTGTTAGTACAATAAACCTCATTTGAATCCAGAAATATAACTGAGTCCATCAGTTATTAGATATATGAAACTGAAATAGCTGTTGCAAAAACCAAAATTATTATAAAGAAAAAAGGTTAACATTAATAGGGGTGCCCAAACTTTAACATATGACTGTATATATTTTTTTCCCTGTACAGCAGATTGATACCGAAAAGAAAGAATCAAATGCGTTGGATGAACCTGTCTCTCACTGGAGATCACGTCTGACACTGAACGTTATGATGGAAGATTTCATTTTTGATGGTTCCTCTCTACCTGCTGATGTCCATAGATATATGAAAATGTAAGTGTATAGTTTGACAATGGACAAATGGAATAGTTCCTGTTAATCAGTAAAGTATTGTCCCTCATGGACTAGCCTTATCCTAAAATGTTTTAAGATCCATTTACACTGCATGATTATCATGGGCAAACATTCCCAAGAATACCCGTTCATGATAATCATGCATTCTTAACAGACTGATGATCACCCGACCAGTGAACAAAAGAAATGTTTGTCGTGTGAAATGATCTTTTGGTTTGCACAGAAAATCAATGTGCACTGACCGATCAATTATAGATCATTCACTGTGCATCTTTAACCGGGACAACCTCTCTAAACGAACTATTAAATGACCACCGAACACTGTGCCAGCCGGCAGTTGTGTATCACTGCACATCACACAGTATAAATGGAACCTTCACTACTCTGTGTTGTGCGTTATTGAAATGATATACATTTTTACACTGTTTTTGTCCCTGATGGGGAAAATGTTGCCCAAGTAGCATTTTACTGTCCGCAAAGGCTTAAAGCAAACAACACAATTTGGGATCAGTAACATACATCATGAGTATATACAGTAGGGAAAATAAGTACTTGATTTAGCAAGTTTTCCCACATACAAATAATGGAGAGGTCTGTAATTTTTATCATATTTACACTTCAAAATCACATTGTATGATTTTTACAAAATTAAATTGCATTTTAGTGCATAAAATAAGTATTTGGTCACCTACCAACCAGCTAGAATTCTGGCTCTCACAGACCTGTTAGTTTTTCTTTAAGAAGCCTTCCTACTCTGCGCTCATTACCTGTATTAATAGCACCTGTTTGAGCTTTTTACCTGTATACGAGACACCTGTCCACACAATCACAGACCAACCTCTCCACCATGGCCAAAACAAAAAAAACTGTCTTAAGGACACAAGCAACAAAATTGTAGACCTGCACCAGGCTGGGATGGGTTACAGGACAATAGGCTAGCAGCATGGTGAGAAGGCAATAATTGTTGACACAATTATTAGAAAGTGGAAGAAACACAAGATGACTGCCAATCTTCCTGGGTCTGGGGGTTCATGCAGTATCTCGCCTTGTGTGGAGTAAGGATGACTACACTGGAGGACTTGTCTAATGACCTAAAAAGAGCTGGGACCACAGTCTCAAACATTACCGTTAGTAACACACTACTCTGTCATGGATTAAAATGCTGTTTCTGTTCCAAATATTAAGTTCTGTTTTCTATTGTATCAAATACTTATTTCTTGCAATAAAATGCAAATTATGTAAAAATCATACATTGTGATTTTCTGGATTTTATTTTTTTTAAGATTCAGCCACTCACAGTTGAAGTGTACCTACGATAAAAAAAAATACAGACCTCTCCACTGTTTGTAGGTGGGAAAACTTGAAAAAGGCACAGAACGCAAAACTAGACAAAAAGGGTATAAAGGTACTAATGAATTGGGACCATGGTGACAGAAAAGTTATCATAATATCTATAAAGAACTAGGGATTTCCTCTCGTTCTCACAACCCAGTTTTAGGGTTCTTTAGATTGAAATACACAAAAGTTGTATAAATGTGGCTTTAGGTACATTTTTATTGTTTTATGGTTATGATTTTATACTTGGTTTTACATGTTTTTTTTTTATTATTGGCAGGATACAGTTGGGAAAATCTGTTCATTACCTTCCTATATTATTCATTGATCAGCTAAGTAATCGAGTAAAGGATTTGATGGTATGTTACCTTTCCTCAATGATCTTGCTGTTTTTAAATTCCCAGATGTATTTGAGACCTGTGCACTAGTCTTTTCTTGCATTTATTTTAACCTCATTTATTGTTTGTGATATGTATAGGACCAATAAATGTATAAAGTCTGTAGGTTGCATAAGACCTGTCTATTCAGAGAGGAAGAGGACTAGGGCTCTAGTTCCACCTATAGAAATTTGTGGCCAAATCTGTACGGTATTTTTATTTTCTCCCATGTGTATTGACCATGAATGAGTTTTTTAGTATTCTGTATGTAGAGCATGTACAGTGTCATGTAAAAGTTTGGGCACCCCTGGTCAAAATTACTGCTATTCTGAACAGTTAAAGGGGTTTCCCCACGAACAAGGTTAATTTTAAAGTTGATTTCAATCAATGTATCTTGGAAGACTAATACGTTCCACAACTGGATGTGTTTATCTTGGCACAGGAACATTTTTTTTAATTTTATAAATGTGCCCCTGCTGTGTACTGTGTAATGTCTGTGTTTGACCGTACAGGATCATGGTCTGATCATATCACAACTCCTGGGCAGGGAGGAAGCAAAAGAGAGTATACAGATATTACAGAATGGGATTGCAGCTGATTCTTTTTGTGAGATAAAAGATTTTTTTTAAAAAACAGGCAGAGAAATGCTCTAACTGAAAGAAATAGATATTGGTGATCCCCTGCTGTAATGTCTGTATACGGTTTTGCTTCCTCCCCTGCCCAGGAGCTGTGATATGATAAGATCATGTTCCTGCAAGGTCATATATTTACATGGGTTGGAGAAAGACCATCAAGTTCAACCTTCCACCACCAATTGTACATCATATTGTCATTCCGGCACTGAGCCCCCATCTTTTCTGGCACATGTCAGCTGTTTTCAACAACTGACATGTGCCTCTAACAGCAATCCACCCATGGCTGTTAACCAGTTAAATGCCGCTGTCAATCTCTCACAGCAGTATTTAACGCGTGCGTCTGGCAAGCGCACCGGAAATCCCGCCCATTGGTGACCCCTTCATGTGATCGCGGATCACTGATGGGTTGGCATGACAACCAGAGGTCACCAGCAGACCTTTATGGTTGACACTGCCAGAATGCTGTGAGCACCGCTCAGTGTTCGGCACTCGTAGCAAGTGAGCAATTCTGATTATCGCCTGTATGTAGCAGAGCTGATCGGATTATGGCAGCTGCTAGTCTCCCATGAAGACTATTGAAACATGCCAAGAAAAAAAAAAAAGTTTTTTGAAAAAATATGAAAGTTCAAATCACCCCCCCATTCACCCCATTCCAAATAAGACAAAAAAAAAATCAAACATACACATATTTGGTATCGCCGCGTTCAGAATCGCCCAGTCTATCAATATAAATAAAGAATTAATTAAATCACTAAGCGGTGTAATGAGAAAAAAGTCAAAATGCCAGAATTACGGGGAAATTTTAGTTCCCGCAACATTGCATTAAAATGCAATAACGGGCGATCAAAAGATCATATCTGCACCAAAATGGTATCATTTTTTTTTTTTTATAACAAACTTTGGAATTTTTTTTTCATCACTTAGATAAAAAAAGAACCTAGACATGTTTGGTGTCTATGAACTCATAATGACTCATAATGGCAGGTCAGTTTTAGCATTTAGTGAACATGGTAAAAAACAAAACACAAGTGTGGGATTGCACTTTTTTTGCAATTTCGCCACACTTGGATTTTTTTCCCTGTTTTCCAGGATAAGATATGTTAAAACCAATGGTATTGTTCAAAAGTAAAACTCATCCTGCAAAAAACAAGCCCTCACAAAATAACTGAAAAATAAAAAAAGTTATGGCTCTGGGAAGATGGAGAGCAAAAAACAAAAACGCAAAAACTTAAATACCTCCAGGGGTTAAGGGGCTAAGCAAGTTGTAGAAATGATTTCTAACAGATCTAGCGTTAAACGATGGCACATTTCCTTTGGTTTTTAGGCAAAAAAAAAAATGTTTTCTCATTTTAAAAATGACAAAAAGGGAAATGGGTTGATGCAAAAGTTTGCGCACCCTTGAAGATTTCTGTGCTCAGATAACTTTGACCAGGTTTTCAGACCTTAACTAGCCTGTTAGGATTATGGCTTGTTCACTGTCATGGTTAGGAAAGTCCAGAAGATGCAAATTTCCCAGCTTTATAAAAACCCAGCCTACTCTAACCTTGTGCGAAAAAACAGCAGGCATGGTTACTTCTAAGCAGCTGCCTATCACTCTGAAAATGAAAATGGTGGAGGCCCACAAAGCAGGAGATAGGCATTAAGAAGATAGCAAAGCGTTTTCAAGTTAACCTTTCCTCAGTTCGAAATGTAATTAAGAAAAGGCAGTTAACAGGAACAAGATAGGGTCTGGAAGACCAAGCAAAATTTTAGTGAGAGCTGATTATAGGATTGCTATAGAGGCAAATCAGAATCCCCGCTTAACTGCAAAAGACCTTCAGAAAGATTTAGCAGAGTCTGCAGTTGTGTCCCATTGTTCTACTGTTCAGAGACACCTGCACAAATATTACATCATGGAAGAGTCATCAGAAGGAAAACTCTCCTGCATTGTCACCATGAAATTCAGTGTCAGAAGTATGCAAATGAACATCTACAGAAGCCTGATGCATTTTGGAAACAAGGCCCGTGGACCGATGAGGTTAAAATAGAACTCTTTGGCCACAATGTTCTAAGGCAAGTGTGGAGAAAAACGGGCACAGAAATTCAGGAAAAGAACATCTTGTCAACCATTAAGCATGGGGGGGGGGGGTGGATCAATCATGCTTTGGGGTTGTGTTGCAGCCAATGGCACTGAGGAACATTTCACAGGTAGAGGAAAGAATGGATTCAATGAAATTTCAACAAATTCTTGATGCAAACATAACACCATGTATAAAAAAAAAACCTGAAGTTGAAAAGAGGATGGCTTCTACAAATGAATAATGATCCTTAATACACGTCGAAATCCACAATAGACTCAAGCTGAAGGTTTTACAATGGCCCTCACAGTCCCCTGATCTGAACATCATCGAAAATCATATGTGGCTAGACCTTAAAAAAAAAAAAATTGGCAGTGCCAGCAAGATAAATCAAGAATCTCACAGAACTGGAAGAATTTTCCAAGGAAGGATGGATGAAAATGGCTCAAACAAGAATTGAAAGGCTTTTGGCTGGCTACAAAAAGTGTTTGCAAGTTGTGATACTTTCAAAAGAGGGGTGCCCAAACTTTAGCATCAGCCCATTTTCCTTTTTATAACTTAAAAAATATATATACAGCTCTGTATAAAAAAAAAATATATATATATATATATATATACATACAGTTGTGCTCAAAAGTTTATCATGATCACCAACCAGAAAAAATGACGAAAGGGTCACTAGCCAAGTTTGTACTCCTGTGGCTCACACAACACAGAGAATGGTCTCAGTGTGACTAGCAGTTTGCCGCTCACCACCTTTATATAACTGTGAGGATAAAAGTCTTTCTAAAGCAAATCGGCTATGTTGCAATGGTTGCTTGCTGGAGCTTCTAGTCTGCAGGGTGAGTCAACATAAAATCAATGCTGGTTCTGATCTTGATTCCTAGGGCTATATTAAGCACAGTGCCATAGTGCAGCAGACCTCACACTTTGATGTTTATTCTTATGAACTCACAAACTACTCGCATAATATACGAAACGCTAAATTCAGGCAGGGGAACCCCAAGGTCTGTGTATTGTATGCAGTGCACTCTGATACTGTGCTTAATGGGGCTATGTCCAGCTTTTGGGGACATAATTTTGTTTTTTAACTGCATGTATTTGGGGGTAAAAATCACTTTTGCAACTGGGTTTTACTAAAAATCTTGCACCATTTTGCTTTTACAGGCTTTCTTTCCCTGCTCATTCGATTTTTAATGTGGTAATAAATGAGATGAGAGGAGCTCAGAAAAAGAGGGATGAAAGAGTTAGAAGCTCCCCGTCAGACCTCATAGTGGGCTGCCTGCCAGGTTCTCTTTCTGCGGCCAGCAATAGACCGTGTAACACAGCGGCTATAGAAGGCAAATGGTGCAAAGTTATAATAAATAATAATAAATCTCAACTGTGTTAATGATTTTTAGCCCAAAATACTTGTATTTAAGTACAAACAAATGGTCTCGAAAAGTGAACCAACCTCTTGGATTTATCCTCAGGAATATTGAAATCTGAATTGGGATGGATTTTCTGTTCAGGCACCGGGGAGGATAAGCATTAGCGTACAGCCATTACAGCAGAGCTGTTTCTCCTCGCTGTATCTAAAGTTGGGTGCAATTGTCCACTAACGTAATGCTTCCTGAAGGGTGGGTTAGATGTTTGGCCAGGCTGTTATGTGATTTCTGTGGCTCATTGCTGATGTAAGATCTTCTCCTTTTAGATGATAAACCGCTCCACAACCGAGCTGCCTCTTACGGTTTCATATGACAAAATATCACTGGGAAAACTTCGCGTCTGGATCCATATGCAAGATGCTGTGTACTCTTTACAGCAGTTTGGTATGTCACAAGCCCGCTCTGCTCGCAAATACTGCTATATACCCAAATTTTACCCCTTAAGTTTCTTTTTCTGCCTTAGAAGGTTTGCCTAAAATTAAAGCAGTTGTCCGATACATAACATGCTTTGTTTAAACCCTAGTCACTTGTGTAATTTGCTTTATTTGATAAACCTTACTATTCTCCCCACATAACCCCTACATCTGTCACCACCCTGAAAGATCATCAGGGGTCGGCAATGATAGTAGAGGGGTAACCGCAGCATTACCCAATAATGATGATCTGTCTCAGGGGGAAGAAACTGTAGGCCGGTGCTTTTTTTCCCTGCTTCTTTTACGTCATCTTTCGTGTTATCAACAGGGGCAGAGGTGAAAAGCTGTAGTAATGACCACAGCGCTTCCACTCAGTGATGTCCTGTTTCTTGAGGGTTGATTGAAGCACGTGAAAGTGGCTGCAGGGCCATCCTTCTGATGATGTCCCATTTGAGAATCCCCAGTAAGTGCTGAGACACGAACGAAGCATCACCGAAAGTAATACAGGAAACCAGTTGTGGTGATCAGCCGTTTAGGAAGAACTGTAAGGCGTTTTCAAATAAAGCAAATTGCAAAAGTGGTTAGACTTTAAAAATGGATATTTATATGGGACAGTTATGCATCAGACAATCCCTTTAACTATTTCTTAGCTTCTCATAGACTTAAACGCTCTGAGGGTCATCACTTAACTCTGCACTGACATTCTAAAACGTCAATGCATTGTAACCAGCTTTCACAAGATCATGTAGCTGTGGGGGAGGGAAGCTGACTGTCCGGCAGAGCCAGACTTATCGAGAACTATAACCTAGTATGAAAACCATGCATGGAAACCCCACAGTAAGTTAAAAGTAACACAAGTAAAAACATAGCTACCGTACTTATCATTTATCGCCACGCTGTCACTGTGAGTTGCTGGTATGCCATTAGGGCCAGGGTCTGCTGAAGGCCCTCACATCTGTCATGATAGTACTTTGTTAAACCCTGGCTGGGCTTCGAAGGAGACCATAATTTTTGCTATATAGAAGAATAATGAAGTGTTGATCTATATAGTAGAATCAGTCAGATAATCGCAGACTCAGGTCCCCTGAAGACAGTGATAATAAAAAAATTTAAAATAAGAAAATATAAAAGTTTAGTTCACCTCATTTAAAATAAAAAAAAAACCAATGTGGTATCACTGTGCATCAAAGTAACAAAAAAAATCAAACCACCAGATTTGCATTTTTTTTCTGGCCACAGCAACCGCTCAAAAAATGCAATAAGAAAGCAATCAAAATGGTATCTTCCACAAAGTGATATTAATAAAAATGTCACATCTTCATGCTAAAAAACACCCCTCTCACAGCTCTAGCCACCGAAAAAATAAAAATGTTATGGGTCTCTGAAAATGGTAACATGGGAAACATTTTTATTTTTACATATTCCTGAAATTTTTTTGCACCTCCTTAATTGGGAAAAACTCTCTACATGTTTAGCATCGCTGGAATCATGCCGATCTGTAGAATCTTTTGCATATGTTTCCTATAATGAATGCCTAAAAAAAAACTCCAAGAAACAATTGTAGGGGTTTTTTTTCACAATTTCGTTGCACTTGGAATTTTTTCCAATTTCCCACTATATCACATGGCAAAGTTGATGGTGTCAACCAAAAACACGACTTGTCCCCCAGAATACAAGCCTCATACAGCTATATTGACAAAAGATAAAAAAGTTGTGGCTCCTGGAAGGGAGGGAAGGAAAAAATACTTCTTAAAAGCAGGAAAATGCCCAGGTGTAAAGAGGTTAAAGTTGTATTAAGGCTGTGTGCACACGCTGCGGAAAAGGTGCGGATTCATCCGCGCGGATTTTGTACAATCCGCAGGTGAAACCGCAGGTCAAAAGACCTGCGGTTTTACCTGCGGATTGCTCTGCGGTTTTGCCCTGCGGTTTTTCATCTCCTCAATGGAGGAGATGGCAAACCGCAGGAGAATCCGCAGAAAGAATTGACATGTCAATTCTTTCTGCGGATTGAAAACCGCAGATAATCCGCGCGGAAAATTCCGCACCGTCTGCACTGCGGTTTTTGATTCCCATAGGGAATCATTGTACTGTACACCGCAGCAGAAACTGCTGCGGGTCCGCAGCGGCCAAAACCGCTGCGGAACCACAGCAAAATCCGCAGCGTGTGCACACAGCCTAAGAGGGGAGCAGATAGAGGCAGACCCTGACACTGAGCTGCAAGTGTAAGTTCTAAAAAGTTACTGTTCTCTATAGAGCTTCATGAGCACCCACTGCCACCTCCTATCTCCGTAATGGGAAAGTCTGTGTTCAGTACCTAGGAATTTATATTACAGAAGTTCTTATTTTATTGCTTATTATTGATTTATAAAAAAAATAATTAGTGATGGTTACTCTTTACGGTAATCTAGCCACATTGACTAGTGCACGTTCTGCACATGTCCCGATTTGTAAATCTGTGTACATATATATATAGTGACATAATTATTCTTTTTGGCAGGCTTTTCTGAAAAAGACACCGATGAAGTAAAGGGGATTTTCGTGGACACCAACCTTTATTTTCTAGCTCTTACCTTTTTTGTAGCTGCCTTTCATGTAAGTTGATCTTTTGTCTTCCGCAGATATAAATATTGTGCATGTGTTTATCATTTATCAGACATGCACAACTAGCTGTTCTCGGCTGACAAGACCTGATGGGGATGAGTTACTAATATTGTGTAACAAGCGACCATAGCAAACCTTCCTGATTACCAGCCAAATAAGCAAAAAAAAATTTCTGTCTCTTATATGATTCTTCTCTGTACGTTCTGAAGAACAAACTTCAAATTTTATTGCACTAGCTCTTCAGTGTTCAGAAATACATCCACTATGGCACCAATGTGAGTACTGGACACACGGCTGTGCCTGTAATAGTTGATGGCACACCATTTGGTCTTTAGGGTGAAAATGACGTATTTCCAGGACCCGTTCATAACTTACAGAGACATTGAGCTAAAAAACAAAGAATCCTTCTAGTATTATTACTCACAGAGGTAAGCATGCCTCTAAAAACACAGTTGCTAATTATAAAACTTGGTCTTACTATCAAAACCAGGTATTGTAGCAGGAATTAATAAACTGTGCTGGAATGAAGGGGAAAATGCAGCCAACTATGTGGCAAAGCTGAGTTTGTTCCAAAGATGAAAGAACACCAGCAGGGATAGAATGGCAGACACTTTCAAAGGCTGGTCATACAACATCCATTTAGTTCCATCAATCCCTATATGAAAGACAAATGTGCCAATAGATGTGGCGCACCATAGCAAGCTCCCACCCGCCAAGGTCAGCACCGCTATATGCACAAAACAACCAATCCCCTATATAATCCTGAACATATGGTCTAGTACAGGAGGTTCGGCATGAACCATGCAGTAAAGCTCGTAGTGTATAAGTACGGAACTTCCTCATTAATAGAGATCCTCCAATAAAATGTTCATGTCGTAATCACCAATATAAATAATATATAAGCAATATACTTGCAAAGAAAAGTTTTGAGTAGCAAGACGCCAAGGTATACCCAGTGGGAACGGTCTTAACCTCTAGCAGTATTTACCTTACTAGTGTAAAAAAAAAAAAAAATGACCTCCATATGAATAAGGGCCGAGCAGGAACGGGGCCTAAATGTGGATATCCGGCAATGGGACGCTACATAAACGTAATGCCCAGCTCAAGAAAAAAAGACGACATGCCCTTGCATACACTAAGGGCATAAGGACTATCCTGACTGGGTACACCTTAGCGCTGTTGGGACGGCTTTTACGCTTTTCTTCTATTTTTTAATCAAAAAGTGTTTACTAAGTAGGCTATGTTATTTATATGTCCTAATGCTTTTTGTGTGTTTATAGCAGGGTATATGTTCATTTAGTGCACATAAAGAGTTGTAGTGCAGGCGGGGGCAGCTTTCTGAGCTCTGCTACCTCTAAGCACTCTGATTGTGTCACAACTGCTACACCCAGTAATCTAATTGATACATCTTGAATTCAAGGTATCTTTTCCTACCTTATGCTGCTCTCAGATGAGGCAGCAAAAACCTGCTGACAGATTCCGTTTAACGCCTTCACGACATATGATGTACATTTCTGTCATTTGTTGTGTCCCTGATTGCATATTTCCGGGCTCATGACGGTTGAATTATTCAGCCATCATCTGCTTCTTAACGGCCCCTGGTGGATAACTTGTTAAATGCCACTGGCAATCTCTTGATAGCGGCATCTAACACGCAGGGGCTTGTCATTCTATGTGCCCATTGGCGTGCCCGTGACGTGATCGTGGGGGTGCCGATGGGTTGCTATGACAGTTGCAGGTCTGCTGAGGACCGCCGTGCATGTCATTACGATTTTGCTTTGAAAGTCAGCCTTTAACTGGCATTCATAGCTCGCAATGTTCACTATACATAGTAATGCTGATGCACTGCTATGTATAGTACAAGAGATCAGACAATCGCAGCTTTAAAGGGGTTGTCCAGGCTTTTCACATAATCTCAGTACATATCTGGGCTGCAGAATGGTGACAATAAGTAATTTACCTTCTTTCACCAGTTAGCAGGGTTTTCTAGATATCACTCTTGCTTCTGAGCAGAACGTTCAAGGGGGGTGTGTTCTGGCATTGAAATGAGAACTGGTCGTTTCCTCCTACTCTACTAAAAACCTGCCCTCTATAGCACCAACCCCACCCTCCATAGCTACAGGCCCTCCCCGACCACATGAACAAGCCATCATCACACAGTAACAAATCCTCCCCCTCTAGCAGCCTCAGTGCAAAGAGCAGAACCACCCAGCTGCTCCTCCCCCAGACACATACTGAACAGTTATCTATGGAAAGTGAAACTCTAGTGAGGAGGGAAAATCGTCCTGTATTCTGGGCCACTCCATGATTACTGAGTGATTCCCAGGCTGCTGGCAGTGATGGGGCTTGGGCTGGCAGTAATGGGGCTCGGCTGCTGGCAGCAGTGAGAACAGACTGTGTGATGGCCAGTGGTGGGGGTCTGCAGCTTCTAATCTGCACAGGGGATGGCAGTCACTGATGTAATCTGTTCTGTGACAAAGCCTCTGCTGTGTGAATGAGACAGCTCTGTGTCACTGATGTCTTCACACAGCAGCAGATTATGTACTGAGATTATGTGAAAAGCCCGGACAAGTCTCATAAGCGGACTATTAAATACAGTGAAAAGTGAAAAAATCTAAAAAAAAAATAAAAAAGCTTTAAAATCTCCCCCTTTTTGCCCCATTCAAAATATAACAGTTTTTAAAAATTACACATATTTGGTATTGTTGTGTTCGTAAAAGTCTGATCTATCAAGACTTAAAATTAATCCGATTGGTAAATCAAAATGCCAGAATTAATTTTTTTTGGGATGTCACAACATTAGAAGAAAGCAGCAAAAAAAACAGAGAGGTCTACCCGTCCAGGCCTCCAGACAAATGCACAGGATGCAGTGGACCCATATAATTAAGATGGCAACACAGGTGTAAGAATACCGATGAGACAACCGATCACAGCCTACCAATACATGGAGGGGCGGTTGCTTGGTATATTGATGCACAATAAAAACTTGTATGCGGCGCTGTTCACACTGTGGTAAGCCTCTCTGCTTTTTTGCTGTTTTCTTGTATTAATGGAGGATTTTTAAGTCCTCTTTTTGTGCTATTTCAGTGTTTGGATTTAGTGTTAGGGACCCGTAAACGTGGGGACCTTTGGCGCAGGTTACGGGCTCACGTATTTTGGCCAAAATATCAGCTAATACCTCACATTTTTTTATGTGTTGTTTTTTTGCACTTTTTATTCAGGGTGCAGTTGGGCCTATTTGGTCTTGTAAACTGCGGTGTCTGTTCACATGGCATGCATTTTGATAGCGCTGGGCACCCCGCCTGATCTAATAGAAGGGTGTCACTACTAGACTGTTAACCTGGATGCTGTGCATTGCCATAGTGTGAATAGCGCCGCATACAAGTTTATATTGTGCATTAATATACCAGGCAACCGCCCCGTCCATGTATTGGTAGGCTGTGAGCGGTTGTCTCATCGGTATTCTTGCACCTGTGTTACCATCTTAATTATATGGGTCCACTGCATCCTGATAGTGCATTTGTCTGGAGGCCTGGCGGGTCCCTCTTTGCTTTTTTGCTGTTTTCTTGTATTATTGGAGGATTTTTAAGTCCTCTTTTTGTGCTATTTCGATGCCACAACATTGCAATATAATCCAATAAGAGCAAACAAAGGGAAGAGACATGTCACAAAAATAGGGACCACCAAATCCAGAAAAGTATCTTAAAAGATCATAATTTTATTTGGTTGTACAAAAGCGAACCAAAACACACAATTAAAACATCTAAAAACTATACGAGACAAGAATCATATTCTCAAAAGGCCCTACTGACAAGAGACAGTTCATAGTATCATGTCAAATAATGCACAATGCCCAAGGTGGATAGTATATAAGCAAACAATAATATAAATAATAACAGTCCTGTGCTTAATCGATATGAGGAGTTTTACCAATCCAGTCCAAGATTCTACCCTAAAATTGAATAAGCAAAAACGTCAGCTCAGGTACAAAAAATGAGCCATCCCCAAGCACAATATCACAAAAAACGAAAACATTGTGGGTCTCGGAAAATGGTGAAGCAAGCACTTTTTTTTTCACCACTTAAAAAAAAAAAATATACATGCTTGGTTTCCGCATATTTATACTGACCAGGAGATGAATATTGCCAAAGTGATCACCATAGATAAAAAAAAAAAAAATAATAATAATTTTGGAATTGCACTTTTTTTGCAGTTTCAATGCCTTTGGAATTTTCTTCCTATTTTCCAGTGCCACAAAAAACAAGCCCCCTCATACCACTATGGGGACAGAAAAAGTTATGGTTCTTAGACGGGGTTGGATGGAAGGAAGAAATGGAATTTGACAAAGGCCTGAAGGGGTTAACAAAAGGCTATATTAGCTTGCTTAATTAACTCTTCAATCTTTGTTTTCTTATATTGCAGCTTTTATTTGATTTTCTTGCATTTAAAAATGATATCAGTTTTTGGAAAAAGAAGAAGAATATGGTTGGGATGTCGACTAAAGCAGGTATGTCCCACTGTTTCCATTTAATGTGATTTGTCATAAAGTTGAATAATGTTCCCAATAATGCAATTAATGATTGCTGTTAATTCTTTTTACAATCTTAAAGGACTGCCATTAATATTTTTCTTCATTAAGTATGTGTATGGTGTGTATTGCGAGTGTATGAATATACCCATTTACCGGGATTCAGCACCGTTCTTCTCTGCTCTCAGTGGTTTCACCGCTCTGCTGTCTGGCCGGATCACGTGAACCCAGAAGTGGCTTTTACAATGTATGCGTATAGAGCGTCAGAATATGGCTACATAGGCTGACATTATGAAAGAGACTTCTGCTCATATATATATTGAGTCAGTTAGTCTGAATTGTGCTCACGTCACTGAGAGCGGAATAGGACGGCACTGGATGTCTGAGAAAGCAGCGGTAGATGAGTATATTAACCCCTTCCCGACATGACGTACTATCCCGTGCATGTGTCCTGGGCCTTAATGCCCATGGACAGGATAGTACGTCACAGAGATCAGCTGCGCTCTCGGGGGGAGCGCAGCTGATTGCGACTGCGTGTCAGCTGATTATCACAGCTGACACCCGGCACTATGTGCCAGGAACTGACACGGACCGCTCCTGGCACATTAACCCTGTCACACTGAGATCAAACCTTATCGCAGGGTTCCTGGGGCATAGGGAAGCATCGCGCAGGTAGAGGGCTCCCTGCATGCTTCCCTGAGACTCTCAGAACAACGCAATGTGATTGCGTTGTTCCTAGGGCCTCCTCCCTGCAGGACCCCGGATCCAAGATGACCGTGGGGTCCTTCAGTGCAAGTAATAAAGTTAAAAAAAAAAAAAAAACTTGTGTAAAAATAATTTTTTAAAAACTCCTAATTAAAGAAAAAAAATTTCTCCAATAAATTCATTTCTTTTTGGAAATAAAAAAAAACAATGAAAGTACACATATTTAGTATTGCCGCGTCCGTAACGACCCACCCTATAAAACTGTCCCACTAGTTAACCCCTTTAGTGAACCCCTTAAAAAAAAAAAAAACAAGGCAAAAAACGATGCTTTATCATCATACTGCCGAACAAAAAGTGCAATAACGCGCGATCAAAAAGACAGATATAAACAAACGTGGTACTGCTGAAAACGTCATCTAAAATAACAAGCTGCCATATAACGTCATCAGAGAAAAAATAAAAATGTTATAGAGCGATGCAAAAATAATTATTTTTTTATATAAAATTGTTTGTAATTGATGTAATTTCTCTTGTGGAGACCAGAATCTCCGCAAGAGAAATTTCCATGCTGCGGTCTTGAAAGATGCGCCGCATGTCTGTGTCCGCGGGTGATCCGCAGGCAACTATGCACGCATTGTGTACATGGAATTTCTAGCTGCAGGACGCTGCAGGTTTTGTTTTTTTTTAAATTTGTTTATTAAACTATTGACAGGGTATACAGCAATACATACTTGAACATGGTGATAAATACTGTATAAAGTATATATGTTCCACATAGCATTAAATGCAAAGCAAAATATGCATACCGGTTGCGTAAAGAATAAAACAATGTTAATTAAATTACACTGGTCTTTATATTATTACTCAAGTGTTGAAACCTGTCTAACTTCTAAACCATAACTATAACTACAAAACAACTATTTCGCAGCCTGATTCCACACAATTAGCTATTTATCTTGCGACGTCTCCACTCTACAGAGTAAGATGAGAGGAAGTCCACCTCTCTCAGATCTTCCCAAATTTACCCGGGCTTCCTCTGTTTTGATATAGCGTGCGCTCATATGGGATAATCGAGTTCACCAAATCAATCCAGATCCTAAGGGAGGGACATGAGCCTCCCATCCACCGCAGTGCCAGTACCTTTCGTGCCATAAATAACGTCTCACGTAAGAAAATCCCAGCATAGTGACCCCATGTCTCCTCATCCCATACCCCAAACAAACAAACCAGTGGCTCAGGGGTAACAGGAACTTGTACCAGGGAAGTTAATAATGATGTCGCCCCCATCCAATATTGTGCGATAATAGGACACTGCCAGATCATGTGGCTAAAGTCTGCATCTAATGAATGACATCTCAAACATTCCGATGATTGAAATCGGTCCATCTTAAAGAGTCGAGTCGGAGTCAGATATGATTGATATATAGTTGTATCATTCTGTTATTAATAGACGGAGACACACTGATTGGAGACTCCAGAATTTCTTCCCACTCCTCTCCCTGTATATCAGGGATGAGCCTTTCCCATTTCCCTCTAACCGAGTTTATGGTGGATTCTGCCCCTACTGACTGCATGTATGTATACAGAGAGGAGATGAGACCCTGGGGACCCTGCGATTTAAGGATTCCTATCAAGGGTAGAGACAAAATAGCATTGTCTACACCCACACATCTCATGTGTGACTGAAAGGCTGACCATAATTGCAAATAGTGGAAGAACTGGGATCTCGGGACATCGCATTTAGCCTGTAATTGTTCAAAAGATAACAGAGTTCCATGATCATGCAAATGACCTATCGTGAAAACATTATGTTGAGTCCAGAATTCGGCGGATGGGTGTTCAAGTAACACTGGAAGGTAACCATTATTCCATAAGGGCATTTCAGCTATAATATCCCCAAATCCAATCACCCTCTTAATCTGTTTCCACACCGATCGCGCCAGACAAAGCAGGGGCAACAAACGAGGGACATTTATTTTCCCCAATTCCAAAAACAGCCCAGTGGGCAATTAGCACATGCGGCATGAAGCAGGTGATTTTCAGAGTTAGGGAGATGATTACCGGGCATCCACTTATAGCTCTGGCCTGTCCAGCCAGATAATACAGAAAAAAGTCTGTTAACGTTGCCGCCCCCCCCCTTTTAGGTCTTTGCAGGGTGGACAGCTTTAGTTTAGGCCTGGTTTTCTCCCATATAAAAGACGTAATTTGGGAGTTCAAATTCGCAAAGAAGGACCTGGGCACCACCACAGCACTGTGTTGGAGAAAGTAGCTGAGCTTAGGGAGTAATATAATTTTAATTAAGATAATGCGTCCGGCTACAGACAGTGGGAGTTAACCCCAAATTGTGAATTTAACTTTAACCATCTCTAGCAATGGATGTATGTTAAGTTGCAAATCAAACGTGCCGCTTTGAGAAATATGAACACCTAGATATTTAAAACTGGGTACAATAGGCAATGAGGAAAGAGTCTCAAGTCGGGGCATGGGAGAGAGGCATCAGAGCAGATTTCTCCCAATTTATATACAAGCCAGAATATTTACTCAATTTATTTATAGTGGTAATCCCTCTTGTCAGTGTTTCCTCCGCTCTATCCATAAATATCACTATATCGTCAGCATATAGGCCTATGGTGTCTGCTCGATCCGCTATTTCTATGCCCACAATATTAGGGGAGGATCTTATGCGAATTGCCAATGCCTCGATCGCAAGAGCAAAAAGGTTCGGGGAAAGGGGACATCCCTGACGGGTTCCCCTGTGTAGTGAAAAGGACTCAGATATGGAACTATTTACAATGACACGGGCTTTGGGCTTCATATATATTATATTAACCCATTTTAGAAACCTGTCACCAAATCCATATTTCTGTAAACATGCATGGAGGAAAGGCCTCTCAAGAGAGTCAAAGGCCTTGACCGCATCCAACGATGCCAAGGCCCATTTATTGTCTGGCGCCAGGGAGCTATATTGGACCACAGCCTGGACTCGTCTAATATTGATGGAAGTGCTCTTACCCCGCATAAAGCCGGTTTGGTCAGGGTGTATAAGTTGCAGTATGATTGAGTTCAACCTGGTGGCCAAGATTTTCGTAAAAATCTTATAGTCCACATTTACTAACTATTATATTAGCTTCGTAGAAGGACTCCGGCACAAATCCCCCAAAACACCGTCAATAAAAGTGGCGCTAATATCTCCCGGTATTTCCTGTACAGTTCGATAGGAAACCCATCCGGTCCAGGGGCCTTCCCAGAGGCCATGTCCTTCATGGCGTTCTCTATCTCCTCCAAGGTGAATTCAGCATCCATAAAGGCCTGCTGGGAAGAACTTAATGTGGGAAATGTTATATCCGATAGGTAGTCTAGACACCCCTGGCTGTCAACGTCATTTTTAGAGTTGTACAATGAGTTATACCAAAACAAAAAAACCCTTAAAATTTAACTTTTAATAGAGTCATTAAAACAACCCATATATGAATATCTAAATATACCAGGGGGTCAAAGGTCAGTTATCTATATAGAAATTTTTTTTTTACCATATATGTACAGGGGCAAAAAGGCTAGATTGCCCTATATTGACCCTTCCTGACTGCGGAGGTTGGCAGTCTAGTTGTAGACGATATGGCGCCCCCGCTTAAGTTCCATTGAAAGCTGCATCGAGTGTGAATTGTGGTTTAACCCCTTTGTTGGCGTTTTTTATAAATTATTGAATAGGTTATTTAAGCCCAAGTATTTTCGTCTACTGCAGCTCGCTGTATTTTTGACTACGAGATGAGTCCCATTAAAGCTGCAATTTCTCAATTTTTGAGATAAGACTGTATTCATACTACGAGATAAGGTTTACAGCACTATAGCACTTTTTTATTGAGACTCATTGTCTCTTCACTTTTGTTTGTCTTTTTTCGGTACCGTAGGTGTGTGTGTGTGTTTGAACATAGAACATAGTTTTGAAGGCTGAAGGAAGACCTTATGTCCATCTAGTTCAGCCTATTTTTAGTGCCGCTGTTCTGCATTGTTGATCCTGGGGAAGGCAAAAAACCCACAGAGTAGAAGCCAATTTTCTCCATAGGGAAAAAAAATTCCTTCCCCTAAGCTGGGTCAACCATCTACCTATAATATTCTGTTATTCGTAACCTTCTATACTGTTACTCACAAGAAAAGCATCCATTCCTTTCTTAAATTCATTCAGTGAGTTGGCCATCACCACTTCTTCAGGAAGAGAATTCCAGAGCCTCACTGCTCTTACCGTGAAGAACCCTCTTCTATGCTGGTGCAGAAATTGTCTTTCCTCCAAACGAAGAGACTGCCCCCTTGTTTTCGTCACAGTCCTTGGTACAAACAGTTCATTGGAGAGATCTCTGTATTGCCCTCTTTTATACTTGTACATATATATTAGGTCTCCCCTAAGTCTTCTCTTTTGTAGAGTAAATAGACCTAATTTTGATAACCTTTCTGGGTATTGTAGTCAGGGCTGTGGAGTCGGAGTCGGAGTCAGTGCTCATTTTGGTGGAGTTGGAGTCTGTATAAAATGGACCGACTCCTAAAATATATAATAAATTGGGTACAGTAGTTCAATGCAGAATATGCTGAATATTTTTTCATAGGAATTTGGGAAAGTTATGAAATGTCCTATAAATGGCTGTTCTATTCCTGATCTAAGGCTACATTCATACACAGCGTTTTTCCTGCGTTTTTTGAGGATATGTTTTTCAGTTGCAAAAGCTGATCAGCTTTTTAAAAAACCGCATCACCTGAAAGGTTTTTGAGCTCATAGATAATGTTTTCAATAGCAAAAGCAGATTAGAAATCTGCTCTATCTATATATCCATTTATCCATATCTGTATCCATATCATATCTATATCAAAAAGAATGAAAGCCGGATAGCACACAGACTAACACTCCTTTTTTTTAGCACCAGTCAGGGACACCTCATAGCTGCCCAAAAGGACGCCCAGGACAGGCATTGCTCGTCTTCAGTAACACATCAACATCAATTGATAGTTGGAATAAGTAGACTGCATTCATCACCACATCTTCTTAAGGTGCAGGCTTAATTTTCAAGTGTAGGGGTGTGCAGTATGAGGTTCTGCAGCAGTTGAGGTTTGCAGTATGAAATTCTGCGGAACAGCATGAGATTCTGCCCCCCCCCCCCCAGGTTTGATCCTGGCTACGCCCATAGTGTGAATGTAGCCTGAGGATCTAGGCTTTGTCTTAGCTGAGATAAGTCATAGTGTGTGTGTGTGTATGTGTATATATGTGTGTGTGTGTGTGTGTGTGTGTGTGTGTGTGTGTGTGTGTATGTATATATATATATATATATATATATATATATATATATATATATATAGTACAGAACAAAAGTTTGGACACACCTTCTCATTCAAAGAGTTTTCTTTATTTTCATGACTATGAAAATTGTAGATTCACTCTGAAGGCATCAAGACTGTGAATTAACACATGTGGAATTATATAATTAACAAAAAAGTGTGGACTCTATGTGCCTGGTTCCCACCGTGAAGCATGGAGGAGGAGGTGTGATAGTGTGGGGGTGCTTTGCTGGTGACACTCTTGGGGATTTATTCAAAATTGAAGGCATACTGAACCAGCATGGCTACCACAGCATCTTGCAGCGGCATGCTATTCCATCCGGTTTGCGTTTAGTTGGACCATCATTTATTTTTCAACAGGACAATAACCCTGAACACACCTCCAGGCTGTGTAAGGGCTATTTGACCAAGAAGGAGAGTGATGGGATGCTACGCCAGATGACCTGGCCTCCACAGTCACCAGACCTGAACCCAATCGAGATGGTTTGGGGTGAGCTGGACCGCAGAGTGAAGGCAAAAGGGCCAACAAGTGCTAAGCATATCTGGAAACTCCTTCAAGACTGTTGGAAGACCATTTCCGGTGACCACCTCTTGAAGCTCATCAAGAGTGTGCAAAGCCGTAATCAAAGCAAAAGGTGGCTACTTTGAAGAACCTAGAATATAAGACCTGTTTTCAGTTGTTTCACACTTTTTTGTTAATTATTTAATTCCACATGTGTTAATTCATAGTTTTGATGCCTTCAGAGTGAATCTACAATTTTCATAGTCATGAAAATAAAGAAAACTTTCTCTTTCGCCTCATTGGGGGACACAGAGACCATGGGTGTACGCTGCTGCCACTAGGAGGCTGACACTATGCACAAAAAAGGTTAGCTCCTCCGCAGTGTACACCCCACCGACCGGAAGGAAATTCCTCAGTTTAGCTTAGTGTCAGTAGGAGGTGGACACGGGTCTTTCATTGGACCCATATCTACCTCGATTTGCGTCGTTCCTTTTCAGGTTTCAAGAGGGATACAGTGTGAACAGTCACAGCTGTACTCCCACAAAGATGCTATGAGTACGGCGTGTACTGTCACTCCGTATTCTCATAGTTCTCAGGGTGGACCACAGATTCAGCACAGGTGATGTGCCAGCGAAAACGGATGGTCCTTGCCCCGCCTCCCACCCACTCGCCCACCAGAGCCTGTCGGTTGGACGAGGCGCGAACCCGTAAAGGATGAACAGACAGCGTGGGATACTCAAGGTACCTTTATTGGAGCACCAGAATAGGAAGCCAGGAGCGGAGCCATAAATAGCGCCGCATGATTCTCGGCCGCTCGCGCCTTCCGACGGTCGCCGCATCCCCCTTTCGGTCCAACTGCGGTGCGGACTTTCTTCACCCACCGCCGGTATTCCTGCAGGCTGGCGTCTAGGAGCAGGGCTCTGGCGGCGTCTTCTCTAGGGACGAACGCGGGTGCGCCGCAGATCTTCCGCGCCGCCCCGTGCTGACAGGCGGCCGCCGTTTCAAATTTAGTCCCCGGCTTTAGTTTAGGCCTTCGCGCCCGTCGCGGCCACGTCCCCATTCTTTCTCATAGGCCGGCTGCGATCCTGCCCACCCCCAATCCCTCCCACCGCCTCTCTAGTCTTGTGGCTGGGAAAGGGGGGGGCAGTTCTTCCCTCTGGTGCAGACGGCTATCTCCGCCCTTCTTAACACAGAAACCGCGTTTTTGCTTCCTCACATCAGGCTGCCGCCATCTTTGCAGCCTGACAGCCGGAGATTACAGCGGATGCCAGCGCTCTCTGTCGGACCCCTGACAGTTACTAATACTACTACTAGTCTAATACTCCATACTCTGCCTTTCTGTCCCCCAACCTTCTGGCTTTTCCGCAAGTTTTCTTCTTTCTTCTTTTCTTCCTTCACCATGTCTAATTCTAAGTCTGCGCGTGGCCGTCCGCCGGCCCCTACGGGCACTCTAGTCAAGTTCTTCGCATGTTCCTCTTGCAATCGCAAACTTCCCTCAGGTCAGCCTACTCCCCTCTGCCTGGACTGCAGCAATCCCATTCAGCATGACCCCGTCCAGGAGCCATCTAGTGAGCCATGTGAAAGTGAACCCCCCCATCCCTGGCTGGGCCTCGTCTCTTTCACAATCCGTGGCAGACCTCACCAGAGTGTTGCAGTCCCTAGTGGCCGTTCTTGATAAGTTGCCCCTGGACACTTCTGCAGGGCCCAGCAGGTCGCAAGACTTTCCATCTGAGCCAGCTAGCAAAAGCCGCAAAAGGCCCAGGCAGGACCTCCGGCCGGAATCCTCCCCTGGCTTCTCTTCTCCACTTAGCCCTTCCCAGCAGTCGCCCTCCCGTGCCTCCGCACCCGAGTCAGGGGAAGCGTTCTCGGATATGTCATCTGAAGGAATTTTAGAGCTGGATTCAGACCAGGACGCGGACATGAAGGTTACGGTACAGAACCTCATTGCGGCAATCAATCACACCTTCGAAATATCTGACGCCCCTGCGAAATCCTCAGATCAGGAGGTTTCGTTCAGACGGGCAGAAACACCTTCCAGGGTATTCGCTTCCCATTCCGAATTTGGAAAGATTCTTACCAGGGAAAGAGAAAATCCGACCAGACGATTTCAAAGAGGGAAGCGCCTCGGCGTGCTGTACCCGTTTGCTAAAAAGCTCACGGACAACTGGTCTGCTTCTCCCTCGGTAGACCCACCCGTGTCCAGACTTTCTAATAACACGGTTCTCCCGCTTTCAGGTGTGGCGTCACTAAAGGATTCTAATGATAGAATTATAGAATCCTTAGCTAAGTCAGCATTCGAAGCGGCTGCAGCGGGGCTATGTCCAGTCTTTGCTTCATCGTGGGTAGCAAAGGCCATAGCCACTTGGGAAGAGGATCTCCGTAAGGGCATCCTAGATAAGGCCCAACCAGAACAATTGGCCGATCTGGCCAACCAGATTTCCCATGCAGGGGATTATCTGCTTTCTGCTTCCTTGGATGCCGCGTCTTGCGCAGTTCAGGCGTCAAGTAACGTAGTGGCAATCCGACGTATAATTTGGCTCAAGGCTTGGCAGGCGGACTTATCTTCAAAGAAGTCTCTTACCAATCTGCCTTTTCAGGGAGCGCGCCTCTTTGGATCACAACTGGACCAGATTATTAAAGACGCCACTGGATGCACGAGTTCCCTCCTCCCTTAGTCCAAGCCTCGCAGACCCCCGCTAAGGCGTCAGTTTCGGCCCTTTCGGGCTTTCCGCTGCTTCAATACGGCAGAGAACTTCTCTAACCAACAAAGACCGCAGGCACGCCAGGATAGAAAGAAGGTGTCCTTCAGACCCACTCCCTCCTAGCGATCTCACTCCTCCCAAGGCAGACCCTCCAGGTCCAGATCTGGACGGTCCACATCAGCATGACTATCAACGAACTCCCGAGGGGCCCTCCCAATTGGGAGGTTGGCTCCTTTTCTTCAGGGACGTCTGGCTAGCCTCGGTAGAGGATGCTTGGGTCAGGGAAGTTGTATCATCAGGATGAAAGATAGAGTTAGATTCTCGTCCACGGGATCGTTTCTTCGAGTCCCGTCCTCCAAAAGATCGAGCCTTAGTTCCAGGGTTCCTTGCAGCCATCGCCTCTCTCCTCAGTTCTGGGGTGATTGTGCCAGTTCCCGAAACAGAACGTTTCACAGGGTTTTATTCGAACCTATTTGTGGTGCCGAAAAAAGACGGGGCAGTTCGACCCATACTGGATCTCAAGCTACTCAACAAGAGAGTCCGACTCCGGCATTTCAGGATGGAGTCGCTTCGTTCGGTAATCGCTTCCATGGAGGAGCAGGAATTCATGTGTTCAATAGACATTCAGGATGCCTATCTACATGTTCCCATATTCTCCGGACCTCAGAAATTCCTGCGTTTTGCGATTCACCAGGAACATTACCAGTTCGTTGCGCTGCCCTTCGGTCTCGCCACCGCACCCAGAGTTTTCACAAAGATCATGACGGCGTTAATGGCCTTGTTGAGGATCAGAGGTCTCGTTCTTTTTCTGTACCTCGACGACATTCTGATCAAAGCTCCGTCTTTTCAACAGGCTCGCCTAAGTCTTACGATCGTCCTAGACATCCTGTCCAATTTCGGGTGGCTCGTCAACAGGAAAAAGTCCTGTCTTGTTCCGACACAACGTCTGGTGTTTCTGGCCTATTGTTCGACACTCGTCGATCAAGGGTCTTTCTCCCACAAGAGAAGATTGTTTCCCTGCAGCAGGATGTACGATCGCTACATATCACACGATTTCCGTCCCTCCGGACAACCATGAAGGTCCTGGGAAAGATGGTGGCGGCGACAGAGGCAGTTCCCTTTGCCCAATTTCACGACAGTCCTCTCCAACACGCCACTCTGTCGCAGTGGAACAGGTCGGCTCTTTCCCTGGATCGCCCTGTTCGTCTTTCATATCGGACCAGGCAGTCCCTCAACTGGTGGTTGACGTCACCTCTCATCTCCTTGGGACGGTCTTTCGTTCCCATTCACTGGCAGATTGTAACAACGGATGCCAGTCTCCTCGGCTGGGGGCAGTGTTCCGCACCCACACTGTTCAGGGTCGGTGGTCGACTCAAGAGATGACTCTGCCGATCAACGTCCTCGAGATACGGGCAATTTATCTGTCTCTCATTCACTGGGAGAGGCTTCTCAAAGGCCTGCCTGTCCGGATTCAGACAGACAATGCCACAGTGGTGGCATACGTCAGCCGCCAAGGAGGGACACAGAGTGTCTCAGCCCTAGCAGAAGTGTCCAAGATTCTTCATTGGGCAGAGGTTTCAGTCCCGACAATTTCCGCGGTACACATACCCGGCGTAGACAACTGGGCCGCCAATTTTTTCAGCCGCGAGGGTCTCCCGGCGGAAGAGTGGTCCCTACATCCGGAGGTATTTCATCAGCTTTGCCGTCGATGGGGAACCCCAGATGTAGATCTGCTGGCATCTCGCCTCAACAGGAAAGTCCCACAATTTGTATCCAGGTCGCGAGATCCTCTTGCAGTGGGCGCCGATGCTCTGGCCATTCCTTGGTCGCAGTTCGAGCTCCCCTACCTGTTTCCTCCCCTGCCTCTTCTTCCCAAGCCGTTGAAGAAGATCAAAGCATAGGGAATTCCAGTCATCCTCATCACCCCGAATTGGCCCAGAAGGTCTTGGTTCGCGGACATCGTCAACCTTCTCGCGGACGCCCCCTGGAAGCTTCCAGACAGGGCAGATCTACTGTCTTAAGGTCCGATTTGCCACCCCAATTCTCAGCAGCTCAATTTAACGGCGTGGCTGTTGAGACCGAGGTTTTGAAACGATCAGGACTCTCCGATCGAGTTATTCATACCATGATCCGAGCCAGAAACCCATCGTCTTCCAAGATTTATTACCGTACCTGGAAGGCCTATTTCACTTGGTGCGAGGCCAATGACATTGCGCCCATGTGTTTTTCGCTCCCTTCTGTCCTGGCGTTTCTTCAGGCAGGGCTGGATGCGGGTCTTGCCCTCAGCTCTTTGAAGGGTCAAGTTTCGGCGCTGTCCATTTTATTTCAGAAGACATTGGCCTCCCGTCCTCAGGTCAAAACCTTCCTTCAAGGTGTGGCTCACACGGTTCCTCCGTACCGAGCACCCGTAGATCCATGGGATCTTAATCTGGTTCTCGAGGTTCTGTAAGGTCCTCCCTTTGAACCTCTCAGAGAGGTTTCCCTTCCTCTCCTTTCTTGGAAAGTAGCTTTTCTGGTAGCCATCACCTCCATCCGGCGCGTGTCGGAATTGGCAGCTCTTTCTTGCCGCTCCCCCTTCTTGGTGCTCCACCAGGATAAGGTAGTTCTGCGGCCTCCGCCCTCTTTCCTTCCTAAGGTGGTGTCCACTTTCCACCTCAATGTGGATATTGTTCTCCCGTCCTTTTGTCCGAGTCCAACTCATCCTCGGGAGCGGTCCTTGAACAAGCTGGACTTGGTCAGGGCGATGAAGGTCTACCTAATTAGGACGACTAATTTGCGAAAGACAGACTCTCTCTTCATCATTCCAGATGGGGTGCGGAAAGGTCAACCGGCCTCCAAAGCTACTATTGCTCGCTGGATCAGATCGGCAATTTTGGAGGCCTACCGGGTCAAACATCGAGTGGCCCCTCCGGGAATTAGAGCGCACTCTACCCGGGCAGTGGGTGCCTCCTGGGCGGTGCGCCACATAGCTTCCGTGCTGCAGCTTTGCAAAGCTGCAACCTGGTCATCGGTTCACACGTTTGAAATTCTACAAGGTCCACACCTACTCTTCGGCGGACGCCAGCCTAGGTAGAAGGATCCTGCAGGCTGCAGTGGTGAGTCCGCTGGCCTGATGGAAGTTTGTTTTTTCCCACCCCAGGGACTGCTTTGGGACGTCCCATGGTCTCTGTGTCCCCCAATGAGGCGAAAGAGAAAACAGGATTTTTGGGTTGCTTACCGTAAAATCTGTTTCTCGGAGCCCTCATTGGGGGACACAGCACCCTCCCATGTTCTCCTGATCTTATGTTTGTTGGTTGTTTACAGTTGAGTTGTTTGTTCTGTTTTCAATCTATTCTGTTACTTCTACTGCTTTCTCACTAACTGAGGAATTTCCTGCCGGTCGGTGGGGTGTACACTGCGGAGGAGGAGCTAACCTTTTTTGTGCATAGTGTCAGCCTCCTAGTGGCAGCAGCGTATGCCCATGGTCTCTGTGTCCCCCAATGAAGGCTCCGAGATACAGATTTTACGGTAAGCAACCCAAAAATCCTGTTTTTTGAATGAGGTGTGTCCAAACTTTTGGTCTGTACTCTCTATATGTAATCGATATTATACAGTGTATTACATATTTACAATTTATTACAGTTTTTTGTGTTCTAAAGTTGCATTCCAATAAATAGATATTATGTTCTACCTAAATATCTTGATTATTGGATCATAGAAATTATTAAATGTCTGGATTCACATTGTACTACAATAAATTTTTCACTTAAATATAAGCAATATATGTGGGAGTCGGAGTCGTGGAGTCGGTGTTAGGGAAATTGAGGAGTCGGAGTCGCAGGTTTGGCTTACCAACTCCACAGCCCTGATTGTAGTGAACCAACTCCATTTATCATTTTAGTAGCCCGCCTTTGAACCCTTTCAATTTCAGTAATGTCTTTCTTGAGCACCGGCGTCCAAAATTGCACACAATACTCCAAGTGTGGTCTGACGAGTAATTTGTACAGAGGGAGAATCATGTTTTCATCTCGTGGCCCCAGACCTCTTCTAATGCATCCCATGACCCTATTTGCTTTGGTGGCAGCTTCCTGACACTGGGCACTCCAATTTAGCTTCTTATTGACTAAGTTGCCTAAGGCCTGTTTCACACTTCCGTTTTTTCAAATCCGTCAAAATCCGTTGGTTTCCGTAAAAAAACGGAGCCGCCATTTTTTTTGCAGGATCCGTTTTTGTCCCATAGCGGTTACCGCGGATCCGTCAAAAAATGGATCCGTTTGGCGGACACAAAAACGGAAGTGTGAAACAGGCCTAAGTCTTTTTCCATGTCTGATTTCCCCAGAAGTTTCCCATCTAGTAAGTAATTGTAGCATCTGTTTCTCCTTCCTATGTGCATAACCTTACACTTATCTGTGTTAAACCTCATTTGCCATTTTTCAGCCCAATTCTCCAATTTACTCAAATCTGTCTGTAGTTGCAAACTGTCCTCCTTTGTGTTAACTACCTTACATAGTTTTGTATCATCTGCAAATACTGATATTTTACTGTGTAAGCCATCCACTAGATCTTTAATAAATATATTAAATAGTAGGGGGCCCAATACAGAACCCTGTGGTACCCCACTAGTAACCCTGGCCCAATCTGAGTATGCACCATTAATAACCACTCTTTGTTTTCTATCACTAAGCCAGCTACCTACCCATCTACACACATTTTCCCCTAGCCCAATCTTTCTCATTTTACTTACCAATCTTTTATGTGGGACAGTGTCAAATGCTTTAGAGAAGTCGAGATAAATGACATCCAATGATTTATTGTGGAACTTATTATTATTCCAAGATCTATTGATTAAAATTAATTTTGTTCTTGAAAAAAACCCTTCATCCCTGCCGTGCGACCAGACAATAGTTTCTGACAACATATGGGGTATCGCAGCATTTGGGAAAAATTGTGTTACAAATTGTGTGCCCCACTTTCATCTGTAAACCTTGTGTAAATGAAAAATTTGCAGCTTCTATAACATTTTAGTGGTAAACATGTAATTTTTATTTCCATGGCCCATTTTTTTAATTTCTGTGATGTGAGGCGCATATGGTTTGAAAATACTCTATTTCTCTACATAAATTCCTTGAGCAGTGAAATTTCCAAACTGGTGTCATTTTATTTTTTCCTTTCTCTTACAGCTCAGAGGCTCTGCTAATTCAACATTGCTTTTAAATCTTCGCTACAAAAATCAAATAGTGCTCTTTACTTTCCAAATCTATGTGCCAAACATTAGGTTTTGACTAGAAATTGGCGGACACCTGGATGTTCGGGTCAGGTTTGTTCAGCCGAATAGTTATAAAAAGTTTGGGTTCGGGTACCAGAACAATACCCAGACCCGGGCCCCATTCACTTGAATTGGGGACCCAAACATCCAGTGCTTGCTGCACTGTAATGTGCATGACAGCGCGGCAAACACTGCTTCTGATTGGCGGGGAAATTATCCCCGCCGGTCAGAAAGCCACGGTTCCCATGCTGTCAAAAGACAGTGTGAGAGCTCAGCTGTGATCAGAGGTATAAAGTTTACCTCCGGTCACTGGTGTGATTGCATGGTGCTAAAGGGGATGTAACTGAGGTCACCGCAGCTCAGCCCGGCTGGGAACGGAGGCTCAGTGACCGGACGTAACCTCAATGACATTACCATCGGTCACTGAGGCAGCGCTCTCAGCAGTTCAATCATCAGTGGTTTTCAGCCTGGACGGACGCATCTTGCCACTGTTCAGGTTGAAAACTGTTTATCTCACATATATGGATTACAGCGTGGGACAGAATGACGGACAGATATGGTATATTGTTGTTTTTTTATTTTACTTTTATTACAGGAGATTGAGGGCTTTTGTGGAATTAGGCGTTTAATTAAAAATGGAAAACTGAGTTTACTCTTATTTGAGATAAACACGTTTATTCTTGCTGTGTATTTATTTACAATACAACTATAGGATTAGTAATGAATAGGTGTCTTATAGACGCCCTCCATTACTAAGCCGTGGTCTTGATGTCACCGGACAATACAAAAGTGACATGAACCCCACAAATATTACCCCACTTGACACAGGGCAAGTGGGAAGAGCCGGGCAAAGCACCAGAATTGGCGCATCTAATAGATGTGCCTTTTCTGGGCAGTTGCTGGCTGCTATTTTTAGGCTGAGGGGGGTCTCAGCCTAAAAATTTGGGGTGGGTCTTATAATCTGGAGTGTCTTATAATAAAAAAATATGGTATATACACCAAAAGTGTATCAATAAAAACATCAGCTCGGCGCACAGAAAAATAAGCCCTTACCCAACCCCACATCATGAAAAATTGAGATGCTAAGGGTCTCAGAAAATGTTGCCATTTTTTTAAAATAAATTTGTACATATTTTGGATTTTTTTTTCAATATTTAACCCAGGGCTGTGGAGTCGGAGTCGTGGAGTCGGTGCTCATTTTGGTGGAGTCGGAGTTGGAGTCAGTATAAAATAGACTGACTCCGACTCCTAAAATATATAATAAATTGGGTACAGTAGTTCAATGCAGAATGTGCTGAATATTTTTTCATAGGAATTTGGTAAAGTTATGAAATGTCCTATAAATGGCTGTTCTATTCCTGATCTAAGGCTACATTCATACACAGCGTTTTTCCTGCGTTTTTTGAGGATACGTTTTTCAGTTGCAAAAGCCGATCAGCTTTTTCAAAAACCGCATCGCCTGAAAGGTTTTTGAGCTCATAGATAATGTTTTCAATAGCAAAAGCAGATTAGAAATCTGCTCTATCTACTGTATATATCCATTTATCCATATCTGTCTATCCATATCATATCTGTACCAAAAAGAATGAAAGCTGGGTAGCACACAGACTAACACTCCTTTTTTTAGCACCAGTCAGGTACACCTCATAGCTGCCCAAAAGGACGCCCAGGTCAGGCATTGCCCGTCTTCAGTAACACATCAACATCAATTGATAGTTGGAATAAATAGACTACATTCAGATGTTAAGGTGCAGGCTTTTTATTTCAAGTGTAGGGGTGTGCAGTATGAGGTTCTGCAGCAGCTGAGGTGTGCAGTATGAAATTCTGCAGAATAGTATGAAGTTCTGCCCCCCCCCCCCCCCCCAGGTTTGATCCTGGCTACGCCCATAGTGTGACTGTAGCCTGAGGATCTAGGCTTTATCTTAGCCGAGATAAGTCACTGTGTGTGTGTGTGTGTGTGTATATATATATATATATATATATATATATATATATATATATATATATATACACACACAGTATATATACTGTATAATATATATATATTTGTAACAGAAGGAAAAAGATGCGGCACGCACCCAGATTTGCAGTGCAGTGTTTCTTTATTCAACCATTAAAGGTCACACAATAAAGGACGGGCAGATAACATGAGGCATGCAGGGAAAAAGACGGACCACAGCCATTTCGCGTACACAGACGCTTCAACAGGTCCAGGCTGTCGTCCGTCTTTTTTCCCCACATGCCTCATGTTATCTGCCCGTCCTTTATTGTGTGACCTTTAATGGTTGAATAAAGAAACACTGCACTGCAAATCTGTCAATAGATTCCAAATAGATAAATAGATATTATGTTCTATCTAAATATCTTGATTATTGTATCATAGAAATGATTAAATGTCTGAAGTTCACATTGTACTACAATACATTTTTCACTTAAATATAAGCAATATATGTGGGAGTCGGAGTCGTGGAGTCGGAGTTGGTGTAAGGGAAATTGAGGAGTCGGAGTCGCAGGTTTGGCTTACCGATGCCACAGCCCTGATTTAACCCCTTCACCCCCAAGGGTGGTTTGCACGTTCATGACCGGGCCAATTTTTACAATTCTGACCACTGTCCCTTTATGAGGTCATAACTCTGGAACGCTTCCATGGATCCCGGTGATTCTGACATTGTTCTCTCGTGACATATTGTACTTCATGTTACTGGTAAAATTTCATTCAAATAACTTGCGTTTATTTGTGAAAAAAACGGAAATTTGGCAAAAATTTTGAAAATTTCGCAATTTTCCAACTTGGAATTTTTATGCCCTTAAATCACAGAGATACGGCACACAAAAAACTTGATAACTAACATTTCCCACATGTTTACTTTACATCAGCACAATTTTGGAACCAAAATTTTTTTTTGTTAGGAAGTTATAAGGGTTAAAAGTTGACCAGCAATTTCTCATTTTTACAACACCATTTTATTTTTAGGACCACATCACATTTGAAGCCACTTTGAGGGGTCTATAGGATAGAAAATACCCAAAAGTGACACCATTCTAAAAACTGCACCCCTTAAGGTGCTCAAAACCACATTCAATAAGTTTATTAACCCTTTAGGTGCGTCACAGGAATTTTTTTGAATATTTAAAAAAAAAATGAACATCTAACTTTTTTTCACAAAAAAAAGTACTTCAGGTTCAATTTTTTTTATTTTACCAAGGGTAACAGGAGAAATTGGACTGCAAAAGTTATTGTGCAATTTGTCCTGAGTACGCTGATACCTGATTTGCGGGGGGGAACGACTGTTTCAGCGCATGGCAGAGCTCAGAATGGAAGGAGCGCCGTTTGACTTTTTCAATGCAAAATTGGCTGGAATTCAGATCGGACGCCATGTCACGTTTGGAGAGTCCCTGATGTACCTAAACAGTGGAAACCCCCTACAAGTGACCCCATTTTGGAAACTAGACCCCCCAAGGAACTTATCTAGATATGTGGTGAGAACTTTGAACCCACAAGGGCTTCACAGAAGTTTATAATGCCCGGGCATGAAAATAAAAAAATCGTATTTTTTCCACAAACCTGATCAATTAGTCCCCAATTTTTTCATTTTCCCAAGGGTAACAGGAGAAATTGAACCCCAAAAGTTGTTGTCCAATTTGTCATGAGTACGCTGACACCCCATATGTGGGAGAAAACTACTGTATGGACACACGTCGGGGCTCGGAAGTGAAGCAGTGCCATTTTGGAATGCAGACTTTGATGGAATGGTCTGCGGGTGTCATGTGCGTTTGGAGAGCCCCTGATGTACCTAAACTATTGAAACTCCCCAAAAGTGACCCCATTTTGGAAACTAGACCCCCAACGGAACTTATCTAGATATGTGGTGAGAACTTTGAACCCCCAAGGGCTTCACAGAAGTTTATAACATAAAGCCGTACAATTAAAAAATCATATTTTTTCCACAAAAATGATCTTTTCACCCTCAATTCTTATATTTTCAAGGGTAACAGCACCCTAAAAGTTATTGTGCAATTTGTTCTGAGTACGCTGATACCCCACATGTGGGGGTAAACCACTATTTGGGCGCATGGCAGAGCTCGGAAGGGAAGCAGCGCCATTTGACGTTTTTGGCTGAAATTGAGATCGGACACCATGTCGCGATTGGAAAACCCCTGATGTACCTAAACAGTGGAAACCCCCCACAAATGACACCATTTTGGAAACTAGACCCCCTAAGGAACTTATCTAGATGTGTGGTGAGCACTTTGAACCCCCCAGTGCTTCACAGAAGTTTATAACGCCCGGGCGTGAAAATAAAAAAATTCGTATTTTTTCCATAAACATGATCTTTTAGTCACCATTTTTTTTATTTTCCCAAGGGTAACAGGAGAAATTAGACCCCAAAAGTTGTTGTCCAATTTGTCCTGAGTATGCTGATACCCCATATGTGGGAGAAAACTACTGTATGGGCACACGTCGGGGCTCGGAAGGGAAGTAGTGACGTTTTGGAATGCAGACATTGATGGAATGGTCTGCGGGTGTCATGTTGCCTTTGGAGAGCCCCTAATGTACCTAAACAGTGGAAACCCCCCACAAATGACCCCATTTTGAAAACTAGACCCCTTAAGGAACTTATCTAGATGTGAGGTGAGCACTTTGAAACCCCCAAGGGCTTCACAGAAGTTTATAATGCCAGGGCATGAAAATAAAAAAAATCGTATTTTTTCCACAAACATGATTAATTAGTCCCCAATTTTTTTATTTTCCCAAGGGTAACAGGAGAAATTGAACCCCAAAAGTTGTTGTCCAATTTGTCCTGAGTACGCTGACACCCCATATGTGGGAGAAAACTACTGTATGGACACACGTCGGGGCTCGGAAGTGAAGCAGTGCCATTTTGGAATGCAGACTTTGATGGAATGGTCTGTGGGTGTCATGTGCGTTTGGAGAGCCCCTGATGTACCTAAACTATTGAAACTCCCCAAAAGTAACCCCATTTTGGAAACTAGACCCCCAACGGAACTTATCTAGATATGTGGTGAGAACTTTGAACCCCCAAGGGCTTCACAGAAGTTTATAACATAAAGCCGTACAATTAAAAAATCATATTTTTTCCACAAAAATGATCTTTTCACCCTCAATTCTTATTTTTTCAAGGGTAACAGCACCCTAAAAGTTATTGTGCAATTTGTTCTGAGTACGCTGATACCCCACATGTGGGGGTAAACCACTATTTGGGCGCATGGCAGAGCTCGGAAGGGAAGCAGCGCCATTTGATGTTTTTGGCTGAAATTGAGATTGGACACCATGTCGCGATTGGAAAACCCCTGATGTACCTAAACAGTGGAAACCCCCCACAAATGACACCATTTTGGAAACTAGACCCCCTAAGGAACTTATCTAGATGTGTGGTGAGAACTTTGAACCCCCAAGGGCTTCACAGAAGTTTATAACATAAAGCCGTACAATTAAAAAATCATATTTTTTCCACAAAAATGATCTTTTCACCCTCAATTCTTATTTTTTCAAGGGTAACAGCACCCTAAAAGTTATTGTGCAATTTGTTCTGAGTACGCTGATACCCCACATGTGGGGGTAAACCACTATTTGGGCGCATGGCAGAGCTCGGAAGGGAAGCAGCGCCATTTGACGTTTTTGGCTGAAATTGAGATCGGACACCATGTCGCGATTGGAAAACCCCTGATGTACCTAAACAGTGGAAACCCCCCACAAATGACACCATTTTGGAAACTAGACCCCCTAAGGAACTTATCTAGATGTGTGGTGAGCACTTTGAACCCCCCAGTGCTTCACAGAAGTTTATAACGCCCGGGCGTGAAAATAAAAAATTTGTATTTTTTCCACAAACATGATCTTTTAGTCACCATTTTTTTTTATTTTCCCAAGGGTAACAGGAGACATTAGACCCCAAAAGTTGTTGTCCAATTTGTCCTGAGTATGCTGATACCCCATATGTGGGAGAAAACTACTGTATGGAGACACGTCAGGGCTCGGAAGTGAAGCAGTGCCATTTTGGAATGCAGACTTTGATGGAATGGTCTGCGGGTGTCATGTTGCCTTTGGAGAGCCCCTAATGTACCTAAACAGTGGAAACACCCACAAATGACCCCATTTTGGAAACGAGAACCCCTAAGGAACTTATCTAGATGTGTGGTGAGCACTTTGAACCCCCAAGGGCTTCACAGAAGTTTATAATGCCCGGGCATGAAAATAAAAAAATCGTATTTTTTCCACAAACCTGATCAATTAGTCCCCAATTTTTTCATTTTCCCAAGGGTAACAGGAGAAATTGAACCCCAAAAGTTGTTGTCCAATTTGTCATGAGTACGCTGACACCCCATATGTGGGAGAAAACTACTGTATGGACACACGTCGGGGCTCGGAAGTGAAGCAGTGCCATTTTGGAATGCAGACTTTGATGGAATGGTCTGCGGGTGTCATGTGCGTTTGGAGAGCCCCTGATGTACCTAAACTATTGAAACTCCCCAAAAGTGACCCCATTTTGGAAACTAGACCCCCAACGGAACTTATCTAGATGTGTGGTGAGCACTTTGAACCCCCAAGTGCTTCACAGAAGTTTATAACGCTCGGACGTGAAAATAAAAAAATCATTTTTTTCCACAAAAATGATATTTTTGCCCCCAATTTTTTATTTTCCCAAGGGTAACAGGAGAAATTGGACCCCAAAAATTGTTTTGCAATTTGTCCTGAGTAGGCTGATACCCTACATGTGGGGGTAAAACACTGTTTGGGCGAATGGCAGAGCTTGGAAGGGAAGGAGCACCATATGACTTTTTCAACTCAGAGTTGGCTGGAATTGAGATCAGACGCAATGTTGCATTTGGAGAGCCCCTGATGTGCCCAAACAGTGGAAACCCCCAATTCTAACTCCAACCCGAACCCCAACACACCCCTAACCCTAATCTCAGCCCTAACCCTAGCCCTAACCCTAATGGAAAAATGGAAATAAATACATTTTTTTAATTTTATTATTTTTCCCTAACTAAGGGGGTGATAACGGGGGGTTTGATTTACTATTTATGGCGGTTTTTATTTTTGGCAGCTGTCGTACGCTGAAAGACGCTTTTTATTGTAAAAAGTTTTTGCATCACCACATATTGAGAGCTATCATTTTTCCGTATTTTGACCCACCGAGTCATGTGAGGTCTTATTTTTTGCAGGACAAGTTGACGTTTTTATTGGTACCATTTTCGGGCACGTGACATTTTTTGATCGCTTTTTATTCCGATTTTTGGGACGCAGAATGAACAAAAACCAGCGTTTCATGAATTTCTTTTGGGGGGGTGCGTTTACACCGTTCCGCGTGCAGTAAAATTGATAAAGCGGTTTTATTCTTCGGGTCAGTACGGTTACAGCGATACCTCATTTAGGTCGTTTTTTTATGTTTTGTCGGTTTTATGCAATGAAAACTATTTTATATAAAAAATAATTATTTTTGCATCGCTTTATTCTGCGAGCTATAACTTTTTTATTTTTTCGCTGATGATGCTGTGTGGCAGCTCGTTTTTTGCGGGACAAGATGACGTTTTCAGCGGTACCATGGATATTTATATGCGTCTTTTTGATCGCGCGTTATTACACTTTTTGTTTGGCGGTATGATAATAAATCATTATTTTTTGCTTCGTTTTTTATTTTTATTTTTTAAGGGGTTCGCTAAAGGGGTTAACTAATGGGACAGTTTTATAGGGCGGGTCGTTACGGACGCGGCGATACCTAATATGTGTACTTTTTATTTTTTTTTTGTTTTTTTATTTTCAAAAAATGAATTTATTGGGGAATATTTTTTTTTTTCACTAATTTATTTGGCGATTTTTTTAAAATTATTTTTACACTTTTTTTTTTTTTTTTTTTTTACTTTATTACATAGTCCCAGGTGGGACATCACTGTCCTGTGACAGATCGCTGATCTGTCACATCACATATCACTGTGACAGATCAGCAATCTGTCACAGGCATTGAAGCAGACTTCCTCTTGCCTGCGCTTTGCAGGCACTGAGGAAGCCAGCTTCCTGCAGGCCCCCGAAGGCCCCCGTCACCATCTTGGATTCGGGGGCCTGGAGGAAAGGAGTCCCCCGCAGCAGCGCTGCACATTGCGCTGCCGTGGGGGGCTCAGGGAAGCACGGAGGGAGCCCCCTCCCTGCCGATGCTTCCCTTTAACTCCCGGTACACCGCGATTGTGTTTGATCGCGGTGTGCAAGGGGTTAACGTGTCGGGGGCCGTCCGTGACCGCCCCTGACACATTGTGCTGGGTGTCAGTTGTGATAATCAGCTGACACCCGGCCGCGATCAGCGGCGCTCACCACGTGGGCGCCGCTGACCGCGCTAGACGTACTATCCCGTCCATGGGCATATGGGCCCGGGTCCCATGGACGGGATAGTACGTCTCATGTCAGGAAGGGGTTAAATGAATAAGAACCTAGACATGTTTGGTGTCTGTGAACTCATAATGACCTGGAGAATCATAATGGCAGGTCGGTTTTAGCATTTAGTGAACATGGCAAGAAAAAAAAACATTTATGGGATTGCATTTTTTGGCAATTTTTATCCCATTTTCCAGTCCACAATATGTTAAAAAGAATGGTGCCATTGAAAAGTACAACTTGTCTCGCAAAGAAAGGCTCTCACACGGCCATATTGACTGAAAAATAAAAAAAAGGAGCAAAAAAACGAAAATTTCCCAGGGATTAAATTATCAATTAGCGTTTGTTCCCCTTCTGAGCCCTGCCGTGCACCCTAGCAATATTTTAGTGGGAAAATTTCAAAAAAACTCCAGAGGAATCCTCAAGCTCCTCTGCACTCTCCCATGATGCATTTCACCTAAGGAAAGTGAGCAGCAGTCTGTGTTCTGTGGCGAATACTAGAGGTGCTCAGTTAGGAGCAGGATCGCTGGGATGCTATATACATTGGTAAGTATCCTGCCAGTGATTAGCAGTAACCCAGCGATCATGCTCTACTTCTGCTGTGACAGCACGATCAGCTTTGTGTCTGCCGAGGTCCTGTAACTCCTCTATAACCAGGCAGTGGGCTGGAGCGCTGCCCTTGGTCGCCTCCTTCCACCTCCCTCTGCTCTGGTTAAAGCCTTGCACCATGTTGTTGCTGTGGGCGTCCTATCCCCCCACACACTGTCCAGCAATAAAGCTCAGATCTTCTGAGGACTCCTGCAGCCTGGCGGGTTGTGACTGTGCCCCTCCGCCGCTGAGAGGACAGAGATGGGGGACACCAAAACTACCTACTGCAAGAAGCTATGTGCCAGACAAGAGGGGTTTTATTTCCAGTGTATGTGTTAATTGTGTGTGTATATGTCAAATGTGTGCATATATGTGGAGAGTGCACGCATGTATAGTGTATGTAAGAACTCTATGTACATACATATACACAGTCACACTTGCTGTGTTTACCCTGTAGCCTTTTCTCTGGCTCTACACACAATATATACAAAAAGCTTCATATATACTTTGTGTTTCTATAACGTTACAATATGGAAAATTAGCTGTTAGGATTACTAAACTGATATGTGGAAGCGTTCCAGAGTTATGACCACATAAAGTGACCTATATCCGATTTGAAAAGTGGGGCTTGGTTGTTCATTTCAAAATTGGCTCTCACTAAGCGGTTAACAAGGATCAGGTCTTATTTTTTTCTTTTTAAATATTTTTTATTAGTTTTAAAATGTAAAGGGTAAAGGAGGGGAATAACAAGGGAAATAGGGGAAAATAAAAAATGGAGAGCTCCGCTCTAGTGCAAAGACATTTGCAAACAAGTACAGGTAATTACATTTCCTTCCAGACTTAAAGGGAAGATGCCGTGTTTTTTCATAATTTAATGTAAAAAAGAAAATAGTATAAAAAGATATTGTCCCCTAAGCTTGACTCAGTGGTGTGTATGGATTTTTTTTTTTCTGTAGTAATGCAGCCACTGGGGGCTGCCATCTTACCTCTCTGGCTGCTCAACGACACTTTCCATGCTCATTTACGGCAGTCCCTGGGCATGAGAGACAATAGTCGGCTGCTGACCCTATCTCTTTCATTGCAGCTGCATCAGGAGTGAACTGGCCACGCCTCTGTGGGCCGCTCAATTCACAGCTGTAGGTGTGGCCAGGCGCCATCTTATTAAAGCTCAGTGCTTTTCTTTTAGCTTCATTTACACTCCATTGCAAGCCCTGGATGCTGTACTGTTCCAGCATAACATGGCTTGGATGTTCACTTCACTCTGCACATACCAGCTGTAGGAGAGGAACCAGGACGAGCTCCTGGACACCAAGCTGCTCTTTCCAAAACACACGGCCAGCTGCTGCCCCTGCTCTTGCAAAACATAGGAGGAGCTGCTCCCTGCTGTTTCAAAACACTTGGCAATCTGCTGGACATCTAATCCTCTCCTGTGTGATACTGTCTGCTGAGCCGTGTATCTAATCCTCTCCTGTGTGATACTGACTGCTGAGCCCTGTATCTAATCTTATCCTGTGTGATATTGTCTGCTGAGCCGTGTATCTAATCCTGTCCTGTGTGATACTGTCTGCTGAGCCCTGTATCTAATCCTCTCCTGTGTGATACTGACTGCAGAGCCGTGTATCTAATCCTCTCCTGTGTGATACTGACTGCTGAGCCCTGTATCTAATCCTCTCCTGTGTGATACTGTCTGCTGAGCCGTGTATCTAATCCTCTCCTGTGTGATACTGACTGCAGAGCCGTGTATCTAATCCTCTCCTGTGTGATACTGTGTGCTGAGCCCTGTATCTAATCCTATCCTGTGTGATACTGCCTGCTGAGCCGCGTATCTAATCCTCTCCTGTGTGATACTGTGTGCTGAGCCGTGTATCTAATCCTATCCTGTGTGATACTGTCTGCTGAGCCGTGTATCTAATCCTCTCCTGTGTGATACTGACTGCTGAGCCATGTATCTAATCCTCTCCTGTGTGATACTGTCTGCTGAGCCGTGTATCTAATCCTCTCCTGTGTGATACTGTCTGCTGAGCCGTGTATCTAATCCTCTCCTGTGTGATACTGTCTGCTGAGCCGTGTATCTAATCCTATCCTGTGATACTGTGTGCTGAGCCGTGTATCTAATCCTCTCCTGTGTGATACGGTCTGCTGAGCTGTGTATCTAATCCTATCCTGTGTGATACTGACTGCTGAGCCATGTGTCTAATCTTCTGTGTTCTACTGACTGCTGAGCCGTGTATCTAATCCTATCCTGTGTGATACTGACTGCTGAGCCGTGTATCTAATCCTGTGCCGTGTGATACTGCTCTCCTGAAATACTCTGTGCTGCTGTCACTTTGCTCCTCCACCATATATCTCCCTCTGTGCCCCCCCATAGACCAGCACACTGCTCTCCTGAAATACTCTGTGCTGCTGTCACCCTGCTCCCAGAATCCTTTCTGCCTACCATCCTCAGTGAACGAAGACCCCATTCCTCTCCTCAGATCCTGTCCTGGCGATGTGTGAAAGCGAGGCGACAGGGGCCTGATATATGGTGGAAGGAGCAGGGTGACAGCAGCACAGAGTATTTCAGGAGAGCAGTGTGCTGGTCTATGGGGGGCACAGTGTTCAGTGCCAGGGATTGTACATAGAGCACTGTGTTTTATTCTCATGGATGGACCGTCTGCTTGTCTGCTCCACAGAAATCCAGGAAACATTTCTGCTGATTGATGGCCTGTTCTGATCCATACTTTACATGCAAAGACAGTCAGTAACTTTGCAGGCCCCATCAAAATGGCTGCTCACTGTTCCTAAATGTCATCCTCTCTTTTCCCTTAGCAAACACACAGAAGGGGAGGAGAGGAGTGACACCACCCCCATGTCAGCAGACTCCGCCCATATTTACTCCAGCGCAGTAATGTGAGCTAGTTGCACTAGGTTTTTGTGCCAAACTTCAGTAGCTGCTCCCCCTAGTGTTAACAAGTGGAAATGCCAAACTTTTTAAAATTATTTTTCATATTTTACAAAATTAAAAACAAATGATTATATTTTTTAAGAAAATGTAAACATTAATTCTTTTACATTTTTTCAATTGCTGAAAAAAATTTTTTTGGATGTCACCTTCTCTTTAATGTAATGTCACACTTAGCGATGTACCAGCGATCCCGACCAGCGATATGACGCGGTCAGGATCGCTGGTACATCGCTAAGTGGTCGCTAGTGAGCTGCCACACAGGCAGATCTCACCAGCGACATCGCTGGGGACGGGGGCCGCTACTTACCTGTCACACCAGGCGACCCTGCGTCCTCCCGCCCGGCTCCACGCGTCGCTCGTCGTCACAGCAGGAAGCGCCGCAGTCCTGGACGTTCTCGCGCGATCAGCGATAAGCAGCGGGGGAGCGGGTTGTAGGTAAGTATCACACACAGCGATATCGCTAGCAATATCGCTATAACGTCACAGGTTATAGCGATATCGCTTAGTGTGACAGTACCTTTAGAACATATGTAACTAATAATAAATGTAGCCCATGAGTAGCAACAGAGTTTTACAAACAGTTGGAATTCCATACTTCCCATTTAAGATGATATTTATTCAGTGAATTATTGAGGTCTTTTGTCTTTTAACTGACTTTGTGTGAATTTCTCATTGAAATCCATGGTGACCCCTTTATAAGATGTTTTTGCCATATGAATGAGTGTAAAAGCTGAATTTAAAGCGAACCTGTCACCAGTTTTAGTTGATAAGAGATACGGCCAAAACCTTTTAGGGCTTATCTGCAGAATTCTATAATTATGTATATCTGCCCCCAACCCGACCTGTAAGCGAAGGAAAATAACTTTTTTTTTTATACTCGCTTGCGGGGCAGACCGGTCCGAGAGTTGTCACAGGTCTTGGTCCGGTGCCTCCCATCTTCTTGCAATGCTGCCTTCCTGCTTGCTTCATGTGGCTGATGCCTCCCTGCATCGTTCCCATAGTCTCCCCAGCGCAGGTGCTAGGAAAGGTCAAAGAGCTCCGGCTCCTGCGCACTGCAATACTTTGCTTTGCCCTCAACAGGGCAGAGATGTACACCTGCGCAGGGGTGCGACGCCGAGCAGACTGTGTGGATGACGCAGGGACACGTCATCCAAACGAAGCAAGAAGGAGGACGGCATCGCAAGAAGATGGGGAGGTGCCAGACCAAGAAGAGAGACACCACTCGGACCGGACTGCCTCGCAGGTGAGTATAATAAGTTATTTTTCTTCTCTTACAGGTAGGGTTTGGGGCAGATATACAGCATTATAGAATGCTGTTTATCAGCCCTGAAAGGTGATGGCTATAACTCATATCAGCCAAACCTGGTGACAGGTTCGCTTTAATAGTAACAGACAATAACCCCCTTAACAACATGTGTAATAGTACGTCACTTGTTGAGTACCCGATGTATGGAGCAGACTCAGGAGCTGAGCCTGCATCTTACCTGTGAGATACTGTCTGTGATATACCAGCATCTCCTTGTAACAATAGATACCAGAATAAGGTGATATTGACATTGAACATGCTGCCAATGAGAAAAGAGAGGCCCTGCTGAAAGAGTGTGTGAGGGATGAGGGAGACTCCATTTTGGATTTATTAATTCAGGCCCCATAGATTATCCAGAGATTTCCCTTCCACAGCAGGGATGTGGCCCCCACCCTTGGGATATGTACACAATTCCCAAAAGGACAGAACTTTACCATATGCCAGAGAATTAGAGGCCACATATTAATGAAGACAAGGAGGAGCAAAGCTGAGACCCCCTGCTGTCTTTTGTGGAAGGCTTCCAGCATCAGTTATCTATCAATGGAAACTCTAGACCGAGTGTCACCGACATCTAAAGATGAATTATGAGAGTACCATGCATCTCAGGGGTAAGTCCAGTATACCACCAGAACCCTGAGAGCCCTCCACATGCACCCCTGCATCTCATCTTTCTCTAGCGGTCCCGGAAGCCAAGCTATTGAGACTGGCTCTCCAGAACCTCTTAGCCGACCCAAGTTTGGACTCTACATATCGGTCCAGCCCCAACGAACCTGTTGAGACGTCAGTCGTCCCGTTTGGACCTCCCTCTAGGACGTTATGACCCATCCTAGATAGTGGGAATTATTTCAGCTAGGAGGTCAAGGGATAATAATTCAGTCCAACCCAGAGGGGCGGTAACAAATATGAGAGGGGGAGAGATAGGAGTTAAAAGCTAGCTACACACCTTTAGCCTTTGTCATTATTCTGCCATGGAAGTCATGTCATGCGTGGAGAAGGACCAGAAACTAAGAAGGTGCCTGTGGATACGAGAGCTTCCTTTCATCAACAAGTTGAACGGAACGGTATCGTGACACAGCTAACTGCTATCCCCAACCTGTACTCTACTTTTATCTGTTCTTCTGTCTGTAATATCTGTATATTACTCTGTATATATTTGTAGTATCTAGTGCACCTTTCGGCAATTTAAAATATCAATTAATCTTGGGCTGCTCTTTTATCTCGAAACCCGATTTTCCATGTCGGTGAGTTCGGCTAGTACTTATACGCTACCTGGGGTTGGTTCCTGACCCGATATAAGCTTGTTAATGAACCGGTCTTATATCTAACGAGGAACTGGTGCTAGCATACCGTTCTGGTGTTATTGTGGAATCCTGCCAGTGACGAACTGGATATTCCCAGCCTGGGACTGGTGATATATATACCGCCCTCACTGCAGAGTACCCCAATAACTAGTACGTGACAGGTCAGTCTCTCGAAGACTGCTTAGCCTAGGTGCAGTTCCCTGACTGACCTGAGGGTAAGGGGGGCGCTGGAGAGCTGCGACTGTGTAAGCGCCGTAACAGATTGGTGACAGCGGGGGGGATATCCATATCCCCCAGCTCTCCTTCTCATGTTTTTCCTTACACAGTGGTAAATCGTTACTTCTGACTACACATTATGAGGGTGAACGGCTCTCAGATCCAATAGCAATACTAGAAATACAATCCTAATATTTAAATAAGAGCCCATCCAATCATTTCCAAGAGTTCAAATATCTGTTGTGCGGTAATAAGATATACGTCTGTCATGTGACCGCCAGTATCATTACCATAAAGCGACAAACACTTCCTCCCAGTTATCGTGTTGATCTTACCTCTGTGTAAAGGTACTGTATGTCATTAGAAACTGGTGGAGGATAAAAAGCTGATATAATGTCAATGCTGTGCATGCCTGTAACAGTGGGACACGCGCCAGTCATATAACAACATTCATAGTTTACCCCATATTTTTTACTGATTCACTTTAGTGTTTGCCATAGCCACAGTAATCTTCAGGTATTAACTGGTTTTAATGCATGCGGGTGTCTAGCTGGAAGCTTTGCTGCATAAAAAAAAACAATGTACTAATTTGTTGCAGCAGCTCGCTTCCTGCCATCGGGGCTGTGAATAAGGGTTGGCATTAGGGGCAGGCAGACTAGGCAGGTGCCTAGGGCCCTCACTCCTCCAGTGGCCTGCCGTTTATAGTGGCAGTCCATGCTATAGGGCCCGTAATTCAGGGGGGGCACAGTGCCAGCCTGTATCTTCATCATAGTCACGTGAAACTCTCTCCCATTATCCCCCTCTACCTCTGACGCAGCAGATGCGTTGACGTCATTATGCACCACGCTGTACCAGACAGTGGAGCTGCTGAGGAGAGGGGAGTAATGTTTTTATTTATGGGGTTTGGTTTATTACATTCTATGGCTGTTGGCTGCATTACATTCTATGTGGGGTGGGTTGGCTACATTACATTCTATGGGGGTTCGCTGCATTACATTCTATGGGGGTGGGTTGCATTACATTCTATGGGGATTGGCTGCATTACATTCTATGGGGGTTAGCTGCATTGCATTCTATGGGGTAAGCTGCATTACGTTCTATGGGTGCTGGCTGCATTACATTCTATGGGGGTTGGCTGCATTACATTCTGTGGGAATTGGCTGCATTACATTCTATGGGGGTGGGTTGACTGCATTACATTCTATAAGGGTTGGCTGCATTACTTTCTATGGGGGTTAGCTGCATTACATTCTATGGGTACTGGCTGCATTACATTCTATGGTTCTATGGGTGCTGGCTGCATTACATTCTATGGGCGCTGGCTGCATTACATTCTATGGACGCTGACTGCATTACGTTCTATGGGGGCTTTCTGCTTTACATTCTATGGGGGCTGCCTTACATTCTATGGGGGTGGGTTGGCTGCATTACATTCTATGGATGCTGGCTGCATTACATTCTATGGGCGCTGGCTGCATTACATTCTATGGGCGCTGACTGCATTACGTTCTATGGGGGCTTTCTGCTTTACTTTCTATGGGGGCTGCCTTACATTCTATGGGGGTGGGTTGGCTGTATTACATTCAATGGGGGTGGGTTGGCTGCATTACATTCTATGGGGCCTGGCTGCTTTACATTCTATGGGGGCTGCCTTACATTCTATGAGAGGCTGGCTGCATTACATTCGGTGGGTGCTGGCTGCGTTACAATCTATAGGGGTTGGCTGCATTACATTCTATGGAAGTTAGCTGTATTACATTCTGTGGGGTTGTTGGCATTACCTTCTATGGGGGCTTGCTGCATTACATTCTGTGGGGGGGTTGGCTGCATTACATTCTATGCGAGTGGGTTGGCTGCATTACATTCTGTAGGGGTTGGCTGCATTACATTTTATGGGGTTGGCTCCATTACATTCTGTGTGGGTTGGCTGCAATACAGTCTATGGTGGATGGCTGCTTTGCATTCTATGGGGGCTGCCTTACATTCTAAAGGGACCGGTTGAATTACATTCTATGGGGGTGGGTTGGCTGCATTACATTCTGTGGCGGTTGGCTGCATTACATTCTGTGGGGATTGGCTGCATTTCATTCTATGGAAGTTAGCTATTACATTCTATGGGGTTGTTGGCATTACCTTCTATGGGGGCTTTCTGCCTTACATTCTTTGGAGGCTGGCTGCTTTACATTCTATGGTGGTTGGCTGCATTACATTCTATGGAAGTTAGCTGCATTACATTCATGGGGGCTGCCTTACATTCTAAAGGGGCTGGCTGCATTACCTTCTATTTGGTGGATTGGCTGCATTACATTCTATGGGGGTTTGCTGCATTACATTCTATGGGGTTGGCTGCATTACATTCTATGGGGGTTGGCTGCACTATATTCTGTGGAGGTTGGCTGCATTACATTCTATGGAGGTTGGCTGCACTATATTCTGTGGAGGTTGGCTGCATTACATTCTATTTGTGTTGGCTGCTTTATATTCTATGGAAGTTAGCTGCATTACTTTCTATGTAGTTGTCGGCATTACCCTCTATTGGGACTTTCTGCATTACATTCTATGGAGGCTAGCTGCATTACATTCTTTGGGGGTGGGTTGGCTGCATTACATTCTATGGTGGTGGACTGGCTGCATTGCATTCTATGGGGGATGCCTTATATTCTATGCTGATGGGTTGGCTGCATTACATTCTATGAAGGTTGGCTGCAATACAGTCTTATTGGGGTTGGCTGCATTACATTCTGTGGGGGTGAGTTGGCTGCATTACATTCTATGGGTCTGCATTACATACTATGAGATATGGGGCTGCATTAAATTCTATGGGGGCTGGATTCTATGGGGGCTGGCTGCATTACATTCTATGGGGGCTGGCTGCATTACAGTCTATGGGGGCTGGCTGCATTATAGTCTATGGAGGCTGGCTGCATTACAGTCTATGGGGGCTGGCTGCATTACATTCTATGGGGGCTGGCTGCATTACATTCTATGGGGGCTGGCTGCATTACATTCTCTGGGGGCTGGCTGCATTACATTCTTTTTTTTTTTAAATTCTTTATTTTCAAGTTTCAATTACACCATAAGACAGATCAACACTTTACAAATGCATATGGTTAAAGATTGTTTAGGCGTCCATCCAAGGTGTAAAAAATAATAAGAGGGGAAAGTGGACGGGAAAAAGGAAAAAGAAGAGGGGAAGGGAAAGGAGGGATATATAATAACAAACAATAACATCAAAACAAAGTAGTCGTCGGCATCGACACTAGCAATAAGTGCATGTAATATAAAATTAGATCAGGTGAACAGTTTTATACGTAACCCTGGAACCAGCCACCCCAAAAATCAAGGCCACCAAATCTAAGCGAGGTTCAAATAGTATCTGATCCCTCTCCTCGAGGGTTGTCCCTCAAATATCTAGTCCACGGGGCCCAAGTCAACACATAAGATTTGTGACTAAAGACCTCCCAGCTAGACAGCTCCTCCAGACGAGAAATCTGATTTATTTTGTCACGCCACTCCTCCAATGTGGGGGGAGCGACATCTTTCCAATGAACAGCTATCAGTTGTTTTGCAGCGCTTAACATCAAGGGGAGTAGGCCATGTTTTTTTGGTAAAAAATCCTTTGATGGGCACGAAAGAAGAACCTCCGTCGCCCCGAGACTGGTCTTAATTAGCTGTAAATTCTTGAGAACCAGCTCGACACCGTCCCAAAAATGTCTCAATTTGGGACAATCCCAAAATATGTGTGTATGATGCCCTCCAGGATTAAGGCATCTCCAACAAGCATCATTATCAGCAAGACCCCTCTGAAAGAGCTTCGCGGGAGTCCAATGCCACCTGGTCAAAATTTTATAAGAGTTTTCTTGCAAAAGAACACACCTGGAGAATCCCCGTGCACTAGATAGCATCCTAGATACTTGTTCCCCTGTAAACGCAACATTAAGTTCCATCTCCCAGGAGTAAATAAATGAGGGCTTAAAATGTACCCCTGGAGAGATCAGATGTGAGTAAATACGAGACAAGATTTTTAGCCGTGGAAGCGGGAGTTTAATCATAATATCTAACCAGGACCAGTTCGATTTGATCGGGAATTTCTTCCTAAACTGCATGAGCGTGCGTCGAATATGCTGGCACTGGAGAAAGTTAGTTGGTTGACTCGTTGCATTTGATGGCCAAGATCCTCCCTGTAATATTTTATTACCGTAAAAGCTATTCAATGTATCTCTAGGGAGGGTAAACCACAGATTATAGGGATCCTGAAAATCAGAATCCAATAAAAACGGTATCGAGCTAATCGGCGTAAATGTCGAAGGGAAAGTGCTCTCCGGTAACTCCCCCAACATCAATCTCCTGGTACGTAATGTAGTAGATGTTATCTCATCCAGTCTAAGGGTAGCCGGTGGTTTAGCCCTAGTCCATAAATAAGGCAAGCCCCTCGGACCCAACAAAGTCAGATCGACAAACGCTCCCTCCCCTCCTTCAGAGCAAGACACTACCTTTAACCATCTGCCAAGGTGAATTGCTTTATAATATACCAAGGGGTCTGGAACTCCCAATCCACCAGAAGAGACTGAGTAAGTAAGAAGCCTATAAGGCAACCTAGCCGGTTTAGATTTCCAGATGAATTTTCCTATCAGTGACTTTAATGACCCAAAAAAGGTCAGGGGTATCTGAATCGGCACCATATTCATGGTATACAAAATGATGGGCATAATATATGCCTTAAATACATTTATGCGACCCAACCAAGATAAAGTAGGTAGGTTATATTTATGCATCAGGTTAGTAACTTTCTTCAATAAGGGAACGAAATTACTTTGAAATAAGTTAGTAGGATCCCTAGTTATAAATATTCCTAAGTATTTGATAGAATCTTTAGCCCAAGAGAAGGGAGTCTGAGTACGAAGAGTGGAAAGTTGGGGATACGGGAGAGTGATATTTAACGCTTCAGATTTAGCTAGATTAATTTTAAAATTGGAGAGGGAGCCAAATTGTTGAAAAATTTGAAGGATGATCGGGAATGCCTGAGGTGGATTGGATATGAGGAAAAGCAAATCATCTGCGAAAGCTAGCGTTTTAAACGTCCCCGCGCCCACCATCAACCCCTCTATATGTTGTTCTTGTCGGATACGTTGTATCAAAGTTTCTATAACCAAAATGAACAGGGAAGGGGACAAAGGGCATCCCTGCCTAGTCCCGTTGTGAATCTCCAAACTTTTAGATAAGGTGCCGTTTATCCTGACCCTGGCCGTCGGTTGGGAGTAGAGAGAAAGGACTGCTGCTATATACTGAGGAGGAAAGCCAAACTTAATCAACACCTGCTCCATAAATCTCCAGCACACTCTGTCAAAGGCCTTCTCGGCATCAGTTGACAAGAGTACCAAGGGGACCTGTCGGGTTTTAGCAAACATTATGGACTGTATGACCCTGGTGGAGTTATCTTTACCTTCCCTCCCCCTCACAAAGCCCGCCTGATCCGCATGAATTAATTTGGGTAAAAAATTACCTATTCTGCCCGCTAGTATTTTAGCCCACAGTTTTATGTCCTCATTAAGTAATGAAATTGGTCTATAGCTGGCGCACAGGTTTGGGTCCTTACCCTCCTTCGGGAGAACCGTAATATATGCCTCTAATGATTGCTTAGGGGGAAGCTGGCCTTTCAAATAGGAGTTAAACAAGGTAACCAATTGAGGTAAGAGTGATTTTATAAACTTTTTGTAATATATAATGGGGAGACCATCCGGGCCCGGAGCCTTTCCATTTGGAATGGTGGAAAGAGTATCCAAACTTTCTTTAGGGGTAACTGGAGCGGTCAACAAAGCCTGGCCCTCCGGGGTTATTTTAGGTAAAACTAGTGGAGTCAGGAATTCTCTAATTTTTTCTATAGCTATTATTGGGTCTCGCATGCTATCTGGTACATTTAGATTATATAAGTTATCATAAAAGGATCTAAACTCCTCGGCAATATCAGCAGTCTCGAAAATTGAGGAGCCATCCAGAGACCTGAGTTGTCTAACAAACGTCCTTTCTTGCTGCTTTTTAAGCAATGAAGACATAAGCTTGCTACTTTTATTGCCATGAAGATAGAACCTCTGTTTACATCTCATGTAGGTTTTAGCCGATTGGATATTCAAAAGATTTTTTAGCGAATTTCTTAGGTCCGTTAGTTCAGCTAGTGTCTTAGTTACTTGAGATCTCTTATGTAATCTTTCCAAAGAACTAATTTGATGTAAAATAGACACAACCTGTTTTGTCCTTTCTTTTTTGAGATAGGAACTCAAAGCTATAAACTCTCCTCTCATAACCGCTTTATGTGATTCCCACACCACAGGAGTAGGCGGGTCAGAGTGCAAATTTGTCTGAAAAAAGAAGTCCAGAGTGTCAGTCAGTCTCGTAATATGGGAATCTGAATCTAATAATGTCTCATTAAGCGACCAAGACCCGGCTGGTCGCGGAAGGGTTTTTATGCCCATATCGAGGAAAATAGGAGCATGGTCCGATAGTGTGATGACGTCTATGGTCGCGTTTTTGACTAATGAGAGGTTGGTTGTCTGTGTCAATATATAATCAATTCTATGGTAGCTACCACATGGATGGGAATAAAAAGTGTAGTCTCTGTCCGAAGGAGAGAGTGTCCTCCAGGGGTCTATCAAATGCAACTTCTGGAAAGAAAGGTGTAATTTTCTCAGTGCCTTTTGGGAAAGGGCAGACTTACCCGTGGAAGTATCTAAAGATGGATTGAGTGGGACATTAAAGTCTCCCCCCATCAGCAGTAAACCTTCAGTAAATAGTTTTAAAGTATCCATCGTCCTGCACAACCAACCAACCTGACCCTTGTTTGGGGCATAGAGGTTACATAAGGTAACTTTGGTATTAGCAATAAGGCCCTTCAGTATAATATACCTTCCTTCAGAATCTGAAAGGCAGTCATGTAAGACAAAAGGAACAACTTTTTTAATAGCAATACTCACTCCTCTAGATGCCGACCCCCCTGTACTATGATACCAGGTCGGGTAACGAGATCTGGACATGTCTGGTACTCTCCCCGCTTTAAAATGTGTCTCCTGTAGAAAGATCACACTAGCCTTTTTTGTATGCAAAAGGTTCAGTATCTGATTTCTCTTACACGGGGAGCGTAACCCCTTTACATTATACGAAGCCACTATTATAGAGGCAAATTTTTCCGTGTCACCCATAGTAAGTTAGATGTAACAAAAGAAAAAATAAATAATAAAGTGTCACATGCCGACAGACCACAAAAGATACAAAATAGAAGGTGAAATAACAGTAACCGATAAATAACAATAACCATCTACCTGCCAGTGGCAGGAGCAGGGGGACCAACGTACCCCCCATGACAGATCAGGGAATCACATCCCCAACACACGAGTAGCACACATTAGCTTGTATAGCAATCAAATGAAAGTGTCAACACCTAGGCAGGCGTCAATCAAGGCAAACACAAGTGAACCAAGCCATTGTAAAATGAAACCAAGAAACTACTGAGTCCAAATGTAAGAAAATGCGACTAGACCCAGTTATACAATATTCAGGGGGGCATCTCTCTTCTTGCCTCAGATTTCCCTCGCTTAGGGGGGATGCGTCTCTTCACTGAGGCCCACTCCCCCTGACCTCCTGTATAAGCGTTGATAGGAGGAGGCGTGCGAAGATCCATATCCAAAGGTAGCCAAGAGGGGATATCAATAGAAGCAATGCCAAAAGTGTCCCATATTTTGCTTAAGTCGACAGGACTTCTCACTGTTACTTGCTTGCCGTCTCCATTTACCGATATTCCAAATGGAAACAGCCATTTATAGAGAATTTTACGCGAGCGTAATATTTCCAATAAGGGTCTCAGGATTCTTCTCTTTGCAAGGGTCGACGGCGCAATGTCCTGGTAGAGTTGTATGGCAGATCCTTCGTAAGCGAGATTTTTAGCATCCCTTGCAGCAGACAGAATAACATTGGTGTCCACATAACTCAACAAGCCGCAGATCACATCCCTCGGGGGTTCAGAGGACTTAGGCCTGGGTCTGAGCGATCTATGGACCCTCTCAATCACAATTTGGTCGCATTTTTCTTGTGGAATTAGAAGGGCAAAGATATCTTTCGTGGATTTTTCCAATATTTCTGCAGAAACACTTTCAGACAATCCCTTAATCCTTATATTTTTTCTGCGGCTTCTATTCTCTTGATCTTCCAAGGCCAGAAGAGAGTTATTAAGCTGTTCTCTGTGGTATTCCAAATGGTCCCTCATGGCATTAGAGTGGCTAATAAGAGAGGACTGAGATGCTTCAAGGGACTCCACTCTGTTACCAATATGTGACAAATCAGCTCTCATACCGGATATCTCTGTAACCAAAGGTTTTAATGCTTGGGTCAGAAGTTTTTTAAATACTGATCTAGAGAACTTCCCAGAGTCTGAGTGGGTAATGTCACTGCCTGAGACATCTTCACTTGAGTCAGAGTCCTCGACCCGTTCCTCTACCTCAGCATTAGTGTGTAGCTTTTTTGGTGTGGGCCTAGCCGACCCTGATTTATTTTTCAAAAATTTCTCCATTTCGCCTTGCCTGCCTCGATGTGCCCCAGTATCCAGCGATTTTGCACGCTCTTTATTAGATTTGACCATAATGTTAAATTGAAGCGTGCATTTAAAGTCACCACTCGTGCATTTAGGGAAAGTCTATTAATACATGTTCATGGATGAAAAAGACCTCATGCTTCTTAAAGGGTGGAGCGCTGGCATCAGTAAATAAGGCCTTGATATGGTGCCGTATATATATTGTTTCTTACTGCTGTAGTGTGGGGTCAGGCAGGTCCCAGCGTCTCCGGAAAGGGGGAGCAGCACCTCCAAATCACCAGTCACTATATACAGCAAGGAGCGCCCGACCCAGCCACCAGGAGCACTCAGCACTGCGGTCACCCTCTGATCACCAGACAGGCTTCTGTGTCCAGCTCACCTCCCTCTTCTCCGGTAAGCAGACCTTCTCCTTTCTTTCTGTAGCGGTCAGCGGTCTCCCCTCTAACATAGGCTGTGGCCCTCCACCTCCTCCAACGGCTCTCCGCAGGCTTCTGGCCCACGCTGCTCAGGAAGAAGCAGGAAGACGCGGCAAAGATGGCGCCCGTCCACCTCCGGCGCCAGGATCTGTTCCCCGCGGCCGCTCTCCTCCCCGAGAGCCGCGGTTTCCTCCACTGAAACCTCCACCGCTCTCCTGGTCCAATTCTCTCTGGGGGGCACACCAAAGCCCCCGTTAGGGTCAAAATAGGGCTCCCTCCGTGGCTGGCAGCAGGAGCAACAGCGACACACGTCCTCCCCACAAGCGATCCAGGCCACGCCCGGCTGCATTACATTCTATGGGGGCTGGCTGCATTACATTCTATGGGGGCTGGCTGCATTACATTCTATGTGGATGGGTTGGCTGTATTACTCTATGGGGGTGGGTTGGCTGCATTACATTCTATGGGGGTTGGCTGCATTACATTCTATGGGGGCTGGCTGCATTACATTCTATGGGGGCTGGCTGCATTACATTATATGGGGACTGGCTGCACTACATTATATGGGGACTGGCTGCACTACATTATATGGGGACTGGCTGCATTACATTCTATGGGGGCTGGCTGCATTACATTCTATGGGGGCTGGCTGCATTACATTCTATGGGGGCTGGCTGCATTACATTTTATGGGGGCTTTCTGCTTTACATTCTATGGGGGCTGCCTTACATTCTATGGGGGTGGGTTGGCTGTATTACATTCTATGGGGGATGGTTGGCTGCATTACATTCTATGGGGGCTGGTTACATTACATTCTATATGGGTTGGCTGCATTATATTCTATGGGGGCTGAATTACATTCTGTAGGGGCTGGCTGCATTACATTCTATGGGGCTGCATTACATACTATGGGATATGGAGCTGCATTACATTCTATGGGGGCTGGCTGCATTACATTCTATGGGGGCTGGCTGCATTACATTCTATGGGGGCTGGCTGCATTACATTCTATGGGGGCTGGCTGCTTTACATTCTATGGGGTTGTCTCATTTACATTCTATGGGGGTTGGCTGCATTATGTTCTATGGGGGCTTTCTGCTTTACATTCTATTGGGGCTGCCTTACATCCTATGGGGGTGGGTTGGCTGCATTACATTCTGTGGTAGTTGGCTGCATTACATTCTATGGTGATTGGCTGCATTACATTCTATGGGGCCTGGCTGCAGTACATTCTATGGGGGTTGGCTGCATTACATTCTATGGGGTTGTCTCAATTACATTCTATGGGGGTTGGCTGCATTATGTTCTATGGGGGCTTTCTGCTTTACATTCTATTGGGCCTGCCTTACATCCTATGGGGGTGGGTTGGCTGCATTACATTCTATGGGGGTGGGTTGGCTGCATTACATTCTATGGGGGTTGGCTGCATTACATTCTATGGGGTTGTTGGCATTACCTTCTATGGGGGCTTGCTGCATTACCTTCTATGGGGGCTTGCTGCATTACATTCTGTGGGGGGTTGGCTGCATTACATTCTATGGGAGTGGGCTGGCTGCATTACATTCTGTAGGGGTTGGCTGCATTACATTCTGTAGGGGTTGGCTCCATTACATTCTATGGGGTTGGCTCCATTACATTCTGTGTGGGTTGGCTGCAATACATTCTATGGTGGATGGCTGCTTTGCATTCTATGGGGGCTGCCTTACATTCTAAGGGGACCGGTTGCATTACATTCTATGGGGATTGGCTTCATTTCATTCTTTGGAAGTTAGCTGTATTACATACTATGGGGTTGTTGGCATTACCTTCTATGGGGGCTTTCTGCCTTACATTCTATGGAGGCTGGCTGCTTTACAATCTATGGTGGTTGACTGCATTACATTCTATGGGGGTGAGTTGGCTGCATTACGTTCTATGGTGGTAGGCTGCATTACATTCTATGGGGGTTGGCTGCATTACATTCTATGGGATTGGCTCCATTACATTCTGTGTGGGTTGGCTGCAATACATTCTATGGTGGTTGGCTGCATTACATTCTATGTGGGCTGGCTGCATTACATTATATTGGGGCTGTCTGCCTTATGTTCTATGGGGGCTGTCTTACATTCTATGGGGGTGGGTTGGCTGTATTACATTCTATGTGGGTGGGTTGGCTGCATTACATTCTATGGGGGTTGGCTACATTACATTCTATGGGGGTTGGCTGCATTACATTCTATGGGGGTTGGCTGCATTACATTCTGTGGAGGTTGGCTGCACTACATTCTATGAGGGTTGGCTGCATTACATTCTATGGGGGTTGGCTGCATTACATTCTATGGAGGTTGGCTGCATTACATTCTATGGAGGTTGGCTGCACTACATTCTATGAAAGTTAGCTGCATTACATTCTGTGGGGGCTGGCTACATTACCTTCTATTTGGTGGATTTGCTGCATTACATTCTATGGGGGTTGGCTGCATTACATTCTATGGGGGTTGGATGCACTATATTCTGTGGAGGTTGGCTGCATTACATTCTATGGAGGTTGGCGGCTTTATATTCTATGGAAGTTACCTGCATTACTTTCTATGGAGTTGTCGGCATTACCTTCTATTGGGACTTTCTGCATTACATTCTATGGAGGCTAGCTGCATTACATTCTTTGGGGGTGGGTTGGCTGCATTACATTCTATGGAGGTTGGCTGCTTTATATTCTATGGAAGTTACCTGCATTACTTTCTATGGAGTTGTCGGCATTACCTTCTATTGGGACTTTCTGCATTACATTCTATGGAGGCTAGCTGCATTACATTCTTTGGGGGTGGGTTGGCTGCATTACATTCTATGGAGGTTGGCTGCTTTATATTCTATGGAAGTTACCTGCATTACTTTCTATGGAGTTGTCAGCATTACCTTCTATTGGGACTCTCTGCATTACATTCTATGGAGGCTAGCTGCATTACATTCTTTGGGGGTGGGTTGGCTGCATTACATTCTATGGTGGTGGACTGGCTGCATTGCATTCTATGGGGCTGCATTACATTCTATGGGGGATGCCTTACATTATATGGGGCTGTCTGCATTACCTTCTATGGGGATGGGTTGGCTCCATTACATTCTGTGTGGGTTGGCTGCAATACATTCTATGGTGGATGGCTGCTTTGCATTCTATGGGGCCTGCATTACATTCTAAAGGGACCGGTTGCATTACATTCTATGGGGATTGGCTTCATTTCATTCTTTGGAAGTTAGCTGTATTACATACTATGGGGTTGTTGGCATTACCTTCTATGGGGGCTTTCTGCCTTACAATCTATGGTGGTTGGCTGCATTACATTCTATGGGGGTGGGTTGGCTGCATTACGTTCTATGGTGGTAGGCTGCATTACATTCTATGGGGGTTGGCTGCTTTACATTCTATGGGATTGGCTCCATTACATTCTGTGTGGGTTGGCTGCAATACATTCTATGGTGGTTGGCTGCATTACATTATATTGGGGCTGTCTGCCTTATGTTCTATGGGGGCTGTCTTGCATTCTATGGGGGTGGGTTGGCTGTATTATTTTCTATGTGGGTGGGTTGGCTGCATTACATTCTATTGTGGTTGACTGCATTACATTCTATGGTGGTTGGCTGCATTACATTCTGTGGAGGTTGGCTGCATTACATTCTATGGGGGTTGGCTGCATTACATTCTATGGGGGTTGGCTGCATTACATTCTATGGAGGTTGGCTGCATTACATTCTATGGAGGTTGGCTGCACTACATTCTATGAAAGTTAGCTGCATTACATTCTGTGGGGGCTGGCTACATTACCTTCTATTTGGTGGATTTGCTGCATTACATTCTATGGGGGTTGGCTGCATTACATTCTATGGGGTTGTCTGCATTACATTCTATGGGGGTTGGCTGCACTATATTCTGTGGAGGTTGGCTGCATTACATTCTATGGAGGTTGGCTGCTTTATATTCTATGGAAGTTACCTGCATTACTTTCTATGGAGTTGTCGGCATTACCTTCTATTGGAACTTTCTGCATTACATTCTATGGAGGCTAGCTGCATTACATTCTTTGGGGGTGGGTTGACTGCATTACATTCTATGGTGGTGGACTGGCTGCATTGCATTCTATGGGGGCTGCATTACATTCTATGGGGGATGCCTTACATTATATGGGGCTGTCTGCATTATCTTCTATGGGGATGGGTTGGCTGCATTAAATTCTATGGGTCTGCATTACATACTATGGGATATGGGGCTGCATTAAATTCTATGGGGGCTGGATTCTATGGGGGCTGGCTGCATTACAGTCTATGGGGGTTGCCTTACATTCTATGGGGGTGGGTTGGCTGTATTACATTCTATGGGGGTGGGTTGGCTGTATTACATTCTATGGGGGTGGGTTGGCTGCATTACATTCTATGGGGGTGGGTTGGCTGCATTACATTCTATGGTGGTTGACTGCATTACATTCTATGGGGGTTGGCTGCATTACATTCTATGGGAGCTGGCTGCATTACATTATATGGGAGCTGGCTGCATTACATTCTATGGGGGCTGGCTGCATTACATTCTATGGGGGCTGGCTGCATTACATTCTATGGGGGCTGGCTGCATTACATTCTATGGGGACTGGCTGCATTACATTCTATGGGGGCTGGCTGCATTACATTCTATGGGGGCTGGCTGCATTACGTTCTATGGGGGCTGCCTTACATTCTATGGGGGTGGGTTGGCTGCATTACATTCTATGGGGGTGGGTTGGCTGCATTACATTCTATGGGGGTGGGTTGGCTGCATTACATTCTATGGGGGTGGGTTGGCTGCATTACATTCTATGGGGGTGGGTTGGCTGCATTACATTCTATGGGGGTGGGTTGGCTGCATTACATTCTATGGGGGTGGGTTGGCTGCATTACATTCTATGGGGTGGGTTGGCTGCATTACATTCTATGGGGGTGGGTTGGCTGCATTACATTCTATGGGGGTGGGTTGGCTGCATTACATTCTATGGGGGTGGGTTGGCTGCATTACATTCTATGGGGGTGGGTTGGCTGCATTACATTCTATGGGGGTGGGTTGGCTGCATTACATTCTATGGGGGTGGGTTGGCTGCATTACATTCTATGGGGGTGGGTTGGCTGCATTACATTCTATGGGGGTGGGTTGGCTGCATTACATTCTATGGGGGTGGGTTGGCTGCATTACATTCTATGGGGGTGGGTTGGCTGCATTACATTCTATGGGGGTGGGTTGGCTGCATTACATTCTATGGGGGTGGGTTGGCTGCATTACATTCTATGGGGGTGGGTTGGCTGCATTACATTCTATGGGGGTGGGTTGGCTGCATTACATTCTATGGGGGTGGGTTGGCTGCATTACATTCTATGGGGGTTGGCTGCATTACATTCTATGGGGGCTGGCTGCATTACATTCTATGGGGGCTGGCTGCATTACATTCTATGGGGGCAGGCTGCATTACATTCTAAGGGGGCTGGCTGCATTAGATTTTAAGGGGGCTGGCTGCATTACATTCTATGGGGACTGGCTGCATTACGTTCTATGGGGGCTGGATGCATTACATTCTATGGGGGCTGGATGCATTACATTCTATGGGGGCTGGATGCATTACATTCTATGGGGGCTGGATGCATTACATTCTATGGTGGTTGGCTGCATTACATTCTATGGTGGTTGGCTGCATTACATGCTATGGTGATTGGCTGCATTACATGCTATGTGAGTTGGCTGCATTACATTCTATGGGGTTGTCTCCATTACATTCTATGGGGTTGTCTCCATTACATTCTATGGGGTTGTCTCCATTACATTCTGTGGGGGTTGGCTGCATTATATTCTATGGGGGTTGGCTGCATTATTCTATGGAAGTTGGCTGCATTACATTCTATGGGGGTTGGCTGCATTATCATACTATGGGATATGGGGCTGCATTACATTCTATGGGAGCTAGATTCTATGAGGTTGGCTGCTTTACATTCTATAGGGGCAGGCTGCATTACATTCTATGAAGCTGCATTATACTCTATGGGTGGAGTGCATTGTACTCCTGTGTGGGGCTCCTGTGTGTGCTAGATGGAGTACTATGCGGTATGTATTATACTGTATGGAGTACTATGGGGTGTGTATTATACTGTATGGAGGACTATTTTATTATACTGAAAAAGCAAAATGCTGCCTCTTCATCGGGTGATTGGATTGTTTATGCCGGAACGGAAATTATAGTTCTCAGCAGCACATCGCCTGGTGAAAACTGCAGATATGCTTTTGATAGCATTATACTGTATGGGGACAGATTGATTTATTAATGATTGTTCTGTCCCCATCATTCTTCCTCAGCTGGTGAGGAGAAGCCTGGAAGCAAATGTCGAAGACTTCAATATTCTCGATCACACTCGTTTAATGGCCTGAACTCAGCGCATGTAAATGCAACCGAAATGTTTGTGTGATAGTGCAGTGTGTGAGCATTTGGGGCCTCTCTTTAAACTTTTGCCCAGGGCCCCAGTTTGTCTATTTCCGGCTCTGCTGTGAACAGTCAGTGCTCGGTGTGCAGAAACTGCTGCAATTACCCCGCCTCGCTACTTGACTGGCGTGCTGCTCAGCAGCACGGCTCGTGTCTGCAGAGGAAGCATGGAATATCTTCTACAGTTATGCAATATTCACAGAATCAATGTGACTACACATCTGGTGTCTGCTGTTTTAGGTTAATGTGTTTTTTCTTTTTGTTTTGCAGTATTGTGGCGTTGCTTTAGTACTGTGGTAATCTTCCTATTTCTTCTGGATGAGCAAACCAGTTTATTGGTATTAATTCCAGCAGGCATTGGAGCTGTAATTGAGGTTAGTTTTAATATTTAATATATTTAAGCGTATGAAATTATCAATATATAGTTTAACCCCTTTACCCCCCCACGAGGGTGGTATGCACCTTAATGACCAGGCCAATTTTTACAATTCTGACCACTGTCCCTTATTAAGGTAATAACTCTGGAACGCTTCCATGGATCCCGGTGATTCTGACATTGTTTTCTCATGACATATTGTACTTCATAGTGGTAAAATTTCTTTGATATGTCTTGCGTTTATTTTGCAATTTTCCAACCTGACAATACAAAGGTGACATCAACCCCACAAATATGGGAAAAGCTGGGCAAAGCGCGAGAATTGGCACATCTGATAGATGTGCTTTTTCTGGGCAGTTGCGGACTGCTATTTTTAGGCTGAGAGGGGGGGGGTCAATATCCATGGCCCCTTACCAGCCTGAAAATACCAGCCCCCAGCTGTGAGCATTAGCAAGGCTGGTTGTCAAAAATGTGGGGAACCGTACATTTTTTTTTTTTTTTTATTTTTTTTTTTATTTATTTATTCGTTCCGGACTCGGTGATTCCAAATATGTGTACTTTTATTGTTTAGGGTTTTTTTTCATTCAAATATTTATTTAGTGATAGAATACAGTGGGTGCGGAAAGTATTCAGAGTCTTTTTTTCACTGCAGCCCTTCGGTAAATTCAAAAAAGTTTTTTTTCCCTCATTAACGTACACTCTGTACCCCATCTTGACTGAAAAAAGAAATGTGAAATTTTTGCAAATTTATTAAAAAAGAAAAACTGAAATATCACATGGCCATAAGTATTCAGACCCTTTGCTCACTCACTCATATTTAAGTCACATGCTGTCCATTTCCTTGTGATTTCCATTGTATGTCAGACCAAATGAGAATTATGAGGTCAAAGGAATTGTCCAAGGAGCTCATAGACAGAATTGTGGCAAGGCACAGATCTGGCCAAGGGTACAAAAGAATTTCTGCAGTACTCAAGTTTCCTAAGAGCACATTGGCCTTCATAATCCTTAAATGAAAGACGTTTGGGACCACCAGAAGTTTTCCTAGACTTGACCGTCCACCCAAACAGAGCAATCATAGGAGAAGAGCCTTGGTGAGAGAGGTAAAGAAGAACCCCAAGATCACTGTGGCTGAGCTCCACAGATGCAGTAGGGAGATGGGAGAATGTTCCACAAAGTCAACTATCACTGCAGCCCTCCACCAGTCGGGCCTTTATGGCGGAGTGGCCTGACAGAAGCCTTTCCTCTGTGCCAGACATATGAAAGCCTTCATAGAGTTTGCTAAAAAAAAAACACACAAAAGGCTCCCGGACTATGAGAAATAAGATTCTCTGGTCTGATGAGACGAAGATAGAACTTTTTGGTGAACATTCTAAGCGGTATGTGTGGAGAAAACCAGGCACTGCTCATCACTTGCCCAATACAATCCAAACAGTGAAACATGGTGGTGGAAGCATCATGCTATGAGGGTGTTTTTCAGCTGTAGGGACAGGATGATTGGTTGCAATTGAAGGAAACATGAATGCGGCCAAGTACAGAGAGGTCCTGGATGAAAACCTCTTCCAGAATGCTCTAGACCTCGGACTTGTCCGAAGGTTCACCTTCCAACAAGACAATAACCCTAAGCACACAGCTAAAATAACAAAGGAGTGGCTTCAGAACAACTCTGTGACCATTCTTGACTGGCCCAGCCAGAGCCCTGACCTAAACCCAATTGCGCGTGGATAGACCTGAAAATGGCTGTTCACCATCCACACTGACGGAACTGGAGAGGATCTGCAAGGAAGAATTGCACAGGATCCCCAAATACAGGTGTGAAAATGTGTGCATCATTCCCAAGAAGACTCATGGCTGTACTAGCTCAAAAGGGTGTTTCTACTCAATACTGAGCAAAGGGTCTGAATATTTATGACCATGTGATATTTCAGTTTTTCTTTTTTAATAAATTTGCAAAAATTTCTACATTTCTGATTTTTTTCAGTCCAGATGGGGTGCAGAGTGTACATTATTGAGAAAAAAAAAATGAACTTGTTTGTGTTTACCAAATGCAATGAAACAGAGTGAAAAATTTAAAGGGGTCTGAATTCTTTCCTTACCCACTGAATATATTAATTTTTTATGTTAATTTTTTTTATTTTTTTATTTTTTAACGTATTTTTACAATTATTTTTTTTTTTACTTTTTTCTATTTTTTATTTTTGTTTTGTCCCACTATGGGACAATCATTTTTTGCAGGCTGATCGTTTCTATAGCATGCAGATGAAGCACCATCGCCATGCCATAGAAGCTGTCAGCTCTACACTGACAGACTTGCTGATCATGCACTGCGCATGATCAGCAAGTTTGCTAGCTCTGGTGACCCGGATGTCATTATGATGCCATCGGGTCACCATGGCAACGATTGGAACCCCGCGTCACGCCACAGAGTCTTTGACCCAAAGACAAAGGGGCTGTCAGCTCTCTGCCGGCTTCCGGAATGATGCGATCGTGTTCTATCGCAGCATTTCAGGGGGTTAAAGTGCCGGGAGCGGTCGGTGACCATTCGTCGCACCTAGTGCCGAGTATCAGCTGACACCCGGCGGAGATCGCCCGCACACCACCTGATTGCGATGACGTAATGATCCTTATCTGGCAAATAGGCCCAGGTCACATAGACGGATTATTATGTCCAGTGTTAGAAAGGGGTTAATGAAGTAAGTTGTATAACAATATGGTCGCCACGTAATGCGGGACGTTCGGAGACGTGCCTGCTCCAGGTTAATTTTACAAATGTCCAAGTACTTATAGGGAAAGAAAGTACCACACTGACACTTGAGAGTCAAAGCAGAACGCTGTTTATTACGTCATCGTCACTTTATTGTGTAGGCATTTCCTGGACATACATTGTATCAATATAATTGGCTCAGCTTATCTTTGCATACGTGCTGGCATTGGCATATATACATTTCATTGGCTAAAGTTAATATCTACTTCCACCTTAAGGGTCTAGGTGTGTTTCCTATTTCTTAATTTTCACATTGTTGTGTGTTCGCTCTTAAAGAGGTTGTGGCACCATAAATAATACTTTAAGCATCCCCTTTTACTCTGTCGCCTCATTGGGGGACACAGAACCGTGGGTGTTATGCTGCTGTCCACTAGGAGGCGACACTATGCATAATCTGAAAAAGATTAACTTTGGCTCCTCCTCTGCAGTATACACCCCTGGACGGCGTCATCCTTTTCCAGTTTTTGCTTAGTGTCGCAAGGAGGCACACCTAAAAATTTTTACTCCGTCTTTTCTTCCTTGTTTTTTTCCACCGGACTACAGATGAAGAAAAGCGGGTCTCCAGCTAGATCCTAAATTAGTTCTTTGCATAGTCTTTCATTTATTCAGAATCTATAGTACTTCTATGTAAATTTGGTGATCCCAGTAGGTTATATTTTTGTACTATTTACTGATGGTGCCCGCTTAAATTGTCTCTGAAATCCAGCTAGACTCCCGGCATGGCTCCCTCCTCGGTCCCCTATTAGGGGTACCCGGTTGAGGTCGAGGTGGCTATTCCCCATGTCGCTCCTTCCCCAGTCCCTCGGGTACTGGTTCGAAGTTGAGACCCCCCTCCTTCCCCAGTTTCTGTTGGCTCTGGGTTGAGGTCGAGGAGAGGGTGAAGCCCCCTGACGGTGACAGCAGCACCCTCCCTAATCCCCCTCTGGGGGTATTAGGTTGAGACATCGCAGGTAGGGCCTGTATCAGGCACCATTAAACCGCTTACAGACCCAGGGACCCCAGCCCAGCTGCGGGCTCCTGTTGGGACCGGGGGAGGTGCAGGCAGGCATGGCACTTGTCAGAGACAGGGCTCCGTGCACCCCTGTTGCTGCGGCAGCACCAGCTGCATAGTGCCCCAAGGGACCCTCCACGCTTCCCTATACTACCCTCTGCATAGCCACCCCTGTAGGGCCGCTGCTAGCCAGCCTTTAAGCACTATGTCGGGCTCAAGAAAGAGGACCAGGCAAGACTGTTTATATGCATTCTGCACAGCCTGCAAGTCCACTCTCCCCAGTGGCAGCACGTACCCGCACTGCCGGGACTGTACCCGAAACACTGGGTCCGAACCCCAAGACGTCCCTACCAACGCTTCTGCGCCTGCGACCACGCCAGAATGGGCTACTCAGATGTCACAGTCTATGACACAGTCTATGAATAAACTGACCTCCACACTACTGCATGCTCTGCAGGGTCATGTCTCGGCTATGAACGTTAACCAGCAAAGGGACACCCCGTCTCAGGGACATGCCGCTTCCGACAGTCTCAGACGAAAGCGGACCCACAGGTCGCGTTCATCCGCGTCCTCACATAGCACTCGTTCGTCCCCCTCCAGGGAGAGACACGGTGGCTCTAGATCACCTTCACCGTCCCCTGACAGAGACAGACAACGCGGATCTCCACAACGATCCCCGACCACAGAAGACTTCCGCCCTAGTTCACCCGCTAGGGAGCTACTTAGCGATGCGCAAGACTCAGAAGGCATATGTGACTCTAACTCAGACAACGAAACAGAGAATTCTCTGATACCTTGTCCCCCTAGTAATACAGCGCTAGTTGAGGATATAATCTCCTCCATCCTTCGGGTGCTGGACATTTCTGATCCAACCCCGGAAGCCCCAGAACACAAGATTTGCTTCGAAACTGTTCTGAAACCACCTAAGGTCTTCTCTAATCACCCGGAATTTCAAAAAATACTTTCTAAGCATTTTTCGTAGCCTGAGAAAAAAATTCGCCAATCGCAAATACTTAGAAGCAAAGTACCCCTTCCCACAGAAGGACACTAAGGAATGGACAGATCCACCCGAAGTGGACCCCCCAGTCTCTAGGCTAGCAGCACAGACTCTTCTTTCACTGCCAGACAGCTCAACCCTCAAGGACGCAGCAGACAGGCAGGTAGAACGCATGGCTCGTTCCATCTTCGAAGCGGCAGGAGCTTCTATGGCTCCCGCGTTTGCTTCAGTCTGGGCAGCCAAGCCCATTCTAGCCTGGGCTCAAAAATTGCAACAGGGCCTCCAAGCTTCAAATCCTCAGCTGTCGGACCAGGCGGTGCAAATAGCAGTAGTAGCAGATTACATGATCCATGCAGATTTGGATTCTGCAAGAGGTGTAGCGGGAATAGCATCAAACGCCATCACGATCCTGCGTATCCTCTGGCTGAGGGAATGGAAAGCGAACGCGGCCTCAAAAAAGTCCCTCACAAATCTCCCGTACTTCAGTGGGCGTGGATAACTGGATACAATGATATCCAACGCCACCGGGGGTAAGAGTACCTCTCTCCCTCAATTAAAACCAAAACGCACGTTTAAAAGACGCAACCAATCTCGTTTCCGATCCTTTCGGAAATCTTCAGGCTGGTCTGTCTCGCGCCCAGCACAAAATCGTAACCGCTCCCCCTGCAGAGACAACACAAGGGCGGCACAGAGGCCAGACAGGACCTGGCAGTCAAAAGCAGGCCAGGCAAAGTCCAAAGGAGGAAAATCTCAGACTTTCTCCTCATCATGACTCACAGCTTCCGTAAGACACCACACTCGTAGGCGGACGACTGCTACTCTTTCAGCAGGTCTGGCTGCCTATTACAGAAGACAGGTGGGTCAAGGAAATAGTGTGTTCCAGATACAAGATCGAGTTTTCTACCAGCCCACCGAACCGGTTCTTCCTCTCCGTTCTCCCAAAACCACCACTCAAGGCTCGAGCCTTCCATCAAGCTGTTTCCTCTCTCCTTCAAACAGGAGTCATAGTACCGGTTCCTGCAGACGAGCGCTTCCGAGGGTTCTTCTCCCATCTGTTCGTAGTTCCCAAGAAGGGAGGCAGTGTCCGACCCATACTAGACCTAAAACAACTCAACAAGTATGTTCGGGTTCGTCATTTTCGCATGGAGTCCCTCCGGTCAATCATTGCGTCCATGGAGAAAGGAGAATATCTCGCCTCCATAGACATACAAGACGCATACCTGCATATACCAATTGCTCCCGCCCATCAGAGATTTCTCAGGTTCGCAATCGACCAGGACCACTAACAGTTCATTGCCCTCCCGTTCGGACTCGCCACGGCTCCCAGAACTTTTACCAAGATCATGACAGCTACCATGGACGTTCTACACTCCAGAGGCATAGTAGTAGTTCCATACCTGGACGACTTTCTTATCAAAGCCCCCACCTTCAAGGACTGCGAGGTCAACGTCTCAATCACAATCGACACTCTGAGTCGCCTGGGATGGTTAGTCAATTTACAAAAGTCATCGAGTACCCCGAGTCACTCTCTGACCTTCCTGGGGATGCTATTCGACACCTCCCCATGGACAAGACACTGGCTCTCCGTCTAGGAGTTCGCATACTCCTCCGCAATCCCCCCCGATCTCTCCAGTTTTCCATGAGAGTCCTCGGCAGGATGGCAGCAGCAATGGAGGCGGTACCATTTGCCCAGTTTCACCTCAGACCTCTTCAACTGGCCATCCTCAAGTCCTGGGACAGGAATCCATTCTCCCTCGACAGGGAGTTCCATTTAACATCAAAAGCCAGGACGTCCCTACTCTGGTGGCTCAAGCCAACCTCGCTTGCAAGGGGAAAATCCTTTCTCCCAGGCCAATGGAAGGTTTTGACCACCGACGCAAGCCTGACGGCTTGGGGCGCGGTGCATCTCCATCACAGGGCGCAAGGCAAGTGGTCACCAATGGAAGCGACCATGCCCATCAACATCCTGGAGATTCGGGCCATCTTCCTAGCATTGAGAGCCTTTCATCACTTGCTGGCAGCCTCATGTCAGAATACAGTCGGACAATGCCACGGCGGTGGCATACGTGAACCATCAAGGCGGGACCCGCAGCATCCAGGCGATGAAAGAAGTGACACATATCCTCCACTGGGCGGAGGACGCGAGGTCGGTACTCTCTGCGGTCCACATTCCGGGTGTGGACAACTGGGAAGCCGACTACTTCAGCAGACAAGGAATGGACTCGTGGGAAGTGGTCTCTCCATCCCGAAATTTTTTGTCAGATCTGCCATCGCTGGGGGACCCTGGACGTGGACCTAATGGGATCCCACCTCAATGCCAAGGTCCCCAATTTCATGGCCAGGACGCGCGATCCAAGATCGCTCGGTGCAGATGCCCTGGTTCAAGACTGGACCCAGTTTCAGCTTCTGTACATTTTCCTACCCCTCCCCCTGATCTCCAGAGTCCTGAGGAAGATCAAACAGGAGGGAGTTCCAACCATCCTAATCGCACCAGACTGGCCCAGGCGTACATGGTACGCCAGCGTCGTACAACTCACAGCAGACGCCCCCTGGCGTCTCCCCATCCGTCCCGACCTTCTGTCACAAGGCCCGTTCTTCCATCAGAACTCAGGGGCTCTCAATTTGACGGCATGGCCATTGAGACCTGGGTTCTGACCCAAGCAGGTTTTTCACCGGATGTCATTACAACCATGATCAGGGCATGGAAGCCAGCTTCCGCCAGGATTTACTACCATACCTGGAAAATTTTCTTTGCTTGGTGCGAATCTCATGGACAGACTCCACTCCCCTACTCTCTCCAAAGGTTCTTGGCTTCCTTCAATCGGGCCTGGACGCCAGGCTATCCCTGGGCTCGCTTAAGAGCCAGGTGTCAGCGCTCTCAGTGCTCTTTCAGAGGCGCATTGCTAACAAGCCACAAGTGAGGACTTTTCTCCAAGGGGTTTCCCGGTTGGCTCCCCCTACAAACGTCCATTGGACTCGTGGGACCTCAACTTGGTCCTGACAGCATTGCAGGCACCTCCTTTTGAACCCCTTAAGGAAGTCCCTCTCCGCCTTCTATCACAGAAGGTGGTCTTTCTAGTGCCAATCACTTCGCTACGCAGAGTGTCCGAACTTTCAGCACTTTCCTGCAGACGACCCTTCCTGGTTTTCCACCAGGACAAGGTGGTTCTCCGTACAGTCCCATCTTTCCTACCGAAGGTTGTGTCCAGCTTCCATCTCAATGAGGAAATCTCACTGCCTTCTCTTTGCCCGGTTCCGGTTCATAGAGTGGAAAAGGCTCTGCATACGCTTGACCTTGTCAAGGCATTGCATATATACGTGTCTAGGACTGCTCCCTTCCGGAAATCTGATTCACTCTTCCTCCTTCCGGAAGGCGTTCGCAAGGGCCTACCGGCTTCCAAAGCCACCCTTGCCAGGTGGATCAAGTCCGCCATACAACAGACTTACCGCCTTCACAATTCTCTTCTTCCGGCCGGTATCACGGCACATTTCTACGTGTGCGGTAGGGGCCTCCTGGGCCATTCGGCACCAAGCCTCGGCTCAACAAGTGTGTAAGGCGGCCACTTGGACTAGCCTCCACACGTTTACAAAACACTGCAGTATTCATACCCAGTCCTCAGCGGATGCGAGCCTGGGTAGACGGGTCCTGCAGGCGGCAGTACCCCAAGTCTAGGGAACTGTCAACACAATATTCGTCCACTGCTTCCCACCCAGGGACTGCTTTGGGACGTCCCACGGTTCTGTGTCCCCCAATGAGGCGACAGAGTAAAGGAGATTTTTGTGTACTTACCGTAAAATCTCTTTCTCTTAGCCTCTAATTGGGGGACACAGCTCCCACCCTGTTGCCCTTACGGGCCGTTGTTTTGGTTGAGTTCTCATATTGTTCTTTGAGTTCGTACATAGTGGCCTTATTGCAGGTATGGTTATGTTATTCCTGTTATGTTCCTCCTAATGCTTTTGCACAAAACTGGAGAAGGCTGATGCCGTCCAGGGGTGTATACTGCAGAGGAGGAGCCAAAGTTAATCTTTTTCAGACTATGCATAGTGTCGCCTCCTAGTGGACAGCAGCATAACACTCACGGTTCTGTGTCCCCCAATTAGAGGCTAAGAGAAAGAGATTTTACGGTGAGTACACAAAAATCTCCTTTTCCCTCTCCCCCCCCCCCCTTCCCCACACCTCCTTCGCACCCCCTTCAGCTGTCGAAACGCTGATCAGTACCTGATCACTCAATTTAATTATTTTGTGTCCTGCAGCCACCGAGCTCTGATCAGTGATTCAAATCATTGATAAACGTCCGTGTTTGCTTTTTTTTGTCCCTGTCCATCCCCCCCCCGCACCACTTCCGTTTGTGCATCCTGCAGCTGTCGAGTGTTGATTAGTGACGCATAGCACTGATCTGCACTTGTGCTTGCTGTTTTCCATGACTTTTTTTTTCACTATTTTTTCTTCCTCCCTTTGCACCACTTCGTGTGTGTGCGTCCTATAGCTGCTGAGCTGCTGGTCAGACGTACACCACTGATGAGCACTCATGCTCATTTTTAGTAATGACTTTTGTTTTCCTGTCTTTTTTTTATCCAATTTTTTCAGCACGTCCGTGCATGCATCCTACAGCAGTCGAGTGCTGGTCGGTGATGGACACTGACCGGCCTCTGATTTGTTTGTTTTTTATTGGATGAAAAAATCAAGTAAAACATCATTTAGATTAGTTCATGGGACAAGACTAGCAAAAATATATTGTTGTAATCGGTGTCTGCTACAGTATTTTTTACTGAATTGAATTAGTGTCCGCACGAAAAAAAATAATCATCTCTGAGTCTGTTCTACAGTTGAGCGCTCCCTACGGTTTTTGGTGTTTTTTTTTTTTTTTTGGGGGGGGTGATAGTGAAAAAAGTTTAAAAAAAATTTACATTATGCACAGTAAAACATACTGTAGTAATCGTCATCTACTGCAATATTTTCTACTGTATTGAATTAGTGTCAGTACAGATAAAAAAACATCCGTGTGTCCATCCTACAGCCGTCAAGCGCTGATCAATGACTTACATCAGTGGTCAACCGCCGGTTGTTTTTTTTTTTTTTCTTTTAGATTTTTCTTTCTTTTCTAAATAAAATATACACCAAGCATACACATACATATACCTGAATAAAATTTAGTACTTGCACAAATGGCACATATGTAAAAAAAAAAAAAAAAATGTCCCACTCGTCCCAAACCTGGCATTCAGCGGAGGAGGCATACGCCTTCCTTGCCTCCGACACTGATAGTGAGTGAGAGGACAGAAACTGAACCTGCTACCACCATTACTGACCCTGTATGGACCTCACCCCTGATTATTAGGAGCCACTGATTTTGTGGCACAATCAGTAGTCCAATTTGACACTACTGGCCTCACAGAAATAGACTTTCAAAGTCTATTTCTGAGGATTTTGTAAACCTCATGGTGGCCCAAACATATTTGTACGCCCATCAATTTTTGGCACAAAACTGCCCTTCATCATTTTCTAACTGGACACCTGTAGACACAGTTGAAATTGACATTTTGAGGCCCAGTCCTTCACTTGGGGAAAGTGAAGAAGCCAGAACTTCGGCAGTATTGGAGTGTTGATATTTTATATAACACTCCAGTGTTCCACATGGCCATGACCCATAAACGTTTTGACGCCTTGCAAAAAGACGCCAGGTACTGAATTAAGCTGCACAAACTGTGTGAAAGTACCTCAGGGTAAACCCACAAGTTTAGGGTTTATGAAAGGAAGGACACCTGGATTGAACCCCCTACATGTCCCCCTATTCTGGGAGCGAGTGGTAAAATTGTGTGGGAATTGGTGCACCCACTGCTGGATCAAGGTTATCACCTCTCCATAGATAACTTTTATACCAGCATCCTACTCTTCCAGTCCCTCTCTGTGCGAGCTACAAAAATCTGAGAGTCCTCCCTAAGACAATAAATGGGTAGCTGCTCAGAAAGGGTGAGAGCAGAGGCCAAGTTAGCGACATCATGCTGGTGGTGAAGTACAAGGACAAGAGGGATGTCCTTTTCTTGACCATCATACATGGTGATGGCACCCAATGCTGTGCGGGGTACCTCTACACAGGTCCACAAATTACACCGTCTACTGGGGTACAACAAGAACATGGGGGAGTTGATTTCTCTGATCAAGTCCTCCAGCCATACAGTGCCATGGGAATAGCCATGGTGTACAAGAAGCTGGCCATACACATCGTACAGATGGCAATGCGCAACGCTTTCGTGTTATCTCAATGTACAGGCCAGAGCGGTATGTCGTACCTTCAGTTCCAGGAATGAGCAGGCCACAGTACATCCAGAAATTTCACATTACTTTAGTTCCTGTTAAGCACCTGAAAATTTAATAAACCTCTTGAATGTGGTTTTGAGCACGTTGAGGGGTGCAGTTTTTAGAATGGTGTCACTTTTGGGTATTTTCTGTCATATAGACCCCTCAAAATCACTTCAAATATGATGTGGTCCCTGGTAAAAAATGGTTTCCAAAATTGTGCTGATATAAAGTAGACATGTGGGAAATTTCATTTATTAACTATTTTGTTTGAAATAATCTCTGATTTTAAGGACATAAAAATTAAAAGTTTGAAAATTGCAAAGTTTCCAAATTTATTTCCAAATTTGTTTTTTTCAGGCAATTTTGTTTATTTGTGTTTAAATTTTACCACTACCGTGAAGTATAATATGTCACGAAAAAAAATCTAAGTATCAGTGAGATCTGATGAAGTATTCCAGAGTTATTGCGTCATAAAGTGATAGTGGTCAGAATTGTAAAATTTGTTGTTGTCACGAAGGTGAAAATAGGGTAAAACAGGTAAAAGGGTTAAAGACTCATTCACTCCATCCTGAGTGCTATATATGTGTTTTCAACTATGCAAGCTTATATCTGGTAACCAGCTCTTTCAATCTCTGCTCTGAATCAACTCCTGTGTGTCTCCACTCCATTCAATGTCAGCAAGCAGTTAATCCTGAATGCTATATTTGTGTTTTCAACTATGCAAGCTTATATCTGGTATATAGTTATTTCAACTTACTCTGCTCATCCCCTTATGTTGTGAGGTCAAGAAACTTTTCAAAGTGCTTTATGATCCATGTAGTGCTGGACATCTGTTTATCTGACCACAACATTTTATTGGGCCCTGCTGTCTCGATTTAGTTTGATTGATTAACGAGAAGAGAGAGAGAGCAAAAAAAAAAAAGGCGATCTAAGCCTTAGCCTCCTATATATACAGACATAGCTTGGTGAAGACATTTATGCAGGGGGCATTTATGCACTTTTAATCAAAGCATGAGGCAGTTGTAACATGGCAGTTAGACAGGGCAGGAGACAGGTAAGACATTTATATACAGTACATCTACTCCCTGTACATTTGATTTACCACAAATATATACCATATGCATTTGTGTAATTTATATCCTGGCCGCTGCATTCACTCACATCCACCGCCCTCGCATTAACTCTCTACACTCCATCCATATCGGCCCCTCACTCCTTTCTTCTCCTATGTATAGCACTCACGCTCTTTTCACATTGCTACACAGCACAGATCCATTCAGTCCCACCATTTAACATCAGAGACGCTCTCACAAATCACTTAACCATCTGCTCACTCTTTCTTTCCTCCTCCTAGTCGCAGGAGACATTGCTCTCAACCCATCAAACCCCCCAACTGCTACACTCAGAAACCCCTCTAATCTTAACCCCTTCATGACCCAGCCTATTTTGACCTTAATGACCTGGCCATTTTTTGCAATTCTGACCAGTGTCCCTTTATGAGGTAATAACTCAGGAACACTTCAACGCATCCTAGCGATTCCGAGATTGTTTTTTCGTGACATATTGGGCTTCATGATAGTGGTAAATTTATGTCGATAATTTTTGCGTTAATTTGTGAAAAAAATGGAAATTTGGCGAAAATTTTGCAATTTTCAAGTTTTGCATTTTTATTCTGTTAAACCAGAAAGTTATGTGACACAAAATAGTTAATAAATAACATTTCCCACATGTCTACTTTACATCAGCACAATTTTGGAAACAACAATTTTTTTCTTTAGGAAGTTATAAGGGTTAAAAGTTGACCAGCAATTTCTCATTTTTACAACAAAATTTACAAAACCATTTTTTTAGGGACCACCTCACATTTGAAGTCGCTTTGAGGGGTCTATATGGCAGAAAATGCCCAAAAGTGTCACCATTCTAAAAACTGCACCCCTCAAGCTACTCAAAACTACATTCAAGAAGATTATTAACCCTTCAGGTGATTCACAGGAACTAAAGCAACATGGAATGAAAAAATGGACATTTTAATTTTTCCAACCAAAATTTTCTTTTAGCATCAGTTTTTTCATTTTCACATGGGTAACAGGATAAAATGTTTCCTAAAATTTGTTGGGCAATTTCTCCTGAGTACACCGATACCTCATATGTGGTCATAAACCACTGTTTGGGCACACGGCAGGGCTCAGAAGGCAAGGAGCGCCATTTTACTTTTTGAATGTAAAACATGCTGGAATATTTAGCGCTTGCCATGTCGCGTTTGGAGAGTCCCTGTGCGCCTAAACATTGGAGCTCCCCCACAAGTGACCCCATTTTGGAAACTAGACCCTCCAAGGAACTTATCTAGATGCATAGTGATCACTTTGAACCCCCAGGTGCTTCACAAATTGATCTGTAAAAAAAAAAAAAGTACTTTTTTTTTCACAAAAATTTTATTTAGCCTCAGTTTTTTCATTTTCACATGGGCAGCAGGATAAAATGGATCCTAAAATTTGTTGGGCAATTTCTCCTGAATACATTGATACCTCATATGTCATCATAAACCACTGTTTGGGCGCATGACAGGGTCCGTAAGTGAAGGAGCGCTATTTGACTTTTTGAATGGAAAATTAGCTCCAATCGTTATCGGACACCATGTCGCGTTTGGAGAGCCCCTGTGTGTCTAAACATTGGAGCTCCCCCACAAGTGACCCCATTTTGGAAACTAGACCCCCGAAGGAACTTATCTAGATGTGTGGTGAGCACTTTGAACCCCCAAGTGCTTCACAGAAGTTTATAACGCAGAGCAGTGAAAATAAAAAATAATTTTTTTTTGCTTAAAAATTATTTTTTAGCCCGCTATTTTTTATTTTCACAAGGCTAACAGGAGAAATTGAACCACAAAAGTTGTTGTGCAATTTGTCCTGAGTACACTGATGCCCCATATGTGGGGGGGAACCACTGTTTGGGAGCACAGGAGAGCTCAGAAGGCAAGGAGCGCCATTTTGGAATGCAGACTTTGATGGAATGTTCTGCGGGCGTCATGTTGCGTTTGCAGAGCCCCTGTGTGTCTAAACAGTAGAAACCCCCACAAGTGACCCCATTTTGGAAGCTAGAACCCCCAAGGAGCTTATCTAGATGTATAGTGAGCACTCTGAATCCCCAAGTGCTTCACAGAAGTTTATAAATGCAGAGCCATGAAAATAAAAAAATATTTTTTTTTCCTCAAAAATGATTTTTTAGCCCGCTATTTTTTATTTTCCCAAGGGTAACAGGATAAATTGGACCCCAAAAGTTGTTGTCCAGTTTGTCCTGAGTACACTGGTACCCCATATGTGGGGGGAAACCACTGTCTGAGCGCATGGCATGGCTCAGAAGGGAAGGAGCGTCATTTGACTTTTGGAATGGAAAATTAGCTCCAATTGTTAGCGGACACCATGTCTCAGTTTGCAGTGCCCCTGTGTGCGTAAACTTTGGAGCTCCCCCACAAATGACCCCATTTTGGAAACTAGACCCACTAAGGAACTTATCTAGATGCATAGTGAGCACTTTGAACCCCCAGGTGCTACACAGAAGTTTATAACGCAGAGCCGTTAAAATAAAAATATTTTTTTTCCCTCAAAAAATAAATTTTTAGCCTGCTATTTTTTATTCTCACAAAGGTAACAGGATAAATTGGACCCCAAAAGTTGTTGTCCAGCTTGTCCTGAGTACGCTGGTACCACATATGTGGGGGGGACCATTGTTTGGGCACACGTTGGGGCTCAGAAGGGAAGTAGTGACGTTTTCAAATGCCGACTTGATGGAATGGTCTGTGGGCGTCATGTTACGTTTGCAGAGCCCCTGATGTACCTAAACAGTGCAAACCCCCCACAAATGACCCCATTTTGGAAACTAGATCACCCAAGGAACTAATATAGATGTGTGGTGAGCACTTTGAACCCCCCAAGTGCTTCACAGAAGTTTATAACGCAGAGCCGTGAAAATAAAAAAATATTTTTTTTTCCTCAAAAAATGATTTTTAGTCCACTATTTTTTATTTTCACAAGGGTAACAGGATAAATTGAACCCCAAAAGTTGTTGTCCAGTTTGTCCTGAGTACGCTGGTACCCCTTAAGTTGGGGGGGACCACTGTTTGGGCACACGTTGGGGCTCGGAAGGGAAGTAGTGACGCTTTGAAATGAAGACTTGATGGAATGGTCTGTGGGCGTCATGTTACATTTGCAGAGCCCCTGATGTACCTAAACAGTGGAAACCCCCCACAAGTGACCCCATTTTGGAAACTAGACCCCCCAAGGAACTTATCTAAATATGAGGTGAGCATGTTGAACCCCCAAGTGCTTCACAGAAGTTTATAACGCAGAACCGTGAAAATAAAAAAATCTTTTTTTTCCACAAAAATAATTATTTTAGCCCCCATTTTTTTATTTTCCCAAGGGTAACAGGAGAAATTAGACCCCCAAAGTTGTTGTGCAATTTTTCCTGAGTACGCTGATACCCCACTGGGTACACCACTGTTTGGGCACACGTCGGGGCTCGAAATGGAGGGAGCACCGTTTGACTTTTTGAACGCAAAATTGGCTGGAATAAATGGTGGCTCCATGTCGCGTTTGTAGACCCCCTGACATGCCTAAACAGTGGAAACCCCTCAATTCTATCTCCAACCCTAACCCCAACACACCCCTAACCCTAATCCCAACCCTAATCATAACCCTAAGTCCAGCCCTAACCCTAAGTCCAGCCCTAACCCTAAGTCCAGCCCTAACCCTAAGTCCAGCCCTAACCCTAAGTCCAGCCCTAACCCTAAGTCCAGCCCTAACCCTAAGTCCAGCCCTAACCCTAAGTCCAGCCCTAACCCTAAGTCCAGCCCTAACCCTAAGTCCAGCCCTAACCCTAAGTCCAGCCCTAACCCTAAGTCCAGCCCTAACCCTAAGTCCAGCCCTAACCCTAAGTCCAGCCCTAACCCTAAGTCCAGCCCTAACCCTAAGTCCAGCCCTAACCCTAAGTCCAGCCCTAACCCTAAGTCCAGCCCTAACCCTAAGTCCAGCCCTAACCCTAAGTCCAGCCCTAACCCTAAGTCCAGCCCTAACCCTAAGTCCAGCCCTAACCCTAAGTCCAGCCCTAACCCTAAGTCCAGCCCTAACCCTAAGTCCAGCCCTAACCCTAAGTCCAGCCCTAACCCTAAGTCCAGCCCTAACCCTAAGTCCAGCCCTAACCCTAAGTCCAGCCCTAACCCTAAGTCCAGCCCTAACCCTAAGTCCAGCCCTAACCCTAAGTCCAGCCCTAACCCTAAGTCCAGCCCTAACCCTAAGTCCAGCCCTAACCCTAAGTCCAGCCCTAACCCTAAGTCCAGCCCTAACCCTAAGTCCAGCCCTAACCCTAAGTCCAGCCCTAACCCTAAGTCCAGCCCTAACCCTAAGTCCAGCCCTAACCCTAAGTCCAGCCCTAACCCTAAGTCCAGCCCTAACCCTAAGTCCAGCCCTAACCCTAAGTCCAGCCCTAACCCTAAGTCCAGCCCTAACCCTAAGTCCAGCCCTAACCCTAAGTCCAGCCCTAACCCTAAGTCCAGCCCTAACCCTAAGTCCAGCCCTAACCCTAAGTCCAGCCCTAACCCTAAGTCCAGCCCTAACCCTAAGTCCAGCCCTAACCCTAAGTCCAGCCCTAACCCTAAGTCCAGCCCTAACCCTAAGTCCAGCCCTAACCCTAAGTCCAGCCCTAACCCTAAGTCCAGCCCTAACCCTAAGTCCAGCCCTAACCCTAAGTCCAGCCCTAACCCTAAGTCCAGCCCTAACCCTAAGTCCAGCCCTAACCCTAAGTCCAGCCCTAACCCTAAGTCCAGCCCTAACCCTAAGTCCAGCCCTAACCCTAAGTCCAGCCCTAACCCTAAGTCCAGCCCTAACCCTAAGTCCAGCCCTAACCCTAAGTCCAGCCCTAACCCTAAGTCCAGCCCTAACCCTAAGTCCAGCCCTAACCCTAAGTCCAGCCCTAACCCTAAGTCCAGCCCTAACCCTAAGTCCAGCCCTAACCCTAAGTCCAGCCCTAACCCTAAGTCCAGCCCTAACCCTAAGTCCAGCCCTAACCCTAAGTCCAGCCCTAACCCTAAGTCCAGCCCTAACCCTAAGTCCAGCCCTAACCCTAAGTCCAGCCCTAACCCTAAGTCCAGCCCTAACCCTAAGTCCAGCCCTAACCCTAAGTCCAGCCCTAACCCTAAGTCCAGCCCTAACCCTAAGTCCAGCCCTAACCCTAAGTCCAGCCCTAACCCTAAGTCCAGCCCTAACCCTAAGTCCAGCCCTAACCCTAAGTCCAGCCCTAACCCTAAGTCCAGCCCTAACCCTAAGTCCAGCCCTAACCCTAAGTCCAGCCCTAACCCTAAGTCCAGCCCTAACCCTAAGTCCAGCCCTAACCCTAAGTCCAGCCCTAACCCTAAGTCCAGCCCTAACCCTAAGTCCAGCCCTAACCCTAAGTCCAGCCCTAACCCTAAGTCCAGCCCTAACCCTAAGTCCAGCCCTAACCCTAAGTCCAGCCCTAACCCTAAGTCCAGCCCTAACCCTAAGTCCAGCCCTAACCCTAAGTCCAGCCCTAACCCTAAGTCCAGCCCTAACCCTAAGTCCAGCCCTAACCCTAAGTCCAGCCCTAACCCTAAGTCCAGCCCTAACCCTAAGTCCAGCCCTAACCCTAAGTCCAGCCCTAACCCTAAGTCCAGCCCTAACCCTAAGTCCAGCCCTAACCCTAAGTCCAGCCCTAACCCTAAGTCCAGCCCTAACCCTAAGTCCAGCCCTAACCCTAAGTCCAGCCCTAACCCTAAGTCCAGCCCTAACCCTAAGTCCAGCCCTAACCCTAAGTCCAGCCCTAACCCTAAGTCCAGCCCTAACCCTAAGTCCAGCCCTAACCCTAAGTCCAGCCCTAACCCTAAGTCCAGCCCTAACCCTAAGTCCAGCCCTAACCCTAAGTCCAGCCCTAACCCTAAGTCCAGCCCTAACCCTAAGTCCAGCCCTAACCCTAAGTCCAGCCCTAACCCTAAGTCCAGCCCTAACCCTAAGTCCAGCCCTAACCCTAAGTCCAGCCCTAACCCTAAGTCCAGCCCTAACCCTAAGTCCAGCCCTAACCCTAAGTCCAGCCCTAACCCTAAGTCCAGCCCTAACCCTAAGTCCAGCCCTAACCCTAAGTCCAGCCCTAACCCTAAGTCCAGCCCTAACCCTAAGTCCAGCCCTAACCCTAAGTCCAGCCCTAACCCTAAGTCCAGCCCTAACCCTAAGTCCAGCCCTAACCCTAAGTCCAGCCCTAACCCTAAGTCCAGCCCAAAAAAAAAAATATTTTATTATTTGTCCCTACCTTTGGTGGTGATAAGGGGGGCGGTGATTTACTTTTTTTTTATTTTGATCACTATGAAAGTTTATCATAGTGATCAAAATAAATGAATGAATCTGCAGCGTTGCAGATTCGATTCGGCGCACTGCGCATGCGCCCGCCATCTTGCAATATGGCGGCGCCCATGACGCTGGACGGCTGGACACCGGGACGGATAGCGGGAGGTCGGAGGCACAAAGGAGGGTGAGAGCGGGTGATCGGAGGGGTGATCGGAGGGCTGGGGGGGCGGAGGGAAGGCGGGGGGGCAGATTATGACGGCGGCTGCCGATCGGTGCCGTCAGACGGTGGCAGCAGCCGATCGGTGCCGTCAGTCGGTGTGGGGGGGGTCGTGTCTCGGTGTCCAGCCATGTCCGATGCTATTTCAGCATCGGCCATGGCTGGATTGTAATATTTCACCATTTTTCATTGGTGAAATATTACAATCGCTCTGATTGGCAGTTTCACTTTTAACAGCCAATCAGAGCGATCGTAGGCACGTGGGGGCTAAGCCACACCCCCAGGTGTTAACTCTGAAGGGTCCTTTGTGTGCGGGTCGTGTGACCTTTCAGTGAACCCGGTCACCCGACCTGCAGGGGGGCTATTTATAGCATGACGCCTACGTAGGCGTCATAGGTCGTTTGGGCACTGCTTTTCATGACGCCTACGTAGGCGTCATAGGTCGTGAAGGGGTTAATATTCCCTGCATGGCATCTGTCTCTCTTAATTGTGCCCTTTGGAATTCTCGCTCGGTGTGTAACAAACTCTCCTTCATTCATGACTTTTTCCTTTTTAATTCTCTTAACCTTCTGGCTCTTACTGAAACCTGGATCCAGCAGTCAGACACTACCGCTGCTGCTGCTCTTTCATATGGTGGACTACACTTCTATCATACCCCAAGATCAGACAATAGAGCAGGTGGAGGCGTTGGTCTGCTCCTATCACCAAAATGTACCTTTCAGGTTATCCGTCAACTACCCTCACTTGTCTTCCCTTCTTTTGAGGTCAGACTCTCCACCCCCTTCTCCATGCAAGTGGCGGTGGCGTATTGTACTCCCAGCCACTCCCATCAGTTCCTGCATCATTTTGCTTCCACATTTTCTCCCCTGTGACATCCCTACCCTCATCATGGGCGATTTCAAGATCCCAATTGCTCTTCCCCTCTCCCCATCTGCTACTCCCCCTTTTATCTCTAACCTCAACGTTTTGGCCTTTCGCAGCTTACTAATTCTCCAAAGCATGAAGACGGAAACTCCCTCGACTTGGTCTTCTCTCGGCTTTGTGCAGTGGATGATTTTGCAAACTCCCCTCTCCCGCTCTCTGACCACAACCTTCTTTCATTCTCTATCAAGAACTGCCAGTCCGCTCAGGTCACCCCCACTGTCCATACTTATAGAAACATACAGGCCATTAACACCCAGAATCTTATGAAGGATTTGCAGTCTTCATTGGCCCCTATCTCCTCCCTCTCATGTCCTGATTCTGCATTGAAACATTACAATGAAACACTTCAAAGTGCCCTGGATGAATTTGCACCTCCTATAAATAGAACACCACAACACAGACGGCGACAACCCTGGCACACCCTGCAAACACGTTTCCTGCAGCGGTGCTCCAGGTGCACCAAACGTCTGTGGAGAAAATCCAATCTACACGAAGATTTCATCCATTATAAGTTTATGCTTAGAACATACAGCACTGCCCTTCACCTCTCAAATCAAACCTATTTCAACACCCTCATCACCTCACTGTCCAATAACTCGAAACGTCTCTTTGACACTTTTCATTCTGTACTCAACCCAAGAGTACAGGCCCCAACCACGGAGCTTCGAGTTGACGATCTGGCCAATTACTTCAAAGAAAAAATTGACCAGATCCGACAGGAAATTATCTCCCAATCACCTCAAACCATGCACTGTCCTCCCTCCCCCACTGGATCTAGCTCACTCTCTGATTTTGAACCAGTCACAGAAGAAGTAAGCAGGCTCCCTTGTATCTTCTCGCCCAACCACTTGCACCAGTGACCCATTTCTGTCACATCTCCTCCAGTCCCTTTCCCCTGCTGTCACCCCTCACCTAACTAAAATATTTAACCTCTCTCTCTCTTCTGGTAACTTTCCCTCCTCATTTAAGCATGCCATCATACATCCACTACTTAAAAAACCATCCCTCGACCAAAACTGTGCCGCTAACTATAGACCTGTCTCTAATCTTCCCTTCATCTCTAAACTCCTGGAACGACTGGTCCACTCCCGTCTTATCCACTGTCTCTTTGATAACTCTCTTCTCGACCATCTCAATCCGGTTTCCGCTCTTTACACTCTACTGAAACCGCCCTCACTAAAGTCTCTAATGATCTACTAGCATTCAACACGGTGGATCATCAGCTCCTCCTCACTATGCTCCGTTCCATTGGCCTCAAGGACACCATTCTCTCCTGGTTCTCCTCCTATCTCTCTGACCTCTACTTTACTGTATCTTTTGCTGGTTCCTCCTCCTTTCATCTTCCCCTTACTGTTGGGGTTCCTCAAGGATCAGTCCTAGGCCCCCTCTTCTCTTTGTACACTGCCCCTATTGGTCAATCAATCAGATTTGGTTTCCAGTACCATCTCTATGCTGATGACACCCAATTATACGCTTCTTCTCCTGACATCACGCCAGTCTTTCTAGAAAACAGCAGCAATTGTCTAAACGCTGTGTCTAACATCATGTCCTCACTATATCTGAAACTGAACCTGTCAAAGACTGAACTCCTTGTGTTTCCTCCCGCTACTAATGTACCTATACTTTGTCATTTCCGTGTGTGGTTCCACTATTACTCCCCAGCAACATGCCCGCTGTCTTGGGGTCATACTTGACTCCGAGCTTTCCTTTGTCCCCCACATCCGATCACTGTCTCGCTCTTGTTATCTGCACCTCAAAAACATTTCTAGAATTTGACCTTTTCTTACTTTTGACTCCGCAAAAACTCTTATTCATTCTCGTCTCGACTATTGTAACTCTCTTCTAATCGGTCTCCCTCTTACCAAACTCTCCCCCCTCCAATCTGTCTTGAATGCTGCAGCCAGGATCATATTCCTCACCAATCGTTACACCGATACCTCTACCTTGTGCCAGTCATTACACTGGCTACCTATCCACTCCAGAATTCAGTATAAACTTATTACCCTCACCCACAAAGCTCTCCATGGCTCAGCACCACCCTACATCTCCTCCCTTATTTCAGTATACCACCCTACCCGCGCCCTCCGTTCTGCTGATGACCTGAGGCTAGCATCCTCAATAATCAGAACCTCCCACTCCCGTCTCCAAGACTTTACACGTGCTGCGCCAGTTCTTTGGAATGCACTTCCCAGGTCAATACGATTAGTCCCCAATCCCCACAATTTTAACCGTGCCCTGAAAACACATTTATTCAACATATTAACCTAATCTATCCCTGTGTGGCACAGCCAAAAGTTTTACCATAACCAGGTTCCCCGCATCATGTTCCCACATGCTTTATGCATCCATTAGCCCTCTGTGTCCGTACTGTTACACACTTAACATTATGGCTGGTCCAAACAATCAGGGCAGTTGTTACCACCCACCTTTCGTGTCTCCCCTTTTTCCCTCATAGATTGTAAGCTTGCGAGCAGGGCCCTCATTCCTCTTGGTATCTGTTATGATCTATGTGATTATTGTTATGCTGTAATGTCTATTGTCTGTAGAAGTCCCCTCTGACGTGTAAAGTGCTGCGGAATATGTTGGCGCTATAGAAATAAAATTGTTATTATTATTACTCCTCAGTATTTATTGCATATTTCCCAGACATGTCATAAATGACTGATAGATTTGAGTCTTGAGACTGTAATCTGTCTAAAAACCTGGGTCCCGAGCCCCTATCTCATTGCTGCTGTAAATGTAGAGATGGTTGCATGCTTGATTAGCGCTGTTCACTTCTCTGGGAGTTTAGAAAGTAGCCGAATGCTCTTGTGCTTCTATTGTTTGAACACTCATAAAAACGGAAAGGAGATTCATACATGTGTGGCCACCTCTATATTGACAGCTGTGCTATCGCTTAGTGGTTTTGCCAATGTAGTGGGCATAGGGTAATTGAGCCTTTTAACAAAGATCACCTGCGGTGATGAATAAAAAAAAATATATATTCTGAAAAACTTGTAAGACACAAATTTAACCTCTGCCAGCTGTAAAGTAATAGAAACATGTTAATTGTAGCAGATGCAATGATGGCATCCATCATAGCTGCAGCTTGCACAGACGCCATGACACTGGTATATGCATTAATAACTCTTTCCATGCAGTCAATTAGGTTATAGTACTAGCTTTATTTTGAAATAGTTTTTGGAAAGCTCTATTGGCGTATCAATGCCTTGGCTTCATTCTAGCAATTTTATGTCAGCAGTGTAATGAGCTGTCATGCAGAGCCAACATTTCTGCTTTGCCAGTCGTCGTCGGCTGCTGTTCACATGACTAAATTTTATTTTCAATGTCACCACCTGACAGCACATTGGAGGACGTCCTTCTCATCCGTAGTGGGACAGGAAACCACGAGAGTTTAAAAGGATCCTCCCCTTCCCATCCCTCAGTGTTTTTCCTGTCCCACTGCGGATGGGAACGACGAGAGAGGATCCGGGCCGTTCCATGCAGATGGTCAGGATCGGGGGGCTCAGCCTCACCCTTCCTACCTGATGAGATCTGCGGCTGAAACCCGATGTAGGGTCCCTCAGCTTCTCCGGTGTAGCGCTGCTCCCGGACACGGGGTCGCTTCCCCCTGACGGGGGCTCTCGACCCTGGACGCCACCACCGCAGACCACCACTGGGGTTGCAGAGCCCGCAAGCGGTCCATCTACAGCAGACTACCGCCGGGTGACGCCGTTGTGTCCGGAGGGCGGGAGCGCGCTGTATCAGGCGCGCGTCAGCCGCCCGCCCCACCGGAGGACAGGCCAGAGCACCAGAGGCCGGGGGCACGTCATTTCCGGCGGGCGCGTCACTTCCGGTGCGCGCGTCAGACGCGTCACTGCCGACCGGACGCAGTTCTTCCGGCCGCGCCGCTGTCAGGACACCTCAGGCAGTGACCGCCCGGTACTGAGCACACCGCGGCGGCATCGGCCTATCAGGAGAAGGGCAGGCGTCCGGAGATTGGAGCGGCAGCGACAATAGAGGCGGTATGCAGCTCTGCTCCACAGGGCAGGTGGCAGGGGGCGCCCGTCACCACTCGCATGTATGTGTCTCCTCAGCAGTCAGCGACTTCCATCACCACCAGCATGGAGGACCAGGCAAAGACGGAGGCAGGAGCAGAGTGCCAGGGTCACGTGAGTAACCTCTGAAGAGGTCACTGGAGGGCCCCGTAAGAATAAACCCCATAGAACCCGTATTTTATATGTTCTAGGGGGGAACCTCTACTTCTGAGAAAAAGGAGCCTAAACGGAAGGATAAGAAGTGTCCGGTCTGCTCTAAAAAGCTAAAGGACACGTGGCAGAAGACCCTTTGTGACGCATGTACAAAGCGTATAATGGGGGAAGAGCAGGCTACGTTTATGTCTAATATGAGAGCAATAATTAGGGAAGAAGTGCAGGCCTCGGTATCCGGCCTAGCCACCTCCCAGGCCCTGCAGGCGAACCCCCAGCCATCCAGGAAAAGACAGAGGGAGTCTGATACATCATTGGAAGGCATTCTGTCCGACTCTGACGCAGAGGAAGAGGAGGCTAGAAAACACCCAGAAAGGGGGAGAAAATACCCGAACAGATTTCTGGTGACCAGTTCACGCCTCAGTGCAGCTTCCCCAATGTGGTTGGACATCCAAGATCTCCTAGACATGGAAGCAATTACTCCGGTCCCCGCCCAGGAGGAAGGCAGAGGACACTACTCAAGTCTCTTTGCATTAAAAAAACCCTCGGGGGAAACCCGAACAATAATAAACCTAAAACCTCTGAACAAATGGGTGTCTTACATGCGCTTCAAAATGGAATCGATAAGATCCACGATTCCCCTTCTGGGAAGGGATGTGGTAATGTGCACTTTGGATTTAAAAAACGCATATTATCATGTCCCTATCCACCCGGATCACCAGAGATACCTCAGGTTTGCGGTCGAAAGAGACGGCACAATATACCACTATCAGTTTTGTTGCCTGCCCTTCGGCCTAGCATCGGCCCCGAGGGTCTTTACAAAAGTAATAATAGAGGTAGTTGCCTACCTAAGGCCCCGAAATATCACGGTGGTCCCATACTTAGACGACTTCCTATTTATAGCCGATTCAGCAGCCCAGCTCAGGATCGACTGTCAATCTTCAATCTCCACGCTGCAGAGTTTAGGATGGATAATAAATTGGGCAAAATCAGATCTCATACCCAAACCCATAGTAAAATTTCTGGGGGTCATGTTAGACTCAGAAAAAAGGATGTCGTATCTACCAGCCGAGAAACAGACTTCAATGCCGAAGAAGATTCGTCAGTTCTCGAGAAATCAGGTAGCGGTCAGAGATGCAATGAGGATCCTGGGGCTGATGACTTCTTGCATTTCCTGTGTCAGATGGAGTCAGTTCCACTCCCGCGACCTGCAACACGCAATTCTAACATTCTGGGACAGAAGGCAGACTTCTCTGGACAGCAAGATACGGTTAACCCTCCGAGCCAGAAGATCGCTTCTATGGTGGACCATTCCGAGAGACCTAAAAAGGGGTGTCTCATGGGTTCAGTCCCCGGAGGTTGTAGTAACGACGGACGCAAGTCTATTCGGCTGGGGCGGACACGTCGCAGGAAAGTATTACCAGGGACAATGGAGTCCAGAGGACAGCAGAAGATCCTCCAACGTCGGAGAACTACATGCGGTCTGGAAAGTGCTGCTCGTCGCCAGGTCCCACGTGACAAACAAACACGTCAAAGTCCTGTCAGACAACACCACAACCGTAGCCTTTCTCCGCCATCAAGGCAGACCAAGACATCCCACACTTCAGGCCTTAGCAGATCAGATTTTCAGATGGGCAGAGAGGGAAGTCCTCTCAATCTCGGCCGTACATCTGGAGGGCTCTCGGAACCAGATCGCAGACTTCCTCAGCAGGAGAAGGGTAACGGCAACGGACTGGGAGCTCAACGACGATGTGTTCAGCAGCCTGTGCGATCGTTGGGGACAACCAGCGGTAGACCTGTTCGCGGACAAAGAGAACGCAAAGCTTACGACCTTCTACTCCCTGAACCCCCTGGGAAATCCGGCAGGAATAGATGCCCTATCCCTCATTCCACGGGTCCTCAGAAAAATCTGCGAGGACAGAGCCAGCGTTATATTGATAGTTCCCTACTGGCCAAGAAGAAGCTGGTTTCCCCTACTCAGGAAGCTGGCGGGCGAGGAACCCATTTTTCTACCAAGAAGGAAAGACCTCCTCCATCAGGGTCCGGTTCTGCATCAAAAATCAGAAGCTTTCCAGTTGTCAGCCTGGATCCTGAGCGGCAGGTCCTAAGGGCAAGAGGTCTATCGGACGAAGTCATTTCTACTCTACAAGCAAGTAGAAAACCCGTGACCGCAGCAATATATAATAAAATCTGGAAAAAATTCTGCAGCTTTTGTGGGGAGGAGTCAGTCGGAACTGACCAGCCTGACATCCCGAAAATACTCGACTTCTTACAAGGAAGGGTTCCCGAAAGGCCTTAGACCCAATACTCTGAGAGAACAGATATCAGCCTTGAGTGTATTCTATGACACAGCCCTATCATCACACCCATGGGTAGCCCAGTTCTCGAGAGCGGTGCAAAGGCTTAAACCCCTTATTAGGAACAGCATACCACCTTGGGACCTTAACCTAGTCCTCAATACGCTTTGCAAACGGCCATATCAGATAGGGACAGAGATAAGTATTCGTAATCTCTCTCTTAAAACAGCCTTCTTAGTGGCAGTCACCTCAGCCAAGAGGTTAGGAGAACTGCAGGCCTAATCAACCCAGGATCCCTACTTACAGGTGTTTAGTGACCGGTTAGTGTTAAGACTCGACCCGGCCTTCCTACCCAAAGTCGTCTCAAACTCCAACATGAATCAGGAAGTAGTACTTCCTTCCTTTTTCCAGTCTCCCAAAAATAGCAGGGAAAAAAGCTACCATAGCTTTGACGTAAAGGAAACTGTGCTCAGGTACCTGGATGCAACCAGACCCTGGAGACAGGATAGTAATCTTTTTGTCCAGTTTAGAGGTCCTAATAAAGGGAAAAAAGCATCAAAATCGACAATAGCAAGGTGGATTAGGTCCACTATTAGCATAGTCTACAAATCACAGGGTGAAAATCCCCCGGGGAACCTTAGAACCCACTCAACCAGGGCCATGGCCGCTTCATGGGCAGAAAGAGGGGGCGCCTCGGCGGAGCAGATTTGCAGGGCGGCATCTTGCTGTCAGGTGGTGACCTGGAAAACGGTAATTAGACCTACCAGTAATTGTGTTTCCAGGAATCCATCCTGACAGCACTGTTAGATCCCTCCCGATAATACTTTTCATACAACTGTGATGTAACGTGTATGGAGAATGTTGGTTTAAATAAAATCTGTTTGCATCCATCCAGAGGTGTTACTTTGTGAAATCACTGAGGGATGGGAAGGGGAGGATCCTTTTAAACTCTCGTGGTTTCCTGTCCCACTACGGATGAGAAGGACGTCCTCCTATGTGCTGTCAGGATGGATTCCTGGAAACACAATTACCGGTAGGTCTGATTACCGTTTTTAAGGCTCTCTGTCACCAGGTTTATGTAGGGACGTCCAGCATTATGTAGGGACAGAAACACTGATTCCAGCTGTGTGGCACTTACTGGGTTGCTTGATGTAGTTTTGATAAAATTACAGTTTTATCAGCAGGGGATTTTAACTGAAGGACTAACAAAACCTGCTGCCATGTAGTCCTCTATATTCATAAGCGCTGTATAATCACTGTACACCAGTGATTGGCAGCTTCCTGCTAGTGCACAGTGTACAGAAAAAGCAACCTATCAGTGGTGTGGGTGGGGTCATACAGGGCTCAGCATTCAGAGAACTGCTAGATCTGCAGCAGATAAAACAGGGACTTTATCAAAACTACAACAAGCAGCCCAGTAAGTGACACATCATCGCTAGAATCAGGATTTTTGCACCTATATTACACTTTTTTCAGCTGGGGTAGCAAAAACCAGGTGATAGATTCCTTTCAGGTATCTATATCTAGAACAACAGCTCCACCATTGTTGATTGGAATAAGAACAGTGAGTTATTTTTTGTTCCTATTATCAGGTGTGGAAGGTCAAGAAAGCCTTGAAAATCACATTCCAATGGAAAGGTCTGATGCCAGGGATTAAGGTAAAGTGTTATTTTAGGACTTGACAAGTACATTGACATCATATGATGGCTGCACAGGCCTAGAAATCTTTTTTTTTTTTTTTAACGCACCACGGATTATATATGATGTGACTGCGTCACATTTATCCAGCTTTAACCCCCGTAGCTTTTTTCGGTTTTGCGTTTTTATTTTTAGCTCCCCTTTTTGCCGAAGCCATAACTTTTTTTTATTTTTCCGTCAATATGGCCATGTGAGGGCTTATTTTTTGCGAGATGAGTTGTACTTTTGAATGACATCATTGGTCTTACCATGTCGTGTACTAGAAAACGGGAAAAAAATTCCAAGTGCGGTGAGATTGCAAAAAAAAGTGCAATCCCACACTTGTTGTTTGTTTGGCTTTTTTTGCTAGGCTTAGTAAATGCTAAAACTGACCTGCTGTTATGATTCTCCAGGTCACTACGAGTTCATAGACACCATACATGTCTAGGTTCTTTTTTATCTAAGAGCTGGAAAAAAAAAAAAAAAACTTTGCTAAAAAAAAAAAAAAAATTGCGGCATTTTCTGAGACTCGTAGCATCTCTATTTTGCGTGATCTGGGGTCAGGTGAGGGCTTATTTTTTGCTCGCCGAGCTGACGTTTTTAATGATATAACTCTGGTACAGATACATTCTTTTGATCGTCTGTTATTGCATTTTAATGCAATGTTGAGGCGACCAAAAAAAACATAATTCTGGGGTTTTGATTCTTTTTTCTCGCTACACCGTTTAGTGATCAGGTTAATCCTTTTTTTATTGATAGATCGGGCGATTCTGAACCCTGCGATACCTAATATGTGTATGTTTATTTTTATTATTATTGTTTTATTTTGAATGGGGCGAAAGGGGGGTGATTTAAACTTTATTTTTTTTTATATTTTTAAAACTATTTTTCTTTAACTTTTGGCATGCTTCAATGTCCTCCATGGAAGGCTAGAAGCTGCCATAGCCCGATTGGCTCTGCTACATAGAGGCAATGCTCAGATCGCCTGTATGTAGTAGAATTACTGCATTGTTATGGGCGCCGACCACCGCGTGGCGCTCATAGCAATCCAGCCTCAACAACCATAGAGGTCTCAAGGTTCTCATTTCAATGCCAGAACACCCCCCCCCCCGGACGTTTTTCTTACAAGCAAGAGCTGATATCTAGCAAACGCTGTAAACCGGCCACAGAAGGTAAATTACTTATTGTCCTAATTCTGCAGCCCAGCTATGCACTGAGATTATGTGAAAAGCCCGGACAACCCCTTAATATGGTTCCCCTAGGGGTGCCTCTAGCCTCTGTGTGTCTGTATGCCTCGGTTATTATATGAAGGCATGCAGTTCTTTTTCCATCAGTTCCTTCTGAATCTAATAAGAAAAGTAAATAGTGTCGTGCTCCATCACATGCCGTATTTTGGAGGTGTTCCCCCGTACAGACATTACAAGAAACCTAACCATAACAAAGTCAGTAATTAGTGTGACAAGCTTGTCACTAACTTCCTGCAGCCCTTGACTCCTTAACGCCAAGCATTGTTATCTGAGCAGGAAAGGATTTACCGGTAGTTTTGTGTTTCCTACATTTTCTATCTTCCTCTACTGTGATGAAACATTTCATCTGTATCATGTGATTTAGCCTCATTCATTTTGATTAGTGGTTGGAACTACATACAAGTGTCTTGGCCATTACTACCCCTTGGTATGAACCTGTACTTCCGTAATTTTCTTAAAGGGTGTTATTAGCATTTATTTCAGGTTTTTTTTTCATAGTTTGGAACTTGCAGTGAATCTGAAAAGAAGACTGAAGAGTATGATACCCAGGTATGTATTTTCTTGCACTGGTACTAGTCGCCTGGTGCACACCAAGGGCAGGGCCTGAAGAAACTGGGGCTTTTGCTGTGGGTGTAGACAGGAGCTTCTGCTGGACGGCTTCACAATGCAGTTATACATGACAGAATATTGAATTGGCGTATATTACAGAGTTGGCTATATTCCCCTTACCCACTTTTTTTGTACAACTTATATAAAGCTTCCTACCTGGTGGACAGATTGTTAGTGGGTCTTCTCTGGTGGGTTGTAAGCCATGTGCGCCTTGGTTATCCAGCTCCTTACAGGTTGCTAATGTAGAAGCAAAGATGTTATATGAATTTTCTGCAATCATTCATCAAACATTCTTCCTTTTCTTTATAAGGCCATGAAATACCTGTCATATTTGTTATACCCTTTATGTGTGGGGGGAGCAGTTTATTCACTTCTAAACATCAAGTACAAAAGGTAAGATCCTTGGCTTCATGTGACACTTCTATTTTGTCTTTTGTTTTCATTTTCTTCCTTTTATTACACAAAAAGAACTCCGCATTTCTGCACTTTTATATGTAGAATACAGCCAGTCCTTGAGTCCACAAGATAGATTGACGTGCCTGTCTATAAATTGTGCTTTAATTCTATAATAATGCCCCTTAATAATTTTATTTACAGCTGGTATTCCTGGCTCATCAACAGCATTGTGAACGGTATGTGACCTCTTTGTGTGTCTCCTTTTCTGAAATCACATTCAATTCATGTGCTACAATTTGCATAACATCGCTGCAGATTTTAAGAATGTCTCCTATTTGTTATTTCCACGCTTTTCATGAATGTCAATACTAAAGGTATACGTTCAAGAACTAAAAAGTGATGAATTGAAAGCGTACCTATCTGCCGTCTGTGACTGCCTTTTTATTTTAGAAATCAGTGGGACAGCTGCAGATGAACAAAAGTGTCCCGAACTGTCCCTAATGCAAAGCCTAAGGGTCTGACTTTCTAGCAAAACAACGGGTCCAAACTTCTGGATTGTGGGATCCAGCTCTGGTGCATCATTTACAGAACAGATACCGATTGTTAACCCCTTCACGAAAGAGGCAGTTTTCACCTTCCTTACCCAGCCAAATTTTGCAAATCTGACATGTCACTTTATGTGGTGAGAACTCCTGAAAGCTTCCACATATCCCAGTTACTCTGAGGTTGTATTTTGTGACACCTTGTACATTACGTTCCTGGTATACTTAAGTCGACTTGATTTGTGTTTATAAAATATTGAAAATTTTATAAAATTGACCTTTTTTAACTTAAAACAGGTCATGTCACACATAATCGTCAAAGAGGTTGTCCACTACTTTAGGATTGATGACCTATCCTTGGACAGGTCATCAATGTCTGATCGGTCAGGGTCTGACACCGGGGCCCGACCGATCAGCTGTTATCGGTGTCTGCAGCCGCCGGCCAGAAGTACTCAATGATGAAGTTGCTTCGTCTTCTGATAGTGGACGCAGCTTAGCAATAAACATCCGCCTCCTATTCAGGTCAATAGAAGGCAGATGTGTAGTTCCCTACGACAGCCAGCATCAGAAGACAGCCAGCTCTGCAAGGGAGTAATTCTGGCCGGCGGCTGCCAACACCAATAACAGCTGATCGGCAGGGATGCTGGGTGTCGGTCCGACCCCGACAGATTTAAACCTTGATGGCCTATTTTAAGGATAGATAATCAATGCTAAAGTAGAGAACAACCTTTTTAATACAAACCATTCACAATATGTCTACTTATTTCTTTTTTGTTTGTTAGAATGTCAGAAAGGTTAAACATTTTAGCAGCAATTTTTCATGTGTAAATAATTTTTTAGGGACCATGTCATTTTTTAAATTACTTAAGGCTCAGAAATCCTCTTAACAAGACCCTTCAGTTGCTTCACAGGAATTAACACGAAGTGGAATGAAAAGTTACATTTTCCTATGAAAATGTTAATTCAGTTCCAAAATTTTCATTTATGCAAGAGCAGACGGAGCAAATGGACTACACAATTTGCCGTGCGATTTCTACTACGCCGATAACCCATGTCTTGACCGAATTAGTAATATTTGACTTTTTGAGTGCACTTTTGGCTGCAATAGATCGCCAATCTCATTCTGCATTTGATGAGACTCCGACTTACCAAAACCGCAGAAATATACTATACCCCTCAAGTAATTCATCTAGGGGTGTGATGAGCATAATTTAGCCCCAATTTGTTTTTATTTTCACAAGGTTAACGGGATAAAATGAACTTCATAATTTGTTGTGCAATATCTTATGAGTATGGCAATACCCCATTTGTAGTCTGAAAAAGTGCTCCTTTTGGTAATGCAAAGAGAAAGTTTTTTTTTTTTTTGTTTTTTTTTTTATAAAAGTGTTTTTAGTATGTAAAAGTAGCAAAACAAAAAAAAACTAAAAAAAATCTAGTATCGCTGTAATTATACTGACCCAAACAATAAAGCCGTATTACTACTTATACCGCACAATGAACAGCGTAAAAAAGGGAGAATCCACTTGGGCATCAAACTGTCATATCTGTAATTTTTGCATTTCCATGTTTTGAGAGCTATAGTCTCTACTTATCTACCATGTTTTAGAGCTATATGCTGTATTGAGACATGCTTTTTTGCAGTATCCCTTGCAGTTTTTATTGATACCATTGTGGGGTACATAACATTTTTTGATCTCTTTCTATTCCCATTTTTGCAAATAAAGTCCGTGGAGCCTCATTTAAGAGTCTCAAACACGGGACTAGCCAGATCTTCCTCTGGCTGGCTAGTCCCGTGTTTGAGACTCTTAAATGAGGCTCTACGGACTTTATTTGCATATTCGTATTTCCCAGGGAGCAGTGCACCTAGGATTTCACTGTGATTGAGCGCCTTTGCCGGCTGCCGCAGTGTTTTCTTTGACTGGTCTCCCTGAGGTCAGTGATTGTTTTGTATTCCCATTTTTGGAAGGCAGCGTGAACAAAAAACAGCAGTTCAAGATTTTTTTTTTTTTTATTTTTAGACACCGTGATAAGATAAATTTGTTCTTTGAGTCAGTAGAATTACAGCAGTATCAGATTTATATTGTTTTTTATGATTTTTTTGCACACAAACTATATTTTGCAAAAATCATTTGATTCAGCTTCGCCATATTCTGAGAGGTGTAACCTTCTCTATTGTTCTGCCAACAGACTCATATGAGGGCTTGGTTTTTGCAACCTTGACATGGCCCTGACTGACACTGGCTCTTAATTGAGACCGGCTGTCAGTCAGGGCCGGGGCCACGGTTACAGTGGCTGCTCTGTTTTCTCAGAGCGGTGTATGATTGCTGCCGCCCCTGACGTCATGATTGAAACTGAATGCTTCCTCATCTTGGTCTCGAATCCTATTATATGCTTCCCCATCCTGGTATTTGCTCCCCTATCTTGGCCCCCCATCCTGGTATATGCTCCCTCATACTAGAATATGCTCCCCTATTCTGTATATGCTCCTCCATCCTGCCTGCGTTGCTGTTGATCCATCCATGCATCTGTCGATAGTTGCATACGTACATACAGCAACAAAAAATACTCTTATTCACTTTTCCCCTGCTCCCCTACTGCATTTCGTCTGCGTTATTTAAATAAAATGGCCCCGGAGTCAGTGTGTGTACATACCGCGCTATCTGACAGCATTTTCTTGAAGACACTGTGTGCAAATTTGTCTTTAACAAAAAGTGCAATCTTCAGGCATCAATGTGCAGTACCAACGCATACAGCGAACTCCGGTGCCACACTCCTCCATCCTCGTCCTCTTCCTTGTTACTGTGCAGGCACAGTCTATACATGCTTTGGACAGAATGACACATCCAGCGCTATTTTACAGATATAACAGTGTCTAACAGGCATCTTGTCAGTGTTAAACTAAGAGGTCCTATACGCTGCAGTACATAAATATTGCAAGGTACACACCAGTGATCCGGCAAGCGAAGGCTAAAGTCCCATAGAAGGACTAAGTATAAAAAAAATACCAAAAAGTTAAAAGAAATTTTAAAATATATAGATGTATAAAACATGTATTTTGTTTGCAATTTCTTAACTTGTTTTTTTTTTTTTTACTTAGTCCTTCTATGAAACTTTAGCCTTCACTTGTCTGATCACTGGTGTAATACCCTGCAATATTTATGTACTGCAGCGCATTGGACAGGTTAGTTTAACACTCACGTTCCTGCCTGCACAGACGTCATCACATGATTAGGAATTGTACTTGTGTTTTAAAATGTCTGGCAGGGGTAATATCATTAGAGCTGTTCCTGACCAGTAACTGCTTGGTAAAGGAAGCAGCATCCCTTGTTTAGTTAAAGAGCAATATTTCGCAAAATTTAAAATGAGATGGCCTTGAAGGGTTGTGGGATCTTGCTGTACATACTGGTACGCCACAATCCAGAAGTTTAGACCTAATTTGTGCTATAGTCTGCCATTAGGGACAGTTCAGGCCTTTTTTCTTCTATTTTCTAAGTGCAACCACAAAAAGGTGATTATGAATATATCTTAAAGAGTACCTATTATTGATCCTGCCATGTACAGCGGCCATGAGGTGAGATAAGGTAGGCTGACCTAGTGTTACTAGTAAGATGCTCCAATTATTCTGTGCTGTGTAAATATAGGGGTATTAATGCACCTTACAGGCATATAAATAAATCACCCCGAATGTGCATTCATTTACAATGCATTCATAAGACATATTCATCTGCCTAATTTTTGCAAAATTTTTAGATTCTAAAGCGCCCGTGATTTTGCCTCCCATATTCTATTTGTAATCTTATTTAATTTTTACTTCTCCTATTTAGGCTGTGTCTGGTCTGCTGTCTGTAACCTCTGTAGATCTGACATGTATGTAGCTCATACAAGTCTTTTGGCATATATACCGTATATACTCACGTATAACTCGAGATTTTCAGCCCATTTTTTTTGGCTGAAAGTCGCCCCCCCCCCTCGGCTCATACGGGAGTCATATACCGGGGGGTCAGGGGTGTCGGGGATCATACTTACCCCCTCCTGACGCAGTATCTGCAGCCCAGTTCTTCCACGGTCTCCGGCGCCTGCCTTCAGCAGTCACGTGATACCGCTCATTACAGGCATGAATATGAGCATATTCATGTCTTTAATGAGCGGTATCATGTGACCGCTGAAAGCAGGCGCCGGAGACCGTGGGAGAACGGGGCTGCAGATACCGCGCCAGGAGGGGGTAAGTATAGCGATATTCACCTGTCCCCGTTCCCACGATGCTCACTGCTGTCTGTCGCGTCCTCTGTCTGTGATGTTCAGGTCAGAGGGCGCGGTGACGTTGTTAGTGCGCGCCGCGCCCTCTGCTGCCTGAACATCACTGAGAGATGACGTGGCAGACAGCGGTGATCAGCGTGGGAACGTGGACTGGTGAATGTTTCAGGTGCCGGGTCCTGAGCCAGCGGTGACGTATGTCATTTTTTTTTTTATTATTTGCAGCAGCATATGGGGATTATTCTGTGGAGAATTTTATGGGGGCATATTCTATGGAGCATCTTATGGGGGCATAATCTATGGAGCATCTTATGGGGCAGCATATTCTATGGACCATTTTATGGGGCCATTATTAACCTTTATGGAGCATTACACTGTGTTCCAAATTATTATGCAAAAAATATTTCCTCATATTTTCTCTAAATTACCTATATGAATTGCAGTCATTGTTATTTTCCAGTCATCTAATTTTCTAGTATAATTGCAATGTTTTTGAACAAACTGCCTATGAAAACCGTATATTTTTAAAAATAAGAAACACTCAAAATGCATGTTCCAAATTATTATGCACAGCAGAGTTTTCAACCTTTTTATTTTTATTTTGAACAAAAAAATGGTCAATTGTGAAATTATAAGCATTATCAGCTTATTACAAAATGAAATCAAACAGTTTTCAAGTCAAAACTTTATTCTAGATGTTACATTTGCATATAGGACCCCTTGTTCGAAAGAAGCTTCTGAACTCTCTCGTCCATTGAATTTGTCAGTTTATGGATGGTTTGTGCTTCAATTGTTTTGCATGTGGACAGAATACCCTCTCAGAGCTGTTGCTTAGATGTGAACTGCCTCCCGCCATCATAGACACTCCTTTTGATGATGCTCCAGAGGTTCTCAATGGGGTTGAGGTCAGGGGAAGATGGTGGCCACACCATAATTTTGTCCTCTTTTATGCCCATAGCAGTCAGAGATGCAGATGTGTTATTTGCAGCATGAGATGGAGCATTATCATGCATGAAAATGATCTTGCTGCGGAAAGCACGGTTCTTCCTCTTGAACCATGGCAGGAAGTGCTGTTTTAGAAACTCCACATAGATTATGGAGTTCATCTTTACCCCTTCAGGGATCCTAAAGGGGCCGACAATCTCTCTCCCCATGATTCCAGCCCAAAACATTACTCCACCTCCTCCTTGTTGGCGCCTTAGCCGTGTTTTCATGGGGTGTCCATCAACCAGCCATCCTCCACTCCATCCATCTGGACCATCGAGCGTTGCACGGCACTCATCGGTGAACAAAACAGTTTGTAAGTCAATCTTCATGTATTGTTTGGCCCACTGGAGCCGTTTCTGTTTGTGTGCAGTGGATAGAGGTGGTCGACAGGATGGCTTACGCACAGCTGCAAACCTCTGAAGGACCCTACATCTTGTTGTTCGGGGGACGTTGGAGGCACCAGCAGCTTCAAAAACTTGTCTGCTGCGATGACAAGGCATTTTTGCAGCTGCTCTTTTAACCTGACGCAATTGCCTGTTGGAAAGAGTCCTCAATTTTTCCTTATCAGCACGCACACGTGTGTGCTGGGAATCAGCTACATACTTCTTGATTGTGCGATGATCACGATGAAGTGTCTTGGCAATGTTGATTGTAGTCATGCCTTGACCTAAATACTCCACAATTTGTTGCTTCTCAGCAGCCGACACATCCTTTTTCTTTCCCATTTTGGCAAAAAATGTAGGCTGCTTAATAATGTGGAACAGCCTTCTTAAGTAGTCTTGCCTTTATTTGGACACACCTGCCAAACTAATTTGCACAGGTATCTGCAATTGCTTTCAGTGATATAAAGAGCCCTGACACACATCACCATCAATGAGTTTAAATGACAAACAAAAAAATTCTAACCTTATCACTCCTAAACTATTTTTGCATAATAATTTGGAACACCGTTTATATGGGGTGTATTTTGTATGGAGCATCTTATGGGGCCATCATGAACTGTATGGAGCATTATATGGGGCTCCTGATTTCAATATAGATATTCAAAAACATTTAACCTACTGATGTCTCAATTAATTTGACTTTTATTAGCATCTATTTTTATTTTTGAAATTTACCAGTAGCTGCTGCATTTTCCACCCTAGGCTTATACGCGAGTCAATAAGTTTTCCCAGTTTTTTTGTGGCAAAATTAGGGGGGTCGGCTTATACACAAGTGTATATACGGTATATTGCAAAAGGTTTACATGTGTTTTTTTTTCCAGGTGTTTATGCCTTTGGATTCCTGTTCATGTTGCCTCAGTTATTTGTCAATTATAAGGTAATGATGATATTTCTGTGTGTGTGTGTGGCTGATCTTGTTTTATGGTGGTGTATGGTGGTATGTCTTTATGAATGTTTGTGTTCTTATTTTTTCTCATTTGTAGATGAAATCTGTAGCACATTTACCATGGAAAGCGTTTACATATAAAGTGAGTAACATAATTGCAAAATATAACTTTTTGTATGAACGCAGTTTATCAAAATGTTAATCCTATTGTGAATAGTACTGAGCCGCATCAGGTGGTTTGGAGTACGGATTCCTCATCATGGAAGCTTTGTATGGCCATTGCCTCATGATTGTGCAGTGGTGCCAGCTCGGCTGGGGCTCAGAATTGGAAAATTATTCTATAATACTCCATCTGCAATTGTGCCATAATGAACATTCATAATTCTCTTACCCTGCATTCATATGCTGCTCAAATAGCTCCTGCTAGGCTTTAGAGGCTACTACTTATCTCCCCCCACCTCCCCCAAAAAAGTTCAATCAAGGGAGTATAACTGTAGACTGTGGCTACACACAGATTTTGTTTGGCCTGTTTCACACTTCAGTTATTTGACGTCAGTCAAAAACCACTGTTTTTAGAAAAAACGGATCTGCCGGTTTTTTGGCGGATCCGGTTTTTCCCCCATAGACTTGCATTAGCGGCGGATTATGACTGATAGTCATCCATTGCAGAGATCGATTCCTTTAAATTTAATGCACTTAGCGCCTGCAGCAGATCCATCCAAGAAACGGACATTCGTTTGTTGCAAAACAGAAGCGGATCCGGTTTTTCACACTTTGGCGGTTTGCAACTGACGGCAAACAACTGAAGTGTGAAACAGGCCTTTGTAGTCAGTAGTAATGGAGATAGATATATTTTGCACAGGAGCTGTAGACACAAAGCGATACGTTTTTAAACTTGGATATTTGCAATGTTGCTTCATTTTTTGTTTTTTCGATACATGCAAAGAAACTGGTTGCAATAGGTGAACACACCCCTCAGTTTACATTTCAGGGGAGCTTTTACAGTTTTAACCCTATAGCTGCTAAAAATGTTTTTTGTTGCTTTAACAGGCATTCAACACCTTTATTGATGACATCTTCGCCTTTATCATAACCATGCCAACATCACACAGACTAGCATGTTTTAGAGATGATGTGGTCTTTCTTATTTATTTGTACCAAAGATGGTAAGTTTGTGGGAATTTTATTTACTTTAGTTAAAAGGATTTAAATAAACTAATGTACGGGCAGCATGGAGGCTCAAAATATACTACAGGGGTAAACAATGATTTTTTTTTTTTTTTTTGTGTATATATACCAATTTTAACATATTTTAGAAATTTTGTCCAGAAAGTGACCAGAACATTCCACCACGTCCCTGCTAGAGCAGATATGTATATAATCCATATGGGATAATAACTGAATAATCGGGGTCCCAAGTTTCCTATTCCTCCTCATCACAATTGAAGGTTTAGTAGAGCGACTTTTAAGCATGGTGGTCAGTCGTGTCCACAGTCATTATACATTTATGCCACAAAGATATCCGTATTACCACTTACCGCTGCGGGGATCATTGTGAACAAGGTGTGGAGGAGCCCCACATTTCACAATTTACTCCACAAAGGATGAATTTGCAGCACAATTGGGTGTGTTGGGATCTCAAACCCGCAGATCTTGTCAAAAAATGTTGTGGATATTTTTCTATGCACTATGCTGGTGCTGTGAAGTGTAGTGGATTTTCCAGCAGCAAATACACAGCAAAAAATCTAAAAATCTGCAGTGTTTTTCCACTGTTGGATCTTTGCCTTTGGGTGCTTTCACACTGCGCTTTGTCCTACATTTGTTGGTCCCATCTGGGATTACGTCCGAACCCCCCCACAAAATAAGATCCGCTTAATGGACGCAGACAGTCAGATGCAGTCTACTACGTCCGAGTGTCTGCCTTCAGAAGACATATCCAGCTCTGGCAAAAAATAAGTACCGTATTTTTCTCTTTATAAGGCTAGTTTCACACTAGCGTTTATTCGACACGGCGCCGCTAAGCCCCGCTCCCTGCCCGCCCCATCCGGTCATCGCCGCCTACTATCGCACATGGACGCTTGCGATCTGCACACCCTATCTTTAGCATAGGGTGCGCTGGCCATGCGCTAGTAGGATTTTGGCGTGCGCTGCGCACTTTTGAAGATGCGCCCATGCGCACCGAACGCAGCATGCTTCGAAAGTGCGCGGCGCACGCCAAAATCCTAGCACATGGCCAGCGCACGATCTGCGCACCCTATGCTAAAGATAGGGTGCGCAGATCGCAAGCGTCCATGTGCGTTAGTAGGTGGCGATAACCGGATGGGGCGGGCAGGGAGCCGGCAGGGGGCGGGGCTTAGCTGCGCCGTGCGCTGCGTGGAATAAACGCTAGTGTGAAACTAGCCTTAGACGCACTTTTGTTCCCCTAAATTTTGAGGGAAAGTGGGGGGTGCGTCTTATAAAGCGAATCTGTGTGCTGCTGTGCTATAGAGTGGGGGGGCGGCTCTGGCGTGGAGTCAGGGGGCTGGGGTGGGCTGGATGGTGGCTGCATGGTGGCTGCAGAGACAGTGGGAGGTCCTGTGCTCCCGCTCATTAGACTCATGTAATATTCACTGCACCCGCTGTCCATCACCTTGGTGCTGAAACAGCGCCGAGTTGGTGGACAGGGGAGCTGTGCATATTACATGTGCCTGCACTCTCCCCCCATCACTATAGACACTTACTGATGATCGCTCCTGCTCCAAGCTCCCCGGTTGCTTTCCTGTGTCGTCTGCTCTCATCCTCCTCCTGCAGGGCCAGCGGCAGCAGCAGCTCATTCAGGCAGCTCATCGCTTCAGGACTTTTCATGATGTCACCATAGGACCTGCGGTCACATGACTCCAAGTGTTCACTGCGAGTCACATGACCGCAGCTGAGCAGCTCCTATTGGTCACATCATGGAAGGTTCTGTAGCTACAATGAGCTGCCTGAATGAGCAGCAGCTGCGTGTGCCCTGCAGGAGGAGGATGACTCAGCACAGACACAGGTAAGCCACAGGGGAGCTTGGAGCAGGAGCGATCATCAGTAGGTGAGTTAACTGTTTATTATTTTAGCATGTGCTTGCCAGCAGGGGGGAAATATAGGGACGGGGGGCATGTGTGACAGCAGGGGGAAATATAGGGATGGGGGGACATTGTGTGCCAGCAGGGGGGAAATATATGAACGAGGGGCCATGTGTGCCAGCAGGGGGGAATATAGGGATGGGAGGGGCCATGTATGCCAGCAGGGGGGAATATATGGAGCGGGGGACAATATGTGCCAGCAGGGGGGAACATATGGAGGGGGGGACAAATGTGTGCCAGCAGGGGGGGAATATATGGAGGGGCGGACAATGTGTGCCAGCAGGGGGGTTTATAGGACTGGGGGGGACAATGTGTGCCAGCAGGGGGGAACATAGGGACGGGGGGCTGTGTGAATGCCAGCAGGGGGAATATAGGGACAGGGGGCCGTGTGTGTACCAACAGGGAAGCATATAGAGAGAGGGGGGCCATGTGAGTGCCAGCGGGGGGGCCATATCCAGGATAGGATGGGGGGCTATGTGCCAGCACAAGGGGGCCATGTGCCAGGATGGGGGTTATATAGATACCAGGATGAGGGACATATATATGATTTGTAAGACCGACACTGGCATTATAAGACACACCTCCAATTAACATAAAAAAACCATTTTTTTCTCTTTTTCTTCACCAAATTTGGGGGTGCGTCTTATAATCAGGTGCGTCTTATAAAGCGAAAAATACGGTAGATCAACACATCAAAACCCTGTTATGGGCAGCCCATTCTCCAGACCTGAACCCCATTGAAAACCTCTGGAATGTAATCAAGAGGAAGATGGATAGTCACAAACCATCAAATAAAGAACTGCTTAAATTTGTGTACCAGGAGTGGAATAAGGTCACCAAAAAGCAGTGTGAAAGACTGATGGAAAGCATGCCAAGACGCATGAAAGCTGTGATTAAAAATCATGGTTATTCCACAAAATATTGATTTCTGAACTCTTCCTGAGTTAAAGCATTAGTATTGTTGTTTCTAAATGATTATGAACTTGTTTTCTTAGCATTTTTTGAGGTCTGCAAGCACTGCATTTTTTATTTTGACCATTTCTTACTTTCTGAAAATAAATACAAAATTTAGTGGTTGGGAATTCGAAGACATATTGTCAGTAGTTTATAGAATAAAAGAGCACTTTACATTTTACTCAAAAATATACCTATAAAGAGAAAAATCAGACAAACTGAAAAATTTTCAGTGGTCTCTTAATTTTTGCCAGAGCTGTATGTCCAAAAATGATGCACGACAGACCACACCCTGACTCTATGTGCACCATTATAGTTAATGGCATTGTCTGCACGTACGCCTGTATCCTGTTTTGCGGAGGTTTTGCATGTAAGCCCTGACTGGACCAATGAACATGCCGAAGAAAGCAGTGTGAAAGGCCTCTAAGTTTGAAAACATCTTGCTCTCAGTCGATACAAATGCAGCATGTATCACACCTTTCTGCAGATGGAGACACCGGTACGTACATTTTGCCAGTACGTGGTCCTAAATGCATGTACAATTTGCTTCAGTGGCACATGTGGCGCTGATGCCATCACTGTGTAATGTCAGCTAACATTCTACTGCAACAGCCGGGATCGGAAGTAGCTGTGATCTGAGCGGTTTATCCCTTATACGCATGTGATGGTTAGAGCTGGAGTCAGATTCATAAGCTATAAAGCATTGTACTAAACATGATGCTGACGACGTGAACCTTGGTAATTGTTTTCTTTCTTTCTCTTATCAAGGCTTTATCCTGTGGATAAGACTAGAGTAAATGAATATGGTGAATCGTATGAAGAAAAACCAAAACGGAAGCCACACATAAACTAGATTTCATTGATATGGACTACCGTATCTCTTACTTGAAAGATATGGTGTGCATTGAAGAAAATGGTGACATTATCAATGAGTATTTTTGAATGCTGTGGCAAACTTATCTGGGCATTGTAATGTCCATGTTGCCAAAATCCAAAAATGTGTTTCTTTCCAAAAAAGTTTCCCACAGCTTTCTTTTCACTTTGTCTTTATTTTATACCAGGCAAAATGGAGTTACCACAGAAAAGAGTAGACGTTCCATTACCAGGACTGCTTTCTATGCAGAGACTATGTGCTTTCCTCAATATTTGGGACTTTAGTACACTTGGACCCTGCCTGACTGTATATATTAGATAAAGTAATGTTCCGTAAGGGTAACATAAGGTAGCAAGCGACGCATCAACCTTCTGATGCTTTTACTTACGTATGAAACATTGCCGGAATTAAAACCGAAAAGAACCAATAGTTCCATCAAGAATGAACACCGGGAGCCCAAGCTTGGAGTAATATGCATTTATTATGGATCTTTGCAATATTCCTGAAACAGCGTGCAGCGGTTCAGAATTTCTGTTCTTTATAAGCATGTTTTGACTGGCGCAGCATGTTTTGGGATATGTTTTGATTAATGTCAAATTTGAGTAATTGTGATTTACCAATCTTTTAATCTTTTACTTGAAAAGGGGGATCTTTTTATGTTTTATGTTTTTAGTTTTCTGTTTTATGTGTTAAAAAAATCTAAACTGACTGGACCATAAAGTGATGTAAAACTAGGCCTGCAAAGTTGCCTTACATGGCAGACTTTATTAGGAACAGCCGCAGTGGTATTTTTCCATGTGTTTGAAGACGATGTAGAAGGTTGGATCGTGTTCTCCATGGTTGTACTGCTGGCAAATGACTGCAGGTAATGCACTAATGTTTTACTTTATCAGCCACAATGCTGCTATGCCAATACAAATGCCAGTTACAAGCAGATTCCACACTGTAATCAGTCAATTTCTAATATTTCTTTGTCACCACTAAATATTATGTGAGAATCTAGGCAATTCCCTTTTTTGTGTCAGTTACAATATTTTCTTAGTTTTTAATGTTCTGATAAATTGTTACTATTGAACAAAAATATAACAATATGCTTGAATGTGTTGTATTTTGTATAAAATCTGTAGCCTTGTTCATTTTCACTCTTGTGCATAAACGGAAAAAACGCTTAAAACTGAAGCTTCCCATGGGTCCTATTCTATGTGTCGGTCTCCTAGTTTTTTGTTTCCATAAATTATTAAATCCTCCTTACAGTCAGTCATTGCATAGTATCTGCGCGAATCAGATTTTATGATGCACTTTCTTTTTGTAGGTCAGTTCCACTCTTTCAGGCACTGGTATTTCTTGTCTGATGTTGTTATTAAAGGGACTTTTAAGGGGACGGCTATGTGATGGTTTACCACTCAACCCCATCACGACATCCGCCATGCATGTACAGACACATTATACATTGTAGCTGACACCAACATCATACACTAACAGCCACGATCTGTGCTGGCGCCAATTGTGTGCATTTAACCCCTCTGGTGCTCCTGTCAAAAGCACAAGTGGCATCGAATGGCATGCAGAGGGACGGAGCGCACTCTGCTCTGATCGGCGCAATACGATTGCATTGTGCTGTTGGCTTCCATGGTGACCTGGGAATCTGTCACCCCCTCAGACGTTTTTTTCCTATTAACTAGGGCATACAGGTAATAGAATGGTTGAAATAGCCCTACCTGTATGCCCATATCTTAGGTCTTGATGTGCAGAAATGGTCTTATTTTGTCATGGTAATGCGTTATTCCAGGCTCCGGGGCATGCAGTGACTCTGCATTCCGTCTTCATTTGAATACCATCCCCATTCCAATCAGTGCTCTGTGATGTTTATTGCTGGCCCCCCGGAATCCTGTGCCCTGCAATTGCGCAATAATCAATGTACGAGAAGAAGCAGTATGCAATGACATCGATCACAAATGAAAAGTAATTGCACAATTACACTTAGTAGTGATGAGTGAACATACTCATGCAATGTGTTATCCAAGCACGCTCGTGTGCTAATAGAGTATCTTCAGGGTGCTTGAATACTTTGTTCAAGTCCCTGCGGTCGGTGCGATTACAGCGATACCAGACTTATCTGTTTCTATGTCTGGCTGCTGTCACACACTAAGACGCTTTTTTTTTTCTTTGCAAAAAAAAGTGTTTGCATCACCATATTTTGAGAACTATAATTTTTCCATATTTTGACCTACAGAGTCACGTGAGGGCTTGTTTTTTGTGGGACGAGTGACGTTTTTATTGGTACCATTTTCGGTCACTCAAAATTTTTTGATCACTTTCTGATTTTTGGGAGGCAGAATGAACAAAAAACATCAATTCAGGAATTATGTTTTTTTTGTTTGTTTTTTTACGCCATTCACCATGTTGTAAAAGTGATGGGCAGTTTTATTCTTTGGGACAGTACGATTACAGTGATACCACATTTGTGTCATATTTTTATGTTTTGCCGCTTTTACACAATAACAACTTTATAAAAAAAAATTGATTTTGCATCGTTTTATTATGAGAGCGCTAACGTTTTTATTTTTCCACTAATGGAACCATGGGTGGACATACCACCCATTCAACTGCATCGGGGCCCAGAGCGGGAGGGGGCCCCCGACGGACCTACAAAGTAATGCTGTGAATGACAGCCGGCAGCAGTAGTACTGCTAACAGGAGAAGCAGGGGGGCCCGCTCTGCTGCACCCATATGATGTGACGGTCAAACGGGCCCCTTTCCTGACATTACCTGCTAGCATACAATATGCTGCTGTCCAGCCGGCTGTCACTGGTGTGGCCAGCGATGCGGTGACGGGCGGCAGAGGCAGGAAGAGAGGAGTGAGGGAAGGGGAGGGACTCTTAGTGAGTCATTGAAGCTGCGGCTCTGCTTGTGACTCGCTGCTGCTCTTCCCAGAGCCTCAGTGATCCACGGGACTGGGTCCTGGATACACATGAAAATGGGGGGGTGAGGGGAGGAATTATTGGTCTATTTAGGGGAAGAGCCGGCCCGCCGGGAATAAATGTATTAAAATGATCGATCCACTATATATAGAGATCTACAGAGCGCCCCTTGGGACATGTCTAAAATTATATGGAGTGCACAGTGATATTTGTGCATCAGTACCTCTCAGCCCAATCACAGACTTTGCCTTACAAGCACGTCTGTGATGGGCTGACGGGGGATGATGTGCAAGTGTCTTCTGTGCACTGGAGCCGCAGCTTGGAGCCGGAAGCTGCTGCAGAGGACGACTGTGGACCAGGCTGAGGGGATCTTTGCTGCCATGTGGACATTTTGTAAGCATACAATACAGTATTGTTTTGAAAAATAAAGAAACAATTTATATATGAACCACCCTGCTAGGAGTAGTGGTTACTGGTCATGAGCGAGCATGTTCAGATATGGCATTATCTAAGCATGCTAAAGTGCTAATAGAACATCTGCGTTCTCTAATAATATGTTCGAGTCCCTGCTGCTGCATGATTCATGGCTATTTGACAGCAGCAACACGTAGGGATAGCCTGTTTATTAGGCAATCCCTGCGTGTGTGGCAGCTGTCGAACAGTCGCGAGACAGGAAGCAGTGGGGAGTCGAAAATATTCGAGCACGCCGAAGTCACTCAGCACACAAGCTGGTCAGATAATGCCTTATATGAGCACATTCGCTTATCACTAATGCCTGTGACCTAAGGAAGGTGACATATCCTCAAATTCTTTGCACAGTGGCCTTCTAGTGACATGTACCAGCCAGGTCTTTGTCCAGCTGCGATCTCTTTCACTTAGACCACAAGTCTGTATGAAGAATCGTACATGTCCCCTGCTGCACTGGTTATTTTTAGGTCTGTTTTCTGTCTGTTGAACATGGGTCTCATACCGACCAAGTATACAATTATTTGAGTGACCTTTGCTACAACCCTTAACCCCTTCAGAACATGCACGTGTACAGCGCAAGTAGGGTGTATGGGGACAGATCACGATGTGAGCTCACTCCATACCCTAGTAGACTAAGGAAACAAGAAAGCGCAAATAAGGTCTCATCCCTCGGATTATTTGCATTTATTAACAAAGAGCTGCTCAACTGATGGTATAGAGCGAAAGCATGTATATATCAGCTGCAGACTTTGATGGAATAGTCTGCGGTTGTCATGTTGCCTTTAGAGAGCCCCTGATGTGCGTAAACTGTGGAAACCCCCCACAAGTGACCCCATTTTGGAAACGACACCCCAAGGAACTTATCTAGATGTGTGGTGAGCACTTTGAACCCCCAAGTGCTTCACTGAAGTTTATAGTGTAGAGCCATAAAAATAAAAAAATCATATTTTTTTTCCACAAAAATGATATTTTTGCCCCCAATTTTTTATTTTCCCAAGGGTAACAGGAGAAATTGGACCCCAAAATTTGTTGTGCAATTTGTCCTGAGTAGGCTGATACCCCATATGTGGGGGTAAACCACTGTTTGGGCGCATGGCAGAGCTTGGAAGGGAAGGGGCACCGTTTTACTTTTTGAACCCAGAATTGGCTGGAATTGAGATCAGACGCCATATTGCGTTTGGAGAGCCCCTGATGTGCTCAAACAGTGGAAACCCCTCAATTCTAACTTCAACCCTAACCCTAAGGATGTGTGCACACTTTGCAGATTCTGCAGCAGATTTGGCCCTGTGGATCCGCAGCAGTTTTTGCTGCGTTGTACAGCATCTTTATATTCAATGGCAAATGAGAAATGCAGTGCAGTGTCACTTTTTTGTGCGGAATCTGCAGCTGTTTGACATCTGCTCCATTACCAGGTGTCAAAACGCAGGGGAAAACTGCAGGCTAATCCGCACTAAATCCACAGGTAAAACACAGGTCATTTGACCTGCGGATTTACCTGCAGAGCCAAATCTGCGCTGGAAAATCCGCAGCAGAGTCCGCATCGTGTGGACACAGCCTTACCCTAGCCCTAACCCTAGCCCTAAGCCTAATGGGAAAATGGAAATAAATACTTTTTTAATTTCCTTATTTTTCCCTAACTAATAAAGGGAGGTTTGATTTACTATTTATAGCGGGTTTTTATGTTTGGCAGCTGTCACACACTAAAAGATGCTTTTTATTGTAAAAAAAAGTTTTTGCATCACCACATTTTGAGAGCTATAATTTTTCCATATTTTGACCCACCGAGTCATGTGAGGTGTTATTTTTTGCGGGACGGAGTTGACGTTTTTATTGGTACCATTTTCGGGCATGTGACTTTTTTTGATCGCTTTTTATTCCGATTTTTGGGACGAAGAATGAACAAAAACCAACATTTCATGAATTTCTTTTGGGGGATGTGTTTACACCGTTCTGCGTGTGGTAAAATTGATAAGGCGATTTTATTCTTAGGGTCAGTATGATTACAGCGATACCTCATTTATGTCTTTTTTTTTATGTTTTGGCGCTTTTATGCAATGAAAACAATTTTATGTAAAAAATAATGATTTTTGCATCGCTTAATTCTGCGAGCTATAATTATTTTTTTTGCTGATGATGCTGTGTGGCTTCTTATTTTTTGCGGGACAGGATGATGTTTTCAGCGGTACCATGTTTATTTATATTCGTCTTTGTTTGCACGTTATTGCACTTTTTGTTCGGCGGTATGATAAAGCATTGTTTTTTGCTTTTTTTTTAAGGGGTTAACTAACCGTTTTATAGGGCGGGTCGTAACGGACGCAGCGATCCTAAATATGTGCATTTTTATCGTTTTTTTGTTTTTTATTTACAAAAAAAATTATTGGGGAAATTTTTTTTTTTTAATTGGGGATTTTTTACAAATTATTTTTATACTTTTTTTTTTTTTTTACTTTATTATATTGTCCCAGGGGGGACATTACTACAAGGTGTCAGATCGCTGATCTGACACTTCACAAAGCGCTGTATCAGATCAGCGATCTGACAGGCGCTGCTGCAGGCTTCGTCATGCCTGCTCTCAGCAGGCACTGTGGAAGCCGCCTCCCTGCAGGCCCCCGCGGCCATATTGGATCTGGGGGCCTGCAGGGAGGAGGACCCTCGGAGCGACGCAGCACATCGCGCTGCTCCGGGGGTCGCAGGGAAGTACGGAGGGAGCCCCCTCCCTGCGCGCTTCTCTCCTATGCCCCAGGTACACTGCGATCATGAATTTGTATCATGGCAGCGTGGATTTAATCCACAATTTTCCTATTCTAACGTCTCACCCCATACCCGGCAGGTAATGGGCTGCATGTTACAGCCAGGACCTGCCACTCCACCCATGATTGTTAACCTGTTAAATGTCACTGACAAACTCTCACAGCCGCATTTAACATGCGCTGGCAGAGGGGCACATCCTTCTAAACGCACATTGGCATGCCCATGATGTGATTGCAGGTCACTAATGGGATGCTATGGCAGCAAAAGGTCTGCTGAAGTCCTCCGTTCTTGTCATTATGGAGCTCCTTTGAAACCCTGCCTGTAGCCGGATTTCAAGGAGACCATGATTTGCACTATATACAGCGATGAGGTGGCATCACTGTATATAGCACAAGCCAGGGGCGGATATACCGCATGTGCAACCGGTGCGACTGCACCGGAGCCCAGAGGTGGAGGGCGGCCCCTGAGAGGCGGCTAATAATGAGGGCAATCTGGCCTGTTTATCCGTCCCCGAGGCTCCGGGGGGCCCCTGGCCAGATTGCCCTCATGTGGCCAGCAAGGAAAGATCCCTGCAGCTCCGCTGCCTGCAAGAAGAAATCAAAGCAGAGCTGCAGCAATCCGTCCTGCTTCATGCCCGTGCTTCCTGTCTCACATGGCAGTCAGCGATGGAGCTGGATGACATCATTCAGCACCACAGCTGTGCCAATGAGAGGAAGCTGCCGGCAATGCTGCTGCCTCAGGATAGCGTGCAAAGAGGTGCTGTGTGTGTGGGTGTACAGATGAGTGGTGGTGGTGTGCGTACAAGTGTAGCGCAAGAGAATGTGCAGAGAGATGAATGGTGCTGTGGGTGTGTAGGTGGAGGAGAGGGCAATAATGGGGGTGGTGGGGAGGAGGAAATGATGGAGGTGGTAGAATGGGCAATGGTGGTGGGGGAGAAGACAATGATGTTGGTGGTCGAAAGGGCAATAATAGGGGTGGTGGGGAGGAGAAAATGATGGAAGTGGTGGAATGGGCAATGCTGGTGGTAGGGGAGAAGGCAGTGATGGAGGTGGTGGGATGGGCAATAATGGGGTGGTGGAGAAAGCAATTATGGAGATGGTGAAGAGGGCAATGATTGGTGTGGGGGAGAGTACAATAATGGGATGCGGGGGGAAGACGATAATGTGGGGGATTTGAATGGGAGGAAGGGGGATTTATAATGGATTTAAGAACGTGGATAAAGATCGTTATTATCGCTTATGTCGAACACCATCCCTTAGTATAAAGTGTGCTCACTTATACATGACACAGCCCATTATTATATAGTGTACTTATGTATAGCACAGTCCCTTAGTATATAGTGTACTCGCTTATGTATAGCACCATCCCTCAGTATATAGTGTAGTCACTTTATATATAGCACAGTCCCTTAGTATATAGTGTTCTCACTTATGTCTAACACGGTCCCTTAGTATATAGTGTACTCACTTATGTATTACACCATTCTTAGCTACATAGTTCCTCTTTTGTTATGTGTAGCACCGTCCCTTATTACGTACCATCCTCTCTAGTTATGATGCCGTCCCTTATTATATAGCTTCCTCTGCTGTTATGTACAGTGCTGTCTCTTACATAGTGTATTCTTGTTATTTTTGTTATTCACAGTGCCTTTTTTTATTATATAGTCCCCTCTCGTTAGATATAAAATGACTGCTGATGGAGGAGCCGGTGACCAGACTACCAGTCCATTAGCTCCTCCATTAGAAATGAAGCTTTCCCATGCTCCATCAGCCATCATTGCATTATACAGCTAACAAGACAGGATGGTATGTAATAAAAAACAGTTCTCTATATAATCCAATATGTAAGGGACGGTGCTGTACATAACGAGAGCGCACTGTGTAATAAGGGACGCCAATATACATAATATGGGAGACTGTAATATATATACATGTATGTGTGTGGATATATATTGTGGTGTAGTGACCACTGTGTCCACTAGGGGCGCTGTATGGATGTCCCAGGAGAGTGGATGAATGGCAAGATACTGAATGACCGTTATGTATCTCAAGGTGGGAGGCCTTGAGATGGAGATTTATGCGTGTGTTAATCAGCAGTGATACTGCTGAGGTGCTGGTTCAATGTGTCAGGAACTAGTTACCTACAAACCCACCCAGGGGGTGTGTTTAATAACGCTATTGTAAAGTGTATATGTGTGTGTAGGACCTGTGATGAGGTCATAGACATGTGACCCGGTGGGTGTGGCTACGGACCATATAAGGTGGCCAGGGTAGGTCACATGGGGGTGATTGCTGGGACCTGGTTGGTCCAGTGTGGAAGGTCCCGTCTGAGTGAGATGGGGCTGCCTTCTGACAGCAAGTGAACGCTGTGTTAATGGCTGCACGTGCCTGGGAGTTCCCTGGAGGGAATGGACGTCTGCAGTATGCTAAAGGAACCATGAGTGACCCTGACGTGGGTGAGATAACTGAGGCTAGAAAGCCTGTGTATGTTTAACCAGTGTGACCACAGGGATTGCAGAGCTGAACTCTGTCATGGACGCTATGCGGTTATATTAACTTTATGTTGCTTCTATGTGTTTATGTACTGCTGAATAAACTGCATGGACTGTTATGAGTTTATGAAAACATGGTTGCTGGATGTGTTTTGTTCGCTGCCTAGCGAGGATCCCCTAACTGAATGACAGCGCTACCTCACAATATATATATATATATATCTCTTGCCATAAAAGAAGGGGGGCCCAGACACATTTCTTGCGCAGGGGCCCCAAGCTGTCAGTGTCTGCCCCTGAATGGAGCTGTATGGCATCTTGTTTTTTACAGGACAAAATGATGTTTTCAGCTATAATTTTATTTTACATCGTTTTATTCCACCTTTTTTCAGCGGTATGATGAAAAAAATGTTGCTTGTTTTTTATTTATTTTTCCAATGTTCACTGTAGGGTTAACAGTTTTATAGTTCCGAATGGGAGACCGCAAATGTGTGTACTGTTTTGTTTTTACATACATATATGTATTTATTAGTAAAAATATTTTTTTCTTTTTTTGTTCTTTATTTTGTGATTTTGATATTGCCGAGAGCTGCGCCATTTTGGAGTACGATTTTTTTTTTTCGTCTCCAGTAAGATGGCGCTGCCGATGCCTTCACAGTATCGACTATCGGATCACAGTTATATACATCAATATCTGCTACTGCGCAGGCGCCATTTTCAAATTGATTTTTTTTCTAGCTGAATAACATCAAGAACATGTATTATTGGGACATGAAACATGCGATTATGCTGCAGAGCAGGTGCCACAGCCGCCACCTGCCTTCAGAAGGTTGATTTTTTTTTTTTTTCTCATTAATGTACACTCTGCACCCCATCTTGACTAAAACTAATGTAGACCTTTTTGCAAATTTATTAAAAAAAAAAAAAAAAACTGAAATATCACATGGTCATAAGTATTCAGACCCTTTGCTCAGTATGGAGTAGAACCACCCCTTTGAGCTAGTACAGCCATGAGTCGTCTAGTGAATGATGCAACAAGTTTTTCACACCTAGATTTGGGGATCCTCTGCCATTCTTCCTTGTAGATCCTCTCCAGTTCCGTCAAGTTGGATGATGAATGTTGGTGGACAGCCATTTTCAGTTCTCTCCAGAGATGCTCAAGTGGGTTTAGGTCAGTTCTCTGGCTGGGCCAGTCAAGAGTGGTCACAGAGTTGTCCTGAAGCCACTCATTATTTTAGCTGTGTGCTTAGCGTCATTGTCTTGTTGTAAGGTGAACCTTCCGCCAAGTCTGAGGTCCAGAGCACTCTGGAAGAGGTTTTCATTCAGGATATCTCTGTACTTGTATTCATGTTTCCTTTAATGGCAGCCAGGCGCCCTGTCCTTGCAGCTGAAAAACGCTCCCATAGCATGATGCTGCCACCACCATGTTTCACTGTTGGGATTGTATTGGGCAGTTGATGAGCAGTGCCTGGTTTTCTCCACCCATACTGCTTAGAATGATCACCAAAAAGGTCTACTGAACTGATTAGGTAACCGAGGAGGACAACAGGGAATAGACTAGGTAACCAGATAACCAGAGCAGTTGGTAGCTACCAGATTGCAGACCCTTAAACTGACAACACAACTAGAATTAGCCGTGGGACGTACCTACGATGCCCTAGACGCCTCGGCACAGCCACAGAATTAACTAAGCCTAAAGAGAGAAATGGGAAAGCTAAACTGCCCTGGAGTAGAACCCCAAAGGAATAGATAGCCCCCGAACATATATTGCCGGTGAGACAAGATGAAGCACAAAATACAGGCAGAGAATAGAGTAAGCAAATGATGGGGCCCAAACTGTCTAGATTAGACAGGAAAGGATACTGTCTGCAATCATGCAAAAAACCCAAAGAAAAATCCAACACGTCTGATATGCAAAATTACGGAGGCCACATGACCTCTCCCCCACTAAATCAGAACTCTGGTGTGATCTGGTTACTAAAAAGACTAACATACACTGTGGCATATGGAACAGGGTTCAGCACAAGTCCCAACAGGGAACCAGGCTGAACACACACCAGCTAAGCAAAAATCAGAGACAAGCAAAAATGGATCCACTGCAAAAAAAGATTCAAGAAGACAAATAACTTATCTGAAAGATGTAGGATGGAGCAGGAGATAAGCAGACTTCAAAATGTGCTCAGGAAGCAAACCAAATCACCGGCAAGAGCTGAGGGAAGGTTGTTCACTTAAATCTCCCCAGTCTGTAACACCTGACCTCCAATCATCCTGCTCAGGTGATTGACTTATGTCAGCTAGGCCAGCTCCATTACCCGCAGCAACCACCAGAGGGAGCCCAAACTCAGAAGCCAGGTCAAAAGTGTTCACAACAGTACCCCCCCCTTGAGGAGGGGTCACCAAACCCTCACCCACACCACCAGGCCGATCAGGATGTGACCGGTGAAAGGCGCGAGCCAATCTCTCGGCATGAATGTCCGAAGCAAAGTCCTAAGAATTATCCTCCTGACCATAACCTTTCCACTTGACCAAGTACTGGAGTCCCCATCTAGCCAGAGGAGAATCCAATACCTTCTCTACTTCATACTCCAGATTACTCTTACCCAATACAGGATCAGGGGGCACAGCCATGGGAAATACTGGCTCCACAAACCTTTTCAACAAAGATTTATGAAAGACGTTGTGAATCTTGAACGTTCCTGGAAGAGCCAAACGAAAAGAAACGGGATTAAGGATTACAAAACCTTATAAGGTCCAAAGAACCTTGGCTTCAATTTTGGAGACGCAACTTTCATAGGAATATTTTTTAAGGACAACGAAACCATGTCACCCACTTTAAACCGGGGACCAATAGTCCCATACCGGTTGGCAAACCGTTGGGCCTTCTCCTGAGAGTGAGACAATTTATCCACTACTTGATCCCAAAAGGTGAAAAGGTTTTAAATACTAGAGTAGGACTGTCCCACAAGGGTTGCCGTGACGTGGCGGAATGGCTTGTACATTATTTTGATCAAAATTATGTTTACTAAATACCCTTATTATTATTACCTTTATGCATTATTTGCAGTTTATTTTTTACTTTTTATTTGTGTTTTTTGCTTTCTGTTTTCTCTGGTTAATGGTCATGTGTTAATATGCACTTACATTGTGCATACACATTAATTTATTTTCTCAGTTCAGATTTCGTTTTTTTTTATCCATTTCATTGTGCATTCAGTGCATATAAGGGTGTGACCGCCCTCTTTCTAAGCTGGGAAAACCATCCAGTCTGGCCTATGCTTTTACTGGTGGGTCAGTCCCTCGATCCTTTTTCACATTCACGTCACTTGGCAAGTGAAAAGGTTTTAAATACTAGAGTGGGACTGTCCCACAAGGGTTGCCGTGACATGGCGGGATGGCTTGTACATTATTTTGATCAAGATTATGTTTACTAAATACCCTTATTATTACCTTTATGCATTATTTGCAGTTTATTTTTTACTTTTTATTTGTGCTTTTTGATCCCAAATGTGCTGCATTCTCTCTACCACAGAATCAACACCTGGACAGGCCGAAGCCTCCACCTACCCTGAATAAAACTAAGGATGAAACCCGAAGTTGCAGAAAAAAGGAGACCTCAAAGTGGCTAAACTAGCCCTATTATTTAGAGCAAATTCAGCCAAGGGCAGAAAAGAGACCCAGTCATCTTGATCAGCAGACATAAAACATCTAAAATAGGTTTCCAAGGTCTGGTTTGCTCTCTCAGTCTGCCCATTGGTCTGATGGTGAAACGCAGAAGAGAAGGACAACTGAATTCCCAGTTTAGATCAAAAAGCTCTCGAAAATCTGGAAACAAACTAGACTCCTCTGTCAGTCACAATGTTCTCCGGAATGCCGTGCAAATGAACCACCTGCTGTAAAAACAAGGACACCAACTCAGACGAGGATGGCAACTTCGGCAGTGGTACAAGATGGACCATCTTGGAAAATCTATCACAGGTCACCCAGATAACAGTCATTCTCTGAGCGACAGGGAGGTCGGAAATAAAATCCATTGATATATGGGTCCATGGCCTCTTGGGCACCGGCAGGGGCACTAACAATCTACTAGAACGAGAACAGGGTTTGGACCGAGAACAAGTCCCACAGGACTGCAAAAAATTCCTGACATCACGAGATAAAGTAGGCCACCAAAAAGACCGACCTACCAAATCTCTGGTACCAAAAATACCAGGATGACCAGCTAACAGGGAGCAATGAATTTCAGACATTACTCTTCTCCTCAGCTGGTCGGGGACATGCAATTTCCCCATAGGGCATCGTTCAGGTTTGTCATGAAATTCCTCCAGGGCAAGTCTCAAATCGGGTGACATAGCGGAAAGAACCACACCCTCATTTAGAATGGTAGTAGGCTCAGTCACATCAAGAGAATCCGCAAAGAAACTCCTACAGAGGGCATCCGCCTTAATATTCTTAGTGCCCGGAAGAAAGGAGACCACAAAATTAAAACGCGTGAAAAACAGTGCCCACCTAGCCTGTCTAGGATTCAATCGCTTGGCTGATTCGAGACAGATCAAGTTCTTGGTCGGTGAGGACCACTACTTGATGTCTGGCCCCCTCCAACCAATGTCTCCACTCTTCAAATGACCACTTCATAGCCAACAACTCCCGATTCCCCACATCATAATTACGTTCAAATGGGGAAAGTTTTTGAGAAAAGAAGGCACAAGGATTCATTTTACGGATCTCTTTGGGACAAAACGGCTCCTGCACCAATCTCAGAAGCATCTTTCTCCACCTGAAATGGGAGAGAAATATCAGGTTGCCATAGAACAGGAGCAGAAGTGAATCTCCGCTTAAGCTCCTGAAACGCCGAGACTGCCTGTGGAGACCAATTCACCACATCAGCGCCCTTTTTGGTCAAATCATCAGTGGTTTAACAATACCAGAAAAATTACTTATGAATTTACGGTAGAAATTAGCAAAACCCAAAAATTTCTGGCGAGCCTTCATAGAAGTGGGCAGAACCCAATCATAAATGGCCTGGACCTTGACCGGGTCCATTTCAATAGCAGACGGGGAGAAAATGAATCCCGAAAATGAAATTTTTTGTACGCCAAAGACACATTTCGATCCCTTAACATACAGAGCATTTTCTCTCAAAATCCGGAATACAGTCCGAACATGTTCCACATGAGAATCCCACTCATTGGAAAAAATCAAAATATCGTCCAAATAAACAATCAAAAACTTGTCCAAAAATCCCAGAAAATATCGTTCATGAAAGATTGGAAGATGGAAGGGGCATTAATGAGCCCAAAAGGCATCACTAGCACTCAAAATGCCCCTCAGGAGAATTAAACGCCATCTTCCATTCATCACCGTGCTTGATGCGAATAAAATTATACGCCCCCTAAGGTCAAGCTTGGTAAACCAACTAGCACCTTTCACTCTGGAGAATAAATCGGAAATCAGGGGTAACGGATAATGATATTTAACAGTGATTTTATTAAGGAGACGATAGTCAATAAATGGCCTCAATGAGCCATCTTTCTTGGCCACAAAGAAAAGCCAGCACCTAAATGTGAGGAGGATGGTCTGATATGACCCTTCTCCAAGGATTCTTTGATATAGGATCACATAGCATCATGTTCAGGTACAGATAAATTGAAGAGCCACCCCTTGGGAAATTTACAACCGGGCACTAACTCGATCACGCAGTCATAACTCCTATGAGGAGGCAAGGACGCAGACTTACTCTCGCTAAACACATCAGAGAAATCAGCCAAATAGTCAGGGACATCATCATGAGACTAGGGAGACGTAGAGAAAACATGAGTGTCACTAAGAGCACATTGACAACCCCAACTAACCACCGACACACATTTCCAATCCAGAACAGGATTATGGGTCTGCAACCAAGGAAACAAGGAAAACCCAGCACAATAAGGTCATGTAAATTATGCAACACCAAAAATTGCTCCGGGGCTACCCGCATTATCACCTGGGTCCAAAACTGGGGTTTATTCTCTGCCAAAGGGGTAGCATCAATACCCCTCAAAGGAATAGGAGTCTGCAGGAGTACCATGGGAAAACCACAACGTTTGGCAAAGTCAAAATCCATCAGGTTCAGGGCTGCACCTGAATAAACAAAAGCCTTAGCAGAAAATGAAGATAAGGAGAAGATCAAGAAAACCAACAAAAGGAATCTAGGCTGTACATTGCCCAAAACAGATGAGTGAGCAAAATGTTTTTCCCGCTTAGGGCAGACAGAAATAATATGAGAGGCGTCCCCACAAAAGAAGCACAACTTATTACGCCTTCTAAATTCTTGACGTTGAGCCCTAGAAAAAACCCTATCACACTGCGTGGGCTCAGAAGTTTGTTCGAAAGGCAACACCGCCTCTCGCATAGTTTTACTTTCACGTAAACGCCTGTCAATTTGAATGGCCAGTGACATAGAGACGTTGAGACCAGAGGGGACAGGAAATTCCACCATAACATCTTTAATGGTCTCTGCCAGACCCTTCCGAAAAAGAGCCGCTATGGCATCATCGTTCCATTTAATAAGGACCGCCCACTTTCGGAATTTCTTACAATATAACTCTGCCGATTCCTGACCCAGGTTCAATGCCAATAAGGTTTTCTCAGCTTGATCAATAACATTAGGTTCATCATACAATAACCCCAGAGCCTGAAAAAACACATCCACATTAGTCAGAATAGGATCCCCAGGTGTCAGGGAAAATGGGAGATGACAATTTTAGCCTGCTGCACCGAGTTCCCCGAGGAATTAGGTTTCAAGGCAAAAAACAGTTTACAATCATTCTTAACGTTCAAAAATTTAGACCAATCCCCAGAAAATAAATCTGGAATAGGGATTTTAGGTTCTACAGCAGACAACTGAGCGAGATAGGCAGAAACTCTCCGAACTTCAGCAGCCAGCTGCTCAACACGATCAGACAATTGCTTAGTATCCATTACAGAAAAAATCCTCCTACGGCCCCTAGAAAAAAAGAGGAAAAAATATTTTTAAAAATTCTGACACTTTTTTTTTTTTTTTTACAATTCTTTCCTTCTTTAGAGTACCCTAGGATCTACAGTTTGGCTGGTGATTCTGTTATGATTAGGTAACCGAGGAGGACAATAGGGAATAGACTAGGTAACCAGATAACCAGAGAGGTTGGTAGCTAGCGGATTGCAAACCCCTAAACTGACAACACAAGTAGAATTAGCCATGGGACGTACCTGCGATGCCCTAGACGCCTCGGCACAGCCACAGAATTAACTAAGTCTAAAGAGAGAAATTGTAAAGCTAAACTGCCCCGGAGTAGAACCCCAAAGGAATAGATAGCCCCCGAACATATATTGCCGGTGAGACAAGATGAAGCACTTAACACAGGCAGAGAATAGAGTAAGCAAATGATGGGGCCCAAACTGTCTAAATAGAACAGGACAGGAAAGGATACTGTCTGCAATCACGCAAAAAACCCTAAGAAAAATCCAACACGTCTGATATGCAAAAATACTGAAGCCACATGACCTCTCCCGCACTAAATCAAAACTCTGGCGTGAACTGGTTACTAAAAAGACTAACATACGCTGTGGCATATGGAACAGGGTCCAGCACAGGTCCCAACAGGGAACCAGGCTGAACACACACCACCTAAGCAAAAATCCGAGACAAGCAAAAAGGGATCCAATGCAAAAAAGATTCAAGAAGACAAATAACTTATCTGAAAGATGCAGGGCGGAGCAGGAGACAAGCAGACTTAAATATGTGCTCAGGAAGCAAATCAAATCACCAGCAAGAGCTGAGGGAAAGTTGTTCACTTAAATCTCCCCAGTCTGTAACACCTGACCTCCAATCATCCTGCTCAGATGATTGACTTTTGTCAGCTAGACCAGCTCCATTGCCCGCAGCAACCACCAGAGGGAGCCCAAACTCAGAAGCCAGGTCAAAAGTGTTTACAACAGTCTACCTTCGTCTCATCAGACCAGAGAATTGTATTTCTTAGTTTGGGAGTCCTTCATGTGTTTTTTAGCAAACTATGCAGATTTTCATGTCTTGCACTTAGGAGAGGCTTCCGTTGGGCCACTCTGCCCAAGGTCCGACTGGTGGAGGGCTGCAGTGATAGCTGACTTTATGGAACTTTCTCAAATTTCCCTACTGCATCTGTTGAGCTCAGCCACAGTGATCTTGGGGTTCTTCTTTACCTCTCTCACCAAGGCTCTTCTCCCATGATTGTTCAGTTTGGCTTGACGGCGAGGTCTAGGAAGACTTCTGGTGGTCCCAAACTTTTTCTATTTAAGGATTATGGAGACCACTGTGCTTTTAGGAACCTTCAGTACTGCAGAAATTATTTTGTAACCTTGGCCAGATCTGTGCCTTGCCACATTTCTGTCTCTGAGCTCCTTGGTCAGTTCCTTTGACCTCATGATTCTCATTTGGTCTGACATGCACTGTGAGCTGTGAGGTCTTATATAGACAGGACTTGGTTTGTACCTATCAGTTTAATTAAACACAGCTGGACTCCAATGAAGGAGTAAAGCCATCTCAAAGAGAATCACAAGGAAATGGACAGCATGTAACATAAATATGAGTGTCTGAGCAAAGGGTCTGAACACTTATGACCATGTGATATTTCAGTTTTTCTTTTTTAATAAATTTGCAACAATTTCTACATTTCTGGGTTTTTTTTTCCATCAAGATGGGGTGCACAGTGTATAGTGAGAAAAAAAGAACTTTTTTAAATTTACCAAATGGCTGCAGTGAAAAATTTAAAGGTGTCTGAATATTTTCCGTACCCACTGTAATTCGGGCATGTTTGTTGAAGCTGTAGTCAGAGGAGACAGAAAGCCATAATGTGGAGATTCCTACTAATAAAGACCTAACATGGCCATACTGTATGCATCATAGCTGTAGTCAGCAGTGACAGCAATGGATGTGGAGATACCACGATGGAGATCAAATTATCTGCTAGTAGACTTAATGCGGTCATGTGAATTATAGATTTTGCCAGAAGTATAAGAAAGCCTTGATGTGGTGATACCACTATGACAACCATATTAATTGTCATAATGGTAATTAGCTATTAATTAGTATTATTCATACTAAAGCCATATTATGGCCAAGTGCATTCTAGCTATAGTCAGAGGTGACAGAAATCATTGATATGGAGATGCCACTCTGGTAACCGTGTTGTCCACTAATAAAGATATAATATGGCTTTGTTCATTATACAGTGGCTGAAGCCAGAGGTGGCAGAACGCCATGAATGTGGAGCTACCACTATGTTGACCATGTTATCAGCTAATCCAAACATAAAAAAGCCATGTGCTTTAAGCGCCCATTACACATAGCGATATCGCTATAATGTCACCGATTTTGTGACGTAGCAGCGATATTGCTAGCGATATCGCTAAGCGTGATACTTACCTCTGACCGGCTCCCCCGCTGGTTATCGCTGATCGCGCAAGAACATCCTGGACCACTTCTCGTCGGGCGCTTCCTGTGGCGCCGACGAGCGACGCGTGGAGGCGGGCGGGAGGACGTAAGGATCGCCACGTCTGACAGGTAAGTAGCGACCCCCAACCCCTGCTATGTCGCTGGTGAGATCTGCCTGTGTGGCAGCTCACTAGCGACCACTTAGCGATGCACCAGCGATCCATATCGTTGTGGGGATCGCTGGTGCATCGCTAAGTTTAATGGTACCCTTACAGTTGTAGCCAGAGGTAACAGTCATGATGTGGAGATACCACTATGGCGACCATGTTCCCTACTAATAAAGATATAATACGACCATGTGCATTACAGATGAAAACAAGAGAGAAAACACCATAAATGAATGTGTAGATATCACTATGGGAATTATATTGTCTACTAGTAAAGTCATAATAGGGTCATGTGCATTATAGCTGTAGCCAGAGGTGAAGGAACACCATGTATGTGGAGCTATCAATATGATGAACACATTAACTACCAAAAAAGGCTTAATACTGCCTTGTGTGTTATAGTTGTATTCAGAGGTGATGAAACACCATGCATGTGGAAATACTGATATGGTGAATATATTACCTACTAAAGGGAATATGACAGCAGGTTTTGCTATGTAATCTGAGAGCACCATGATGTAGTGTAAGGGTGTGTGCACACGTTGCGGATTCTGCTGCGGAACTGCAGCGGATTTGGCCCTGCCAGTTTCTGCTGCGTTGTACAGTACCATATAAGTCTATGTAAAATGAAAACCGCAGAGCACACATTGTGGATTTTTCCACGCAGATTTGCTGCTGTTTCAAAACCGCAGAATGTCAATTCTTTGTGCGGATTCCGCATCGGTTTAGCACCTGCTCCATAACAGGTGTCAAACCGCAGGCTAATCTGCAGATAAACCGCAGGTCTTTTGACCTGCAGATTTAGACAAATCCGTGTGGAAAATTCCGCAGCAGAATCCGCAACGTGTGCACACACCCTAAGGCTGCTTTCACACTAGCGTCGTGCACTGCACGTCGCTATGCGACATTGCAGCGCACCGACGCATAGTGTGGAAGCGCCGCACAACGGGGGGAGCGGATGCTGTTTTTCATCGCATCCGCTGCCCCATTGTGAGGTGCGGGGAGGCGGGGGTGGAGTTCCGACCGCGCACAGACGACGCACCAAAAAACGTTACATGTAACTTTTTTGGTGGCGACGGTCCGACGCAACCGTCGCACGACGGTTGCGACGTGTGGCAGTGCGTCGCACTGCGTCGTTAAAAGTCTATGGAGAAAAAACGCATCCTGCAAGCACTTTTGCAGGATGCGTTTTTTCTTCAAAACGACGCATAGCGACGTGCAGTGCATGACACTAGTGTGAAAGTAGCCTAAGACAGCCTGATTACAGTGATGTGTCACTTGCAGTGCTGTGTTTTGCTGTTTCAATACAATCCGTGTGTTATCAGCAGATTATCACTAGAGGACAACTGGCCTCATGCTTCCTAGTCCAATAAAGCCTCCAGCACTGATTAGCAGTTCGCCGTCACTATATAGTGTACACAGGAAGCTGAGGTGTGGGAGGGTTATACACTGCTCAGCAAATGAGCTCTGCTAGATCTGCAGCAGTGAAAACTGTGAGTCTATCATAACTTCTGCAACCAATAGTGATACATTGGTAGAATCAGGATCTCTTTCCATATATCATGTTTTCAGATTACATAGCAAAACCTGCTGACAGATTCTCTTAATAAAGACACAATATAGCCATGTGCATCATAGCTACAGTATAGTCATAGATGACAGCCATGATGTGGAGATACTACTATGGTGACCATATTGCCTATCAATGCAGATTTAAAGGGGTGTTCTGAAGGAAAAGCACTTTTCTCCTAACTCACTATCTATCTAGTCCCATAATCTAAGCTGTTTTCTAATATACAGTGGGTTCAGAAAGTATTGCATCCCCTTTAAGTTTTTCACTCTTTGTTTCATTGCAGCCATTTGTTAATTTAAAAAAAAGTTCAGTTTTTTTCTCATTAATGTACAATCTGTACCCCCTCTTGATGGGAAAAAAAAACAAAAGTAGACATTTTTGCAAATTTATTAAAAAAAGAAAAAACGAAATATCACAGTCACAAGTGCATCTCACAAATTTAGAATATTAAAAAGTTAATTTATTTTAGTTCTTCAATACAAAAAGTGAAACTCATATCTTATATAGTCATTACAAACAGAGTGATCTATTTATTTTCTGTTAATTTTGATGATTATGGGATCATGGAAGGAAGGGACCATGCCTCCTGTGACTCCACACCTCCACTGACAGCCCCCAGGTAAGATACACACCACCGAAGCACTTTCGTGTCACCAAAGCATGCAAGTTCGTATATGCATGCAACCAAAGCACACTGGTTGGTATTTGCAGGTTAGTGTTTGTGTGCCACTAAAGTCCACATTTTAAGAGTGGGGAAAAAGTATTTAGTCAGCCACCAATTGTGCAAGTTCTCCCACTTAAAAAGATGAGAGGCCTGTAATTGACATCATAGGTAGATCACAACTATGAGAGTCAAAATGAGAAAACAAATCCAGAAAATCACCTTGTCTGATTTGGCAAGATTTATTTTTTCAAATTATGGTGGAAAATAAGTACTTGTTCATTAACAAAAGTTCATCTCAATATTTTGTTATATATCCTTTGTTGGCAATGACAGAGGTCAAACATCGTCTGTAAGTCCTCACAAAGTTGGCACACCCTGTTGGTGGTATGTTGGCCCATTCCTCCATGCAGATCTCCTTAGAGCAGTGATGTTTTGGGCCTGTTGCTGGGCAACACGGATTTTAAAATCCCTCCAAAGGTTTTCTATGGGGTTGAGATTTGGAGACTGGCTAATCCGCTCCAAGACCTTCATATGCTTCTTACGAAGCCACTCCTTGGCCCTGGTGGTGTGCTTGGGATCATTATCGTGTTGAAAGACCCATCCATGTTTCTTCAATGCCCTTGCTGATGGAAAGAGGTTTGCACTCAAAATCTCACAATACATGGCCCTATTCATTCTTTCATGTACACGGATCAGCCATCCTGGTCCCTTTGCAGAGAAACAGCCCCAAAGCATGATGTTGCCACCCCCATGCTTCATAGTAGGTATGGTGTTCTTGGATGCAGCTCACCATTCTGTCTCCTCCAAACACGATGAGTTTTGTTTCTACCAAAAAGTTACTTTGGTTTCATCAGACCATATGATATTTGGCCAATACTCTTCTGGAAAATCCAAATGCTCTCTAGCAAACTTCAGACGGGCCTGGGACATGTACTGGCTTAAGCAGGGGGGCACATCTGGCACTGCAGGATCTGAGTCCCTGGCGGCATAATGTATTACTGATGCTAGTCTTTGCTACGGTGGTCCCAACTCTGTCGGTCATTCACTAGGTCCCCCCGGTGTGATTCTTGGATATTTGCTCACTGTTCTTGTGATCGTTTTGACCCCATGGAGTCAGATCTTGCATGGAGCCCCAGATCGAGGGAGATTATCAGTGGTCTTATAGGTCTTCCATTTTCATATTATTGCTCCCACAGTTGATATCTTCACACCAAGCTGCTTGTCTATTGCAGATTCAGTCTTCCCAGCCTGGTGCAGGGATACAATTTTGTTTCTGGTGTCCTTCGACAGCTCTTTGGTCATCATCATAGTGGAGTTCAGCGTGTGACTGAGTGTCACGTATACCTGTCCTGTGTGACACGACCCACAGGTCGGTAACTAAAACAACAAGACAAAAGGGGAACACCAGGGAAACAGTTACAATGGTGGGCCCTGCAATAGGGAACGGGGATGTGGAGACCTCCTGCAGTCCCCTGAGGCAGTGTCCCTGAACACTCCTAACGTATGGCATGCTTGGTGTCTTCGGATTCTATTCGGTAAATCACAAACAATGATGCCCTATGTGTGTTGGTACGGGCTTTTCTCATTTAAATATAATTATTCTAAGTTTTGTAGCCAAATCCTAACTTGGAGAGAGGTAGGTTGAACCTCTCCAGACCGCCCATTTTGTGAGGTCACAGACCCTAGGCTCTAGGTATTCCCTACCAAATTCCAGTCAGTTCAGCTTGAGTCCTCCTGCCAGAGAGACGTGCCGATGAGTGGGGACGTTTGGTTAAGCGCCCCTCCCCCAGCCACATGGTCTGTCTAATACCAACTACGCACATGTGAGTGTTACTTTCTGTTCTTTCATCCACTTTGTTTTATATTTGTATTTGTACATATGTAATGTCTCAATTTATTACAACATTTGTATTTGTAATCACTGCCCGACTTTGGGGAATAAATCGTAAAATTATCAGTTTGACTCCATGCTCTAGGAAACGAACTATGAGCCTTTTTTAGATAATCGCTACTAATTTGGGGTTTGCCGCGGACCCTCTTAATTAACTCTTTGATTAAGTAAAGCGTGGCTGGTGGCAGCGTGGTGTGCGTGGCTGGCGAGGCTAGCTGGCAGTACAGAAGGGTCTTATATTGCTGAATGAGTGGTTGAGGCCACAGCATTGATAATTCCCGTACTGCAGTAGTCTAGCGGCCCATGCACAACAAGCAGCCTGTCTGGCGACTAATTATCCTAAGTGCAGTTTGCTGACTGACCTGAGGGTAAGGGGGACGCCAGAGAGCTGCGAGTTCCAAAGTGGAACTGAGAAAGTGGGATATACATAAATCCCCGCAGTTCTTGGAAGGTTGTTAGCAGTGGTGGGGCAGCCAAAATACCCCCCTGCGATAAATTGTTAGAGCAAGATTAGCTTGCTGTATTTTTGTCACATGGTGCCAGTGGTGGGATAACTAAGATAAGCCCCCACTGTGCCTGTGATAGCCATGTGCCGGCAGTGTGTCACGTCCCTCTGTCCGCTGACAAACCCGTGTCGGTGGTGGGATCGTGACCTATTGGCACAGGGTCCGCTGTCCGTTGCAATTTGGTGGCAGCGGCCCGCTAGTTCGTCACATATTGGTGGCAGCGGTGGGATGTTCCTCACACTCGGTACCTCAGAGCCAGCTACTACCTTCACCATCTTTCTCTGCTGCAGACACCGGGCAGGCAGAGTTCAGCACCAATTTCAGCAGTGGCTCGACACCTCAGAGCCCGCTGCTAACCACAGGTTTCAGCAGTGGCTCAGCACCTCATAGCCAGCTGCTCACTTCACCGTGGTTGGAATAAAAAAAGGACCTGCTAGAACCAACACCTGCTGATACACCATGTGACCTTATATAGCCAAAGGAGTGGTCACATCAGAGAAACCAACAGACATGAAATAACACCTATGGCCACTGGGGGCAAAAACCCATATTAAGCTCCCAGGCCTGAAAGATAAAAAAACGGTTTAAATGAGGGAATCCCGAATCTGAAACAGATCCAAGAATTGGACTGTGACAGTACCCCTCCCTCAATGAGGGGCCTCCAGACCCTCAACACCGTATCTCAGCGGACTACCGATAGTGAGGACGCCTTGTTCCACCATAGTTCACTTTAGCAATCATCTGACACTCCGGTTCATGGCAAGAGAGGGCAGATAGTGCTGATGACGTATACTCCGGAGGTACCACAAATCTCCAGAGCGCCGAACTGGGGAATGAGCTAGGCCTGGGTATAACAAAGGGTAACTCCAGTTGATAACTTGCTGGCGTGAGAATGGCAGGCACCCATGCAAACACATACCCAGGTCCGGACCTGCACTTTTATTGTTATTCACTCTCTTGCCACTAGATGGTGAACTCCTAACAGAACCAACAACAGAGGAGTCCTCCCCGTGTCGTTACACTCACACCCCCACAACGCTCAGAGGTAACCACTCCTCTCTGCCCCCCCTCCTAAGAGGACTCGGACTCTGAGAGGCAGCTTGTAGTGACGGTTGCGACTTGCCCCTACTCCCTGGCAGCACCGCTGCTGCCACTACTGGAGGAGAAGGGGACGGGAATATGGAGGAAATATACACTCCTTGGTCATCTTCCTCCACATGACCAGGAGGGGGCGGCTTCTTCGATGGTATAGTTTCGGCATGAGTCCCGCGGACCAAATTATCAGTCTGCTCACTACAGAGATGTACCCCCTCACCACGGGGACACCAACTCCTCACACCTGCCTGGGTGGGTCCGCGTGAATGAGCAAGTCTGCTCCCTAGAAGGGACTACAGGGGGCATATTTGCCAGAGCCGCAATTGGGAAGGGAAGGAAGAAGGAAATATACTCTCCTTGGTCGTCTTCCTCCACACGACCAGGAGGGGGCAGCTTCTTCGATAGTGTAGAAGTTTCGGCGTGAGCCCCGCAGGCCAAGTTATCAGTCTGCTCACTACAGGGACGTGCCCCCTCACCTCGGGGAACATCAGGCAGCACCACGGGGACACCAACTCCTCCCACCTGCCTGGGTGCGTCCCCGTGTATGAGCAAGTCCTGCTCCCTAGCAGGGACTACAGGGGGCGTATTCACCAAAGCCGCAAATTGGGGTTCTGGTTGAGCCAGAGGGGAGGCCCCAGACCCTGATAACTGATGCTGCTGCTCAAAAAAACCATGCAGCTCCTCACGCTCCTCACTGAGGACCAGAAACAATTGATCACAGGTCTGTACTTGGCCCAAGGCTCACCAGAGAAAATGTATGGTTGGTTATAAACTGTCACGTATACCTGTCCTGTGTGACACGACCCGCCAGTCGGTAACTAAAACAACAAGACAAAAGGGGAACACCGGGGAAACAGTTACAACGGTGGGCCCTGCAATAGGGAACAGGGACGTGGAGACCTCCTGCACTCCTCTGAGGCAGTGTCCCTGAACACTCCTAACGTTCCCTATACAGGCTCTTCAACTGTCGCCGAGCAGGATACCTAAATCCCTCACTATCCCTGCACCTATCCCTTGCTAGGGAACTGGATAGTGTGGACACTGGTCCCACCGCTGCACTAATACATACGAAGGAAAAAGGGGAAAATACCAAAACATTTATCTTTCTCTGCTGCAGTCACCAGGCAGCAGAGTTCATCACTGGATTAACTTTCAGTAGTGGCTCGACACCTCAGAGCCAGCTGCTACCTTCACCTTCTTTCTTTGCTGCAGACACCGGGCAGGCAGAGTTCAGCACCAGTTTCAGCAGTGGCTCGACACCTCAGAGCCCGCTGCTAACTTCACAGGTTTCACCAGTGGCTCAACACCTCAGAGCCAGCTGCTCACTTCACCGTGGTTGGAATCCAAATAGGACCTGCTATAACCAACACCTGCTGATACACCATGTGACCTTATGTAGCCAAAGGAGTGGTCACATCAGCAGGGAAACCAACAGACATGAAATAACACCTATGGCCACTGGGGGCAAAAACCGATATTAAGCTCCCAGGCGTGAAAGGAAAAAAAAAAGGTATAAATGAGGGAATCCCGAATCTGACACAGATCCAAGAATTGGATTGTGACACTGAGGTTGTGGACAGGTGTCTTTTATACTGATCACAAGTTCAAACAGGTGCCATTACTACAAGTAATGAGTGGAGGAAAGAGGAGCCTCTTAAAGAAGAAGTTACAGGTCTGTGAGAGCCAGAAATCTTGCATGTTTTTAGGTGACCAAATACTAATTTTCCACCATAATTTGCAAAATAAATGTCAAATCAGACAAGGTGATTTTCTGGATTTGTTTTCTCATTTTGACTCATAGTTGCGGTCTACATATGATGTCAATTACAGGCCTCTCATCTTTTTAAGTGGCAGAACTTGCACTATTGGTGGCTGACTAAATACTTTTTTTCCCCCACTGTATGTGTGTGCCATAAATGCATGGGTCTTGGCTTTTGCGTGCCACAGAAGTACAGGTGCTGTTATACTCTGTGTGCACAATTATTAGGCAATTCGTATTTTTGATTAATTTTATTATCGAACAGCTGCAGTGCTGCCGGTCAATCCAAAAAAGTAACCTGAATATTTAAGAAAGTAAAAGTGAGGTTCTGTCTTTCTTAGGTGAATATCTACAGTTCAGTCCAAAAATATTTGGACAGTGACACAAGCAGTGGAGTAACTAGAGTTTGATTGGCCACAATGCAAGATTTGGTCCGGGCCCCCCATCCTGAATAAAGTGTATATATATATATATTGTAACGGGGTCTTCTGTGCTGTAATACCTCTAAACATTACCACCCTGTTTCTCAGGAGGTCCACTCTGGTTTTCCTCACTTCTGAATGAAGGACTCTGGTTCGAAAGGCTTTGTAACATGGGCACATATAAAAGATCACTGCTACTCCATGTATTTCAAGTGTGACCACATTTTACTCATCGGTCTCATAATATATATACATACAGAGGGCAGGACAATCAATGTAGATAACAGGCTCCAATTAAGACGCCAGATGTGCATTACAATAGCCGTGGGATTTACAAAGGTGGGGGGAGGTCAGAAGTGGGATATCTTGTTTACCTCTGCCCAGGGGGTCGCAGCAGGTCGGTTGCTGAATTAAGGGCATACATCTCCTATTCATTGTGCTGGGGGGTTCTGTAACACGGCTCCCCCTTTTCAGCGACGCGATCGGCATACACAGTCTGATCCTTGACGGATCGGCTTGGGGATGACTGAAGTCTATGGGGTTGGTACAAGTTCCGTTTGTCGACTTAGTCCATCGGCATTACCATTTTGTTTGCTGGGTCTGTAGTGGATGGTGAAGTCTAGAGGTTGTAGGGCTAAACTCCATCACGATAATCTGGTGTTGTCTCCAGAGACCCGATTAAGCCACACTAGGAGATTATGGTCCACACTAGGAGATTATGGTCCGTTAGGGGGGAAAACTGTCGTCCGTACAAATATGGTTGTAACTTCTTGAGTGCCCATACTACTGCCAGGCACTTCTCGATGGCCGCATAGCTTACTTCGCGGGGCAATAGTTTCCGACTCAGGTAAGCTACCGGATGATCTTGATCGCCTGGCCCGACTTGGCTCAGCACTGCCCCCAATCCAACCATAGAAGCATCTGTGTGAACAAGGAAACGTTTAGTTGGATCGGGTGCGGCCAATACCGGGGTATTTGTGAGGGCGTCCTTTAGCTGGCGGAAGGCTTCCTCACACTCGGGGGTCCAGGTTATCTGGCGGGGAGGTTCTTATGGGTCAGATCAGTGAGGGGCTTGGCTACGCTGCTGTAATTGGGGACAAATTTCCTATAATACCCTGCTGTCACTAGAAACGCCATGACCTGGGTTTTAGTGCGTGGGGTGGGCCATTTGGCTATGGCCTCAATCTTGGCTGGTTCTGGTCGCTGTTTCCCACTTCCCACCCAATGTCCTAAATACTGAACCTCTGCTTTTCCCACGTGACACTTGTTGGGGTTCAAGGTGATTCCGGCCTTGTGGATCCTGTCCAATATTGTCTCTAGGTGATTTAGATGCTCATCCCATGTCGCGCTGTAGATGGCGATGTCATCCAGGTAGGCACAAGCATAGTCCTGGAGACCATCCAGAAGCCGCTCAGCCAGCCTCTGGAAGGTCACAGGGGCATTCTTCATCCCGAATGGCATAACTCAAAACTGGAATAAGTCGAACGGGGTGACAAATGCAGACTTGGGAATAGCGTCAGGACTTAGAGGGATCTGCCAATAGCCTTTGCATAGATCGATGGTGGTCAAATACTTTGCCCCGCCAGCCGGTCTAACAACTTATCCACTCACGGCTTGGGATACGCATCTGTCACCATTTTCTCATTTAGCTTGCGATAGTCTACACAAAAGCAGGTAGTCCCATCCTTCTTGGGCACTAACACTACGGGGGATGCCAAGGGACTATCTGACTCTTCAATGACCCCTAAACGCAACATCTCTTGTATCTCTTGTCGCATCCCTTCTCGTACAGACTCAGGGATGTGGAAGGGGGGTTGTCTCAGGGGGATCTGATCCTGGGTCTCAACCTTGTGTTGTGCCAGGCGGGTGAACCCCGGTCTCTCTGTAAACATCCTCTGTCGCTGCCTCAACAACACCTCCACCTGCTGTCTCTCCCAGGGCCCTAGGTTTTCTCCCAAGTGTACCTGGTCCCATGTTTTAGACTGAGTCCTCTCCCCTAAGACATCAGGCAAGGGGAGTCCTGCTAAATCCTCTACTTTGGGTGCACAGATGGCTACTACCTCTTCAGGGCGCTCCTGGTAGGGCTTCAACATATTCACGTGGAACATGTGGATAACCCTGGGGTCGTCACAATCGGCGACATTGTAGGTGGTGTCGGCTATTTTCCCCACTACCTGGTAGGACCCCTGCCATGCAGCTTTGAACTTGTTCTGTTTAACATAGTCCAACATAGCAATGAACATAATACTTTTTCCTATACTGAAAAAAGAATGTTCATAATGGCATGATAAAAGGACAACTCCCTTGAGGCAATATATAAACCTATATAGAAATTGGAGTATAACGCCCAAGCAATCAATAGGAGATTCAAATTTTTTTTATAATATCAAAATTATTTGCTCTTTATTAATACAGGTGCAGAAAAGTATATTCAAAGTACAATCATATGGTCAGATACCAGGGATGACACAGAAAAAAAGGGGAGTTGGATCGCCGCACATACATAGTACATGCAATGGTACAAAATTGAATTACCGTATTTTTCCGACCATAAGACGCACTTTTTTCCCCCAAAATTTTGGGGGAAAGTGGGGGGTGCGTCTTATGGTCGCAAAATACTAACCTCCGGGGCGGTGCGGTGGTGGCAGCGGGCGGGGCTCTACGGGGTGAGGGTGGCGGCGGGCTGTGCTCCGGTGCAGGGGCGGCGGCTCCGCTGGCATTTCCTCACAGCCCGGAGGCCCCCGCACATCCCTTGCTGGCCGCCGCCATGTTGCCGAGATTTGAATCTTGTCCCCTGAGATCTCGGGACGAGATCTGAACCTGCACATGCGCCGTCCCCGGACCGGCGGCCATCTTCCCGGCGTCCATGTTCCCGGAGGCCACCGCAACATGGCAGTGGCCAGCAAGGGATGTGCGGGGGCCTCCGGGCTCCGAGGAAATGCTGGCGGAGCAGCCGCCCCTGCACCGGAGCACAGCCCGCCACCACCCTCACCCCGCAGAGCCCACCTGCCCCAGTTCAGCACAGCCCACCTGCCCCAGCCCCAGCACAGCTGCCCCTGCAAAGCTGCCCCAGCCCCAGCCCAGCTGCCCCAGCCCAGCACAGCTGCCCCAGCACCGCTGCCCCAGTCCCAGCACAGCTGCCCCAGCCCAGCACAGCTGCCCCAGCACCGCTGCCCCAGTCCCAGCACAGCTGTGCCAGCCCCAGCACAGCTGCCCCTGCCCCAGCACAGCTGCCTCAGCACAGCCCACCTGCCCAAGCCCCAGTGCAGCCTCCCCAGCACAACCAACCTGCCCGAGCACAGAGCCGCCACCGCACGAGCCTGGACCACTGAATAACCCCTGTGACTACTCCTCAACCTGTGCCGGATCCCTTCTCAGGTAAGCTGAATTGGGACTGTAAGACGGACCCCCATTTGACACATTATTATTTTTTTCCCTATTTTCCTTCTGAAAATTGGGGTGCGTCTTATGGTCCGGTGCATCTTATAGTCCGAAAAATACGGTAAAACCCCAAGTCTGTACGAAAATTCATCACCATGCAACATAGTCTCACCCTTAGCCGTCCATTAATTTTGCCAAAGTAAAATCCATGCCAAGGGACATAGGGAATTCATACAGAACCTTCCATTAAAGTGCTATGTGCAAAAAGGTATGGGGAAAGAGATGAAAAGGTAACCATGCTTACCCATATAGAGAGTGCATATGCGACGTAGCCGATCCCCAAAGCCCCTACGCACGTTTCGCGCTGGGCTTCATCGGGGGCATGTGTGGTGCTGCTGAGTATGCGGGGTATAAATATCTAAGGCACAGGTGTCCAAAATTAGTGCCGCTGCAGGAGGAAGTGAGCGCATGAGAAGCGGGCCCCGATCCCGGCACGTCACGTCCGGCCGTCATCGCCTGCAGGAGGGACAAGTAGAGACACTGCTCTCCTTACGCCGTTGTCCCGCCCCAGGTTGTATTGACGCCTTCTGGGACGCCCGTTCACGACGGGACCAACCACGCATGCGCAACCCTGCAGCGGCCATTTTTATCAACTGGCAAGGAAAAGGGTAAATCAAAGTGAAGTCACGCAGCCATCAGGAATGACACAAAAGAAAGATTAATGTATGATAGAAGAAAAAAGGGGGGAAATACAGCACTAATTCCAATAATCATACAATATGACCAAAACATCAATTTTCCACGGACAATATTATCATCATTCTCAGGGCCAAACAATTCACAAAAATTCTGCATAACGGCCATTGTAATTACTGGCTAAAAAAACAATATACAGTCATATGTTAAAGTTTGGGCACCCCTATTAATGTTAACCTTTTTTCTTTATAACAATTTTGGTTTTTGCAACAGCTATTTTGTGAAGGGTTAATACTAAAATCAGAGCTTAAGTTTCACTTCTCCATTTCTTTTTAAGGTTTCGTTTCTTAGTTTTGTTGTTGTAAGATAAATTTTTGTAATTGGCATGGGCTGTCATGAAACCAGATTGTTCTCATCAGGTGCAAAGATAAGGGAGGTGGGAATGTTAAACTCTGAAGAATATGCCATTATACTACTTTCTATTTGGATACGGACATATATGTAGTTTCCGGTTTTCTTGCAATATTATTGGCTTATAAAGTGAAATGATGCTATTGGTACTTGAGAACCTTGCATAATTAAGCAAAAGATTATAAAAGATGTGACTAAAATAAAGGGGCTTAGTGATCTGCGTGTGGTCATTTGAGTTGCTAGCAACACTGGAATAATTTGGAAATCACTGGCTCAACCGTGAAGGGTTAATTTAGCCCTCCCTAAATAGCTACCTTGACAGTGGCGCGCAACGTGGGGCCCCCGAATAGGGACGCCTCTGCCCCCGGAGGACAACAAGACAAAGGACCCTCGGAGCGGACACGGGTACTGGAAAATTGGGACTGATCACCCCCCCACAACCACAGTAAGTTGGCAGTTATACTGTTCAGACTGACCATTGGTGTGGTTTTCCTGTGCTTGTTGCTGCAAAGAGGATCTGAGGTTTGTCCCCTGGTGGGGTGATTCATGGGTGGAATCATATAGAGGTGCAGTCCCGTTGGGGGCCCAGTGCTCGAACCGTACCTCATAAGGGACGGACACCCCGGATTGACCAGTGATTGTGACTCTCTTTATAGTCAAAATATCCTGAATTCCTGATCATTATTAGTATTGGGCGTGGTCATGTGATCGAAGACTGGGTAGGATACGTAACTCAGGTATATATAGAAAGATATATATAACCAGAGGTGTCCGGAGGGATAGTCTGAGACGCCCACCTCCTTTCACTGAGTACCGCGAATTTTGGGCTTCCCAGAGGGGGTTGACCCTGTGGAACAAACGGAGACGGCTGCTCCAGTATTGTGCACAATTTAAGTAAGGGTATTTAGCTCTAAAAGAGAGAATTATGTTTCAGGTGAAGACTGTGGAAGAAAATGAAAAGTTTGGAGTTGTGTGAAGGATCAGATACTGTTAGTCTTATGATTCAAAGACGAGGAAAGAAATGTGTCAGGAATGCAGGAAAAATATTTTCGATTCTGGGATTTCCTAAGGGCGGGAGGTTGCAGCCTATGCTATGGGATGAAGGAGTTAAAAGGTTGACTGATGATGGATTACTTAAAGGCGCTGAGGAATTCCGTGGCTTGGCACATAAATTGTATAATGAAGGTTATGTGGACATTGAACAGCAAGTGAATTCTGATTGTTTCTGTTACTGCTATGTTGAAGAAGGAAAAATTGTACAGGGACTGGATGATTTGTGGTTCTAGCAAGTGACTGTGGTTTGACAATGTGATTGATTAAAGAAGGAACTAAGATTGATATTAATGTGTTAGGGAAATAGTTAAAAGTGATGATTTGAAACAAGAGGTCTCACTGCTAGATGACAATTGTACAAGGAGACCGAGAGTTGCAGCCCCCACCTCTGCTAACGGCACCTATTATCATCCACCGCTAGCCTTAGTCCCCGTTATTGCTAGTGGTTATGAGTAGCCACCCCTTCCATTTACCAGCTCCAGAGGGAAAAAAAAAAAAAAAAAAGTTTTCAGACTTTAACCTGCTTTGTTCAGGAGAGAGAGAGAAAAAAAAAAACAAGAGCAAACAGCAGCCTCTAGCCCCCCACCGCAGCTGCGAGCACACAGTGTGCCCTTCAGCCCACACAGCAAACTTTGCCCCCCCTTCCTCGACTTCAGCTAGTGGGAATCTTGCTCCTCAGCCCCTCCCTGCTAATTCTCATTACTGCTCAGCTTGTAATCTCTCCCACATGTCCTGTAAATTTACTGGGGGTAGATTCATTATCACAGTACCGCTCCAGAATACAATTCCAAGATGATGGTCAGATGGTTTTTTTTTGTTATATAATCCTTATGTAGATGAAGACAGTGAAGATAAATCTGTATTTTGCATGCCTTTCCCACAGTTATGATGGCCCTGATAGGCTCAGATCCATCCCCAATATTTCCTGAGGATCAATGACTCACCCCATACCTCTCAGAGATACTATCTAAAATCTGGTCAAAAGGGCCAAATGATATAGGGAAAATGCCTGTAGAACCAGTAAAAGTGTTTCTCAAACCTGGTGCCTAATCCTCATACTCTTTTGTCCCAAATACCCCAGGATGCTGCTTGGTTTACAGTTATTGATCTTACCAATGCCTTCTTTAGCATTCCGTTATACCCAGATTGCCAGTTTCTATTTGCATTCACTTAGCAGGGACGACAGTTAATATGGACAGTTATGCCACAAGGGGCACAAAACAGTCCCAACCAGGTTGCAAAAAAAATATGAGCAGGTGTCTTTTGCCATTTCTGCCACTGTTAGCCTCCTTAAGTATCTGTCAGCACTGAACTGTCGGGTTTCGGCCTCGGGACTTCAGTTCTGCCTTGGTCAAGTGATATTCTTGGGTCACTGTCTCCTTCAGGGTGCCAGACACCTCGCAGAAGAATAATAGCTGTCAGCTCCCTTCCTTTCCCAAAAGATGAAGCTGAACTCCAGCGTTTTCTTGGACTATGCACTTATTGTTGTCAGTGGATACCGGATGCATCCCGCATAATGCAACCCCTTTACAACGCCTTGAAAGATGGTATAATGAACTATAAGGAAAGATGGCAGTGATGAGGATTACCTCCAACATGATTGTTCCCAACTTCTGACTGAAGAAACAGCTACTCCGCCAAATGTCAGTGAGAACCCACTCCCAAATCCTGATCTGGTGTTGTACACGGATGGTTCAAGATATGCTGATGGGTTTGGTAGATTCCACACGGGATACACTTACCACAGAGGACACTGTAGTGCATGCAGCTGCGCTCCCACCCTCACAGTCAGCACAAGAAGCAGAACTCCAGGCTCTGTCTACTGCATGTACTTTGGCCAAGAACAGACGGGCTAATATATACACGGACTCACGATATGCATTTGGTATTGCTCATGATTTTGGGGCTCTATGGGCTAATTGAGGGTTTATTACTACTGCCGGAACCCCAGTGAAAAATGCTGAAGCTGTTAAAACCCTCATTGACTCAATCAAATTACCTACTCAGGTGGCCATTGTCAAAGTTAAGGCGCACGGTCCTAGGACCAGTCCACAGACTGTTGGCAACACATTTGCGGATATGCAAGCAAAAGCCGCCGCTCTTTTACCCGTTGAACCAACCATACCAACTATGGTGACCACACGCTCTCAGCGTAAACAGTTACAAGAAGCACTGACCCTACAAGAACCTGATGATCTACAACAGACTGAAGTTTTCTAAGTTTTCTGTCGGACCCCGCGAGACCCCTTAATGACGATGCAGAGAATGTCTCCAAAGGAAGAGGTGAAGCAATGGAAGACTGATGGGGCACGTATGGATAATGGTCTCTGGAAAAAGGACCAACTTGTGTGTCTCCCTAAGCGGATGTACCCTGCTATTGCCACATGGGCCTACACATCGAGGAAAGAATCAGGCCCTCGCACTGGTGCAAAAATTCTACTGGGCCCAGGTTCTCCAGTTGGCCGGAAGCATTCCCTGTTACCAACATGACTGCAAAGACCACAGCGAAGAAACTGGTGATGGAAGTTATTTGCAGATATGGGATTCTAGAAGTTGTTGAAAGTGATCAAGGTCCGGCCTTTTCTTCTCATGTGTATCAGGAAGTTCTGACAATGCTTGGATCCACTGTAGCCCTCCATACTCCGTACCACCCACAATCCAGTGGGAAAGTTGAAAGGTTGAATGGCACACTGAGGGGACAATTGACCAAAATGATGCAGGAGACTACGGCTCCATGGCCAGAGCTCCTACCCATTGTACTATACCACATTCGTACTACCCCCTATTGCAAAATATGGCCTGTCCCCATATGAGATATTGTTTGGTACTAGGCCCCCAGTTGCAAATTTCCAGCCTCAGCAGTTATCAGAAGAGACTGACCGTGTTGTTCAATATGTTATTCTGCTTAGTAAAAATCTTGCTAACACCTATGTTCTAGTTTTCTTTTCTTTTCCAGATTCAGCAGAAACCGGCACTTGTCATAACCTGAAGCCTGGTGATTTGGTAGTCGTGAAGAGGCATGTCAGGAAGCACGGTCTAGAACCCTTGCATGACGGTCTCTATCAAGTTCTCCTCATCACCCAACAAGCCAATAGCAAATAAAGGGGCATAATGTTTTGGTTTTCCGCATTTTTCATATTATTATTATTATTGGTAGAAGATAAAAGTTAAAGTTAGAAGATATCCAAAGACTCAGATCAATACGATAAAGACAATGATCGTACTAAGGACAGTTGGTGGTCAGACACCTTCTCCTTTCTCAATCCAGCCAATTGATTTAAGGGAATTGGGGGCTGGATAGCTGGGATCTTACAGAGCTTGTTACACATTGTGTCATGATCCAGTGTTGGATCTGGCGGTATTAAATGCATTAAGTGAACTTTTTTTCCTTTGGTTCCAAAGTGTGTCATGATTGCCCCCGGTGGCCATTAGAATTATCACGTGGTGTCGTTCATTCTAAGTTGCCCGGTGGTGGGGAATGGTATCGCACCTTAGGTTTAGGTTAATGTTCACTTAATTATGGATCAGGTGTGACACCCTATAAAGGTGTGCTCAGGGTGTTCACTCACGGCCTGTGATATTGTGAGATTGTTTTCACTCTGAGTGGGAGAGCCTGGAGGAAGGATGGAGCTGGTGAGGAGTCCTGCGCAGCTTAGCCAGGGGGGACGTGTTTCAGCTATGGTGTCTGGACGAAGGGCTGGCATGGCGTGGTGGGGTCGCAGTGATGATGTCAGCGGGAAGTGTCTGCATGGGCTGGTGGAGTGGCGACTATGGAGAGTGGCACTCACCATGTGGGACTTGGCCGCTGAGCTGGACTCAAGCATGCTCGACTTCGTGTCAGAAGCTGAACTCATCCTTGGGACTCTGGTGCTGAGCAGCTGCAACTGGTGGTGGACTCTGCTCCAAGGCTGCACTAAGGTGAAGGGTCCTGTTATGGTGATGGATCCGGGTGGAGGAGAAGACGCACGCAGGTGGTGGGCTCTGTTGCTAGGAGCGCACGCAACAGAGCAAAGCTACGTGGTGTTTCCCCTGTATTGTCTCTTTCCTCATGTGTGTTATTAGTGCAGTGGTGGGATTAGTCTCCGCACCGACCCATTCCCTAGGGAGGGTTTAGGGTCAGGGTGAGCAAGGGCGTTAAGGTACGCGTGCGGCGACAGGTGCGGAGCCTGTTTAGGGAATGTAAGGAGTGCAGGGACACTGGCTCAGGGGAGCTTAGGAGGTCTCCATGTCCCCATTCCCTATCGCAGGGCCCACCATTGTTAAAGTTTCCCAGGTTCCCCCTTTATTATTTGATTATTGTATGTATAACGTGTAATACCTAAATTCGCCAGGTGGAGGCGGCGTATCCACCTGCACGTTTTATTATTTAAATGCGCCCCACTGGAGGCGGTGTATCCAGGGTCACGTGTGTTATGGGTCCGCCTTGCGGAAACATCTGCGTCCTGACACACGTGATCATGACTTTATCACAGGCCCTACAGTTTTTTTTTTCTGGTGAGCTTTGGCCATGTGGAGACTGCTGAGTAATTGCTGCCGGGCCTCACTGATGTGAGTGGGGAGCGGCATGGTGTGTTAGAGCCGCTGCAGCAGCAGTTATCACGGTCTGGGGCCTCTGCTCAGGTAACCAGGAAATTAAAATGGCGGCTTTGGCAAATTGCGGGTCTGGCAAAAGCCCCTGGAGTCGCTGCTGGGGAGCGGGACTTGCTCATGCACGTGGGCGTACCCAGGCAGGTGGGAGGAATGGTGCCCCACAGAGCTGCTTGGTGTTCCCCGAGGTGAAGGGGTGCGTTCCAGTGATGAGCAGACTGATGTAGAGTCCGCGGGGTTTACGCCAAAATCTTCAAATACCACCGTAGAAGCTGCCCCTCCTGGCCGTGTGGAGGCGGCCAGTGAGTGTATATTTCCTCCATATGCGTTCCCTCTCCTCCTGGTGTGAGCAGCAGGTTTGCTGCGGGGGAGTAGGGACAAATCTCAACCCTCGCCATTAAACCAACCCTGGGAGGCGCAGACCTCATGGTGAAGAGGGTTGGAGGGTGGTGATCCCTTGGTGAATAGCGGGGGTGTGAGTGTGGTGACACAGGGGGATGCCTCTGTGATCAGGTCCTGAATGAGTTCACCAATTTTTTGACAAGCGAATGTGTGTAATAAACGTTCAGGTCCGGACCTGTGTGTGAACGAGCGTGTAGGTGTGCCACCAAAAAACATCTTGTGGAAGTGTGTTGTGGAGCCTGATCAGCTCATAACAAACAAACATACACATACATAAACTCGTTCCCCAGGTCGGCGCTGTGGAGATGAGTGGTGCCTCCAAAATGAACTTTATTGCCAATACCAGCGGTGCGTTTGTCATAAACCTGAAGTGTCAGGTAATGGTGGGGTGAACTCAGGGTCTGGGCGTCCCGGCTGTGGGTGTTTCCCTAATGAGGGGTGGTCTTGAGGGTCCAGAGGCCCCTCATTAAGGAGGGGGTACTGTCATGATCCAGTGTTGGATCTGGCGGTATTAAATGCATTAAGTGAACTTTTTTTCCTTTGGTTCCAAAGTGTGTCGTGATTGCCCCCGGTGGCCATTAGAATTATCACGTGGTGTCGTTCATTCTAAGTTGCCCGGTGGTGGGGAATGGTATCGCACCTTAGGTTTAGGTTAATGTTCACTTAATTATGGATCAGGTGTGACACCCTATAAAGGTGTGCTCAGGGTGTTCACTCACGGCCTGTGATATTGTGAGATTGTTTTCACTCTGAGTGGGAGAGCCTGGAGGAAGGATGGAGCTGGTGAGGAGTCCTGCGCAGCTTAGCCAGGGGGGACGTGTTTCAGCTATGGTGTCTGGACGAAGGGCTGGCATGGCGTGGTGGGGTCGCAGTGATGGTGTCAGCGGGAAGTGTCTGCATGGGCTGGTGGAGTGGCGACTATGGAGAGTGGCACTCACCATGTGGGACTTGGCCGCTGAGCTGGACTCAAGCATGCTCGACTTCGTGTCAGAAGCTGAACTCATCCTTGGGACTCTGGTGCTTAGCAGCTGCAACTGGTGGTGGACTCTGCTCCAAGGCTGCACTAAGGTGAAGGGTCCTGTAATGGTGATGGATCCGGGTGGAGGAGAAGACGCACGCAGGTGGTGGGCTCTGTTGCTAGGAGCGCACGCAACAGAGCAAAGCTACGTGGTGTTTCCCCTGTATTGTCTCTTTCCTCATGTGTGTTGTTAGTGCAGTGGTGGGATTAGTCTCCGCACCGACCTATTCCCTAGTGAGGGTTTAGGCTCAGGGCGAGCAAGGGCGTTAAGGTACGCGTGCGGCGACAGGTGCGGAGCCTGTTTAGGGAATGTGAGGAGTGTAGGGACACTGGCTCAGGGGAGTGCAGGAGGTCTCCATTTCCCCATTCCCTATCGCAGGGCCCACCATTGTAAAAGTTACCCAGGTTCCCCCCTTATTATTTAAATGCGCCTTACTGGAGGCGGTGTTTCCAGATATATGTATGCATGGCGTGTAATACCTAAATCCGCCAGGTGGAGGCGGCGTATCCACCTGCACGCTTTATTATTTAAATTCACCCCACTGGAGGCGGGGTATCCAGGGTCACGTGTGTTATGGGTTCGCCTTGTGACATCATCTGCGTCCCGACACACGTGATCATGACACATTGCTGCCTGTATCCTTGTTGTATATGTGATACTAAAACTTGTTCTTTGGTGTATTTCTGTATGTATTAGGAAATTCTGCACTAAGACAGCTAATGATGATACCAAAGGTGTCGTTGCCCCTGCTCTTCTCTGCACCGATCTCAAAAGGCTACTTGATGAAGATGTTGAAGCCAAGCACATGGCTACCTACAAAGTTCCCCATCACCATCATCAAAAATTGTTATTCGTGAACTGCAGTATACAGGGGGACGGGTGCGCCGCGACAGCCATGACTGGTAACACGGCATCAGTCATGTGAAGACCAGTACCCCTCAAGCTATTAGCTTGGGATAGCACCTCTGATGCTGCATATGTGTTAAAAATTTTTTATCTAGGAGGGAATGTGAAGGGTTAATACTAAAATCAGAGCTTAAGTTTCACTTCTCCATTTCTTTGTAAGGTTTCGTTTCTTAGTTTTGTTGTTGTAAGATAAATTTTTGTAATTGGCATGGGCTGTCATGAATCCAGATTGTTCTCATCAGGTGCAAAGATAAGGGAGGTGGGAATGTTAAACTCTGAAGAATATGCCATTATACTACTTTCTATTTGGATACGGACATATATGTAGTTTCCGGTTTTCTTGCAATATTATTGGCTTATAAAGTGAAATGATGCTATTGGTACTTGAGAACCTTGCATAATTAAGCAAAAGATTATAAAAGATGTGACTAAAATAAAGGGGCTTAGTGATCTGCCTCGATCCTCCCTTACAGAGACCCAGTCTCCGTGTGGTCATTTGAGTTGCTAGCAACACTAGAATAATTTGGAAATCACTGGCTCAACCGTGAAGGGTTAATTTAGCCCTCCCTAAATAGCTACCTCGACAATTTCAGTTTCATATATCTAATAACTGATGGACTTAGTTATATTTCTGGATTCAAATGAGGTTTATTGTACTAACAGAAAATGTGTAATCTGCATTTTAACAAAATTTGACCGGTGCAAAAGTATGGGCACCCTTATCATTTTCTTGATTTGAACACTCCTAACTACTTTTTACTGACTTCCTAAAGCACTAAATTGGTTTTGTAACCTCATTGAGCTTTGAACTTCATAGCCAGGTGTATTAAATCATGAGAAAAGGTATTTAAGGTGGCCACTTGCAAGTAGTTCTCCTATTTGATTCTCCTATGAAGAGTGGCATCATGGGCTCCTCAAAACAACTCTCAAATGATCTGAAAACAAAGATTATTCAGCATAGCTTTTCAGGGGAAGGATACAAAAAGTTGTCTCAGAGATTTAACCTGTCAGTTTCCACTGTGAGGAACATAGTAAGGAAATGGAAGAACACAGGTACAGTTCTTGTTAAGTCCAGAAGTGGCAGGCCAAGAAAATATCAGAAAGGCAGAGAAGAAGAATGGTGAGAACAGTCAAGGACAATCCACAGACGACTTCCAAAGACCTGCAGCATCATCTTGCTGCAGATGGTGTCACTGTGCATCGGTCAACAATACAGCGCACTTTGCACAAGGAGAAGCTGTATGGGAGAGTGATGCGAAAGAAGCCGTTTCTGCAAGCACGCCACAAACAGAGTTGCCTGAGGTATGCAAAAGCACATTTGGACAAGCCAGTTACATTTTGGAAGAAGGTCCTGTGGACTGATGAAACAAAGATTGAGTTGTTTGGTCATACAAACAGGCGTTATGCATGGAGGCTAAAAAACACAGCATTCCAAGAAAAACACTTGCTACCCACAGTAAAATTTGGTGGAGGTTGCATCATGCTTTGGGGCTGTGTGGCCAATGCCGGCACCGGGAATCTTGTTAAAGTTGAGGGTCGCATGGATTCAACTCAGTATCAGCAGATTCTTGACAATAATGTGCAAGAATCAGTGACGAAGTTGAAGTTACGCAGGGGATGGATAGTTCAACAAGACAATGATCCAAAACACCGCTCCAATCTACTCAGGCATTCATGCAGAGGAACAATTACAATGTTCTGGAATGGCCATCCCAGTCCCCAGACCTGAATATCATTGAACATCTGTGAGATGATTTGAAGCGGGCTGTCCATGCTCGGCGACCATCAAACTTAACTGAACTGGAATTGTTTTGTAAACAGGAATGGTCACAAATACCTTCATCCAGGATCCAGGAACTCATTAATAGCTACAGGAAGCGACTAGAGGCTGTTATTTTTGCAAAAGGAGGATCTACGAAATATTAATGTCACTTTTATGTTGAGGTGCCCATACTTTTGCACCAGTCAAATTTTGTTAAAATGCAGATTGCACATTTTCTGTTAGTACAATAAACCTCATTTGAATCCAGAAATATAACTGAGTCCATCAGTCATTAGATATATGAAACTGAAATAGCTGTTGCAAAAACCAAAATTGCTATAAAGAAAAAAGGTTAACATTAATAGGGGTGCCCAAACTTTATCATATGACTGTACATGTAATAACAGGAGAAGTGTGGATACATACACATATAATTCTGCATATAAAGGTAGCACCTTAAAGGGATATCTAAATGTCTATTTATTTAAACAAATAAAATTTAATAATTATAACACCCTTCCATAATACGTGATGTCACCATCATTCAATCGGGCCATAACCCTACGAGAATTGCTCATGGTGGTCATTCTATTGCTGATCATGGCATCAAAGGGGTGCAAAGCATCATACTATCTTGCAGAGATAATAGAATATCATTATATGTTAATATGTTATATATCCAAACATGAAATTACAGCATAAAATAATTACAAAAAATCTAATTAGCTCCGAGGTCCACATGGGAAATACGAAAATTGTAATTCCATATCCTACACACGGACAAGAAAAGAGGTTCCACGTGATTATTTCTCCACCCTTTATTCCATGATTCCAGATGGACTTGATGAAATCATGCAATCAATATTAACCCCGCACAATGCATCCAATAACTCATACAAATTGTACACTAAAAAAAGATGGATAAAAACAGCAAATTAAAAACAAGAACAAAAACATTTCAAATATATATTATATATATAATAGCCAGAAAGACACAATGATGCTATAAAAAGGGGGCAAAAGATAACTTTTCATTGCGTCCATGAGGTGTCATGGAACCTAAAGTGACTATCCATCGGCACTCCAGCTGGGCTTAGATCTTCTTGTAATCTCCACCCCTAGTCCCGAAATGTACTCTATCAATCCCTCTAACTTTGAAAGTCCGTGGATCGCAGTTGTGGACTTGCTTAAAGTGCTGAGGGATAGTCTTCAGTATTGTAACATCTGAAATTTCCTTTGCCGCCCTTATGTCCCTTACATGTTCCCTGACCCTGGTGCGGAGCTCCCTGGAGGTGAGGCCCACGTAGATCAAGTCACATGCACATACAGCATAATATACCACATATGTGGTGCTGCAAGAGATGTAATTTGTAATATGGTATTCCATACTACCATCAGCCGCTTTAAATTTGATTGCCCTGACGATATTTTGGCAGGCCAGACATGGGTAGCACCCCCACCTCTGGGGTTTCGCACAAAAAGGGTTAATGGGTCTAGCCACATAATGACTTCTCACGAGAAAATCTTTCAAATTTCTACCCCTCCTGGCAGTCAAGAGGGGTCTATCAGGCAGGATTCCCTTTAATGTAGTGTCTGTTTGCAGAAGAGACCAGTGTTTTCCCATGATCTCTCTAATCTTACTCCACTGATTATTATAAGTCATAATGCATCTCAGTGGTTGTTCTTTAGGAAAACTGGCATGCTGTTTAGAATCAAGGAGTTGTTTGCGAGGGGTCCTCCAGGCATGAGAGTAGCCCGACCTAATATTTCTCATACTGTATCCACGGTCTCGGAACCGCTGGGTAAGGTCCCGAGCCTGATCCTCAAAGACCTCATCAGTGGAGCATATTCGCTTCATTATCAAAAATTGACCCACAGGAATGGCTCAAATGGTTGATAAATTGTGGGCAGATGATGCATGAAGTAAAGAGTTGACAGACGTATCCATCTGCACCATCCCCACATAACGTAATCTTGATGTCCAAAAAATCAATCTCGCCCGCCGCCACCCTGTGGGTCAATTTGATGTTGCAGCTATTTTGATTTAGACCACAAATGAAGTTGAGGAGGTCAGACTCGGTGCCCTGCCAAATTATAAAGACATCATCGATATAACGATACCAGCACTGCACATGATAGAATTTGTCTTTAAAGGTGAAATAATTATGAGTTAGAATAAACTCAAGCAGCTCTAAGATCAAGGACCGTAATGCCGGGTCTAAATTACTCATGCCAAGGAAGAACTCCACTGCTTCCAATCCATCTTTATGTCTTTGTTCTGCCTAGTTGGTTCTAACACCAGGACCTTCTGTCCTATCTCAAAGGTGCGTTCTCTGGCCCTCCGATCATACCATACGCGCTGGCGCTGTTGGGCCGCCTGCATGTTCCCACGTACAGCCTGAGTCAGCTCCTGTAGGCGGTCCCGGAATTCCAGCACATAGGGCACAATAGGTATCCCTTCTATGGTTCCCTCCTCTTCCCAGTGTTCTCGCACTAAGTCGAGGGGTCCCCTTACCTGCCTCCCGTATAACAGTTTGAATGGGGAGAACCCCATGGATTCTTGGGGCACCTCCCGATAGGAAAACAGGAGGTGTGGCAAGAATTTCTCCCAGTCCCTGTAGGTCCTGGCAAAAGTCCCAATGAGTTGTATTAATGTTCCGTTAAAACTTTCACACACCCCATTGGTTTGCGGGTGGTATGGGGCGCTTCTAATGGACTTTATGCCGCACAGCTTCCACAGTTGGTTGGTCACCTCTGCTGTAAACTGGGTACCCTGGTCCGAGAAAACTTCCCGGAGAAATCCAACCCGTGAGAAAACCTGGAGCAGGGCAGCCGCCACTGTCTCTGCCAGTAAGTTAGGTAATACAACCGTCTCTGGATACCGTGTGACATAATCTACCACTGTCAATATATACTTTTTCCCTGACGAACTGGGTTTGGCTAACAGCCCTATCAGATCGACCACTACTCGGCTAAACGGCTCCTCCACAATGGGGAGTGGGTGTAGTTTGGTCTTGCAGTGATCCCCCTCTTGCCAATGCACTGGCAACTGTCACAGGTCTGGCAGTACTGACGAACATCATAGGTTACCCCCGGCCAAAAGAAGTTTTGTGTCAGACGATGCCTGGTGCGACTGACACCGAGGTGCCCGGCCAAGGGTATGTCATGAGAAATTCGCAGTAGCTCCTGCCTATACTTCTTGGGAACTACCAGCTGTTGGTTTATAGTGGGGCTCGTCCCTGTGTGGCGCTGCTCTGTAACCCGGTAGAGGCGTACCTGATGCCATACAAACTGTTCCCCTTCCAGTACTCCTCTCCCCTCCTGTGCCTTCCCACGATACTCCTGTAATGAGGGATCCTCAAGTACCTCCCTTTTAAACTCAGCTGGGGTGGCCCATGTCTTGCTATGGGGATACGTGTAGGGCTGGGGTGTTTTACCTGGGCCTCCTCTGAGTGTGATTCCACCTCCGCAGCTCTAGCTTGTCTCCTGGTGGTCACAGGATAGGTCTCAGCCAGAGGGGTGACTGAGAATGCAGATAACATGGGCCCCAAGTCATTTCCCAGCTAGACGTCGGCAGGCTAATCCTCCATCAGGCCGACCTCAACAAGGCCATCCCCGACTCCCCAGTTCAGGTGAATCCTGGCAGTGGGCAGTCAATGTTTGGCTCCCCCTGCGACACGAATGGCCACTGTCCGGTCCGTCTTCTCTTGGTCCCGGACGAGATGAGGCTTCATAAGGGTCAAAGTTGCTCCGGAATCTCTTAGTCCCTGCATACATTTCCCATTAACCCACACCGCCTGTCGATGCTGTTGTCGATTATCTGCCCGGGCTGCCTGCACGGGGTCTACTTCATGCAGCACTTATATACACACTGCTCAAAAAATAAAGGGAACACTTAAACAACATAATATAACTCCAAGTAAATCAAACTTCTGCGAAATCAAACTGTGCACTTAGGAAGCAACACTGATTGACAATCATTTTCACATGCTGTTGTCAAATAGAATAGACAACAGATGTAAATTATTGGCAATTATCAAGACACCCTCAATAAAGGAGTAGTAGTGCAGGTGGGGACCACAGACCACATCTCAGTACCAATGCTTTCTGGCTGATGTTTTGGTCACTTTTGAATGTTGGTTGTGCGTCGACACTCGTGGTAGCATGAGACGGACTCTACAACCCACACAAGTGGCTCAGGTAGTGCAGCTCCTCCAGGATGGCACATCAATGCGAGCTGTGGCAAGAAGGTTTGCTGTGTCTGTCAGTGTTGTGTCCAGAGGCTGGAGGCGCTACCAGGAGACAGGCCAGTACACCAGGAGACATGGAGGGGGCCATAGGAGGGCAACAACCCATCAGCAGGACCGCTACCTCCGCCTTTGTGCAAGAAGGAACAGGAGGAGCACTGCCAGAGCCCTGCAAAATGACCTCTAGCAGGCCACAAATGTGCATGTGTCTGCACAAACGGTTAGAAACCAACTCCATGAGGATGGTGTGAGTGCCCGACATCCACAGATGAGGGTTGTGCTCACAGCCCAACACCATGCAGGATGCTTGACATTTGCTAAAGAACACCAGGATTGGCAAATTCGCCACTGGCGCCCTGTGCTCTTCACAGATGAAGGTAGGTTCACACTGAGCACGTGACAGACGTGACAGATTCTGGAGACACCGTGGAGAGCGATCTGCTGCCTGCAACATCCTTCAGCATGACAGGTTTGGCAGTGGGTCAGTAATGGTGGGGGTGTGGCATTTCTTTGGAGGGCCGCACAGCCCTCCATGTGCTTGCCAGAGGTAGCCTGACTGCCATTAAGTACCGAGATAAAATCCTCAGACCCCTTGTGAGACCATATGCTGGTGCGGATGGCCCTGGGTTCCTCCTAATGCAGGACAATGCCAGACCTCATGTGGCTGGAGTGTGTCAGCAGTTCCTGCAAGATGAAGGCATTGAAGCTATGGACTGGCCCGACCATTCCCCAGACCTGAATCCGATTGCGCACATCTGGGACATCATGTCTCGCTCCAGCTACCAACGTCACGTTGCACAACAGACTGTCCAGGAGTTGGAAGATGCTTTAGTCCAGGTCTGGGAGGAGATACCTCAGGAGACTATCTGCTGCCTCATCAGGAGCATTTCTCTTTGTGTATACTCATCAGGAGCATGCCCAGGCGTTGTAGGGAGGTCATACAGGCACGTGGACACCACACACAATGCTGAGCATCATTTTGACTTGTTTTAAGGACATTACATTCCACTTTAATTTTGTTTGTGACTCCAAATCCAGGCCTCTTAAATTTGATTTCCATTGATGATTTTTGAGTGATTTTGTTGTCAGCACATTCAACTTTGTACAGGAAAAAGTATTCAATGAGAATATTTCATTCATTCAGATCTAGGATGTGTTATTTGAGTGTTCCCTTTATTTTTTTGAGCAGTGTGTGTGTATATATATATATATATATATATATATTTGTCCCTCAACCTGGCCCCATCCTGATGTACAGGTGCGTCTCGCAAATTTAGAATATCATCAAAATGTAATTTATTTCAGTTCTTCAATACAAAAAGTGAAACTCATTATATAGAGTCATTACAGAATGATCTATTTCAAGTGTTTATTTCTGTTAATGTTGGCGATTATGGCTTACTGCGAATGAAAACCCAAAAGTCATTATTTTAGTAAATTAGAATACTTTATAACACCAGCTTGAAAAATGATTTTAAAATCCGAAATGTTGGCCTACTGAAATGTATGCTCTTTAATTGCACTCAATACTTGGTCGGGCCTCCTTTTAGATCAATTACTGCATCAATGCAGTGTGTCATGTAGGCGATCAACCTGTGGCACTGCTGAGGTGTTATGGAAGCCCAGGTTGCTTTGATAGCAGCCTTCAGCTCGTCAGCATTGTTGGGTCTGATGTCTCAGCTTCCCCTTGATAATACCCCATAGATTCTCTGTGGAGTTAAAGTCAGGCGAGTTTGCTGGCCGAGCAAGCACAGTGATACTGTTGTTTGTAAACCACGTATTGGTACTTTTGACTGTGGCCAGATGCCAAGTCCTGCTGAAGAATGAAATTTCCATCTCCGAAAAGCTTGCCGGCAGAGATACGCATGAAGTGATCTAAAATTTCCTGGTGGATGGCTGCGGTGACTTTGGTCTTGATAAAATACAGTGGACCTATATCAGCAGATGATATGACTCCCCAAACCATCACATTAGACCTCACGCAGCTTGGATTGTGTGCCTCTCCACTTTTCCTCCAGACTCTGGGACCTTGATTTCCAAATGAAATGCAAAATTTACTTTCATCTGAAAACACCTTGGACCACTGAGCAACAGTCCAATTCTTTTTCTCCTTGGCCCAGGTAAGACGCGTCTGACGTTGTCATGAGTAGCTTGACACAAGGAATGCAACATTTGTAGCCCATGTCCTGGATACGTCTGTGTGTGGTGGCTCTTGAAGCAATGACTCCAGCAGCAGTCCACTTCTTGTGATTCTCCACCAAATTTTCGAGAGCCCTTTACTTTACAATCCTTTAAAGGCTGCAGTTATCCTGGTTGCTTGTGCACATTTTTCTACCACAATTTTTCCTTCCATTCAAATTTCCATTAATATGCTCTGTGAACAGCCAGCTTCTTAAAGGGCACCTGTCACCCCCCCGGGCATTTTTCAGTTAAAGAGCCACCTTCAGCAGCACTAAGGCTGCATTCTGTGAAGTTGGTTCTTCTTTTTCTGACCCCCAGTAATGCCAAAATATTGACTTTTATAATTAGCTCCTCATACCTGTAATGTGTCCCACAGGTATGTTGTGTCCCCCTCTATCGGCCACCTACCATCTGTCAATCATGCCTGTCCGAGGCCTCGGTGCCACCCACGATCTGTCTATCATGATGTCCCATGCGTCGCTGCCTCCTCTTGATTTGAATCCCGGCGCCTGCGCTGTAACAAGTGTTCTCCGGCATGCGCAGTGCGCGCTGCCCAAGAACCGACATCAGGCTATTGCGCCTGCGCATTGTGGAGGCACCAGATCCCGCCCCGCAGTGTGTTATGATGTATTCACACTGCAGGGCTGGGGCCTCCTTAACACGCAAGCGCAATAGCCTGATGTCGGTTCTCGGGCAGCACAAACTGCGCATGCCCGAGAACACTTGTTACAGCGCAGGCGCCGGGATTCAAATCAAGAGGAGGCAGCGACGCACGGGGCATCATGATGGACAGATCATGGGCGGCACCGAGGCCTCGGACAGGCATGATTGACAGATGGTAGGTGGCCGATAGAGGGGGACACAACATACCTGTGGGACACATTACAGGTATGAGGAGCTAATTATAAAAGTCAATATTTTGGCATTACTGGGGGTCAGAAAAAGAAGAGCTACCTTCAAAGAATGCAGCCTTAGTGCTGCTGAAGGTGGCTCTTTAACTGAAAAACGCCCTGGGGGGTGACAGGTTCCCTTTAAGCAATGACCTTTTGTGTCTTACCCACCTTGTGGAGTGTGTCCATCCATGACTGCCTTTTGGACATCTGTCAAGTCATCAGTCTTCGCCATGATTGTGGAGCCTACTGAAACAGACTAAGGGACCTTTTTAAATGCTTAGGAAGCTGTTAGGAGTGGTGGAAGGCACTAAATAAAAAATAAATAAAGTGCCTTCGCCACTCGGGGTCCACCGTACGGTGGATGGAAAAATCGCTGCTAAAGAGGCAGAGCACTGTGGCGGTAATGTGCACAGGGTTTAACTGCACCCAGTGCACTAAAGCAAGCTCTGTTAAAGTCACAGAACTGCAAGCCTAAAGCATTCAAAACCGCTGAGTCTGTTCTAGGTCACAGACTCCAGCGGAGCAGACACGGTATTAAAAGTCACAGGAGTAGCCTTAGACGTCAGGACTACTCCGTCTAGACCTACCGTGAAGTAAGTTGCGTGGCGTCACAACTGCGAATGCCCGGCAGGACTGCTACTGCAGCGCGGCGTGAACTAAGCTGCAAGGAAAGCACCGCTAACACGCAAGCACGATGCAGGACACTAGCTGCTGGAACAGATGGAGCTAGAGCGCTCTGGCGCTAGCGCTGCTACTGACTAAATCCCACACACTCACACAGATGTATTATCAGAGGGAAGGGGTTTCTTAATATGTCAGTCACCAGTCCAAGCATCCATCACCATACACACAGCAGCAGTATGAAAATACTAGCGCATGGCGAAACGGCCATGCGCACTTTTTATAGCGTACGGGACCTGCCGGAAATCTCCAGGTCTCCAAAAGGAGCCAATAGGATCCGGAGCGGGACCTGAGCACCTGACTCCCGAACTCCAATGGGAGCTCGTCCCGTGAGCATGCTCAAATGACGGAACAAAGGACTTAGCCTCTGGAGATAAATGTGAGAATCTGGAATCCTGCCTAGGCATGGTAGAAACCAGATTCCTAACAGAAGCCTTTGCAGGTGTTTTTTGTTAAATTCTCGTTTACTGAGATAATGACTTTTGGGTTTTCATTGGCTGTAAGCCATAATCATCAACATTAACAGAAATAAACACTTGAAATAGATCACTCTGTAATGACTCTATATAATGAGTTTCACTTTTTGTATTGAAGAACTGAAATAAATTAACTTTTTGATGATATTCTACAGTATTTTTGTGAGAAGCACCTGTATATCCTCTCTTGGATACTGAAACACCTACTTCATGAGAGCAAATACAAAAGGTTCACCACAAGGTGCAAACCATTAATTATCCTCAGAAATAAAAAATTTTTTAAAAAAAGGTCACGTTAGTCTTTGCCAAAAATATCTAAAGACGTCAGCCCAGTTCTGGAAAAACATTATTTGGACAGATGAAACTAAGATCGACCTGTACTAGAATGATGGGAAGAAGAAAGTATGGAGAGGACTTGGAATGGCTCCAAAGCGATTGGCATGGGCATGCATGGCTTCCAGTGGCACTGAGTTTATATAATTGCCTTGTAATGTTTTCATTTCCTGTTCTGTCCAAATGTCACCATATCCCAAAATTCCAAGCGGAGGAAGTTCACCGACCGCCATATTGGGACACCCAAGTGATGGGTGTCCTAATATGGAAACTGCTGCTGGTACCAACCTATTGCACTGTACCACCAGCGTAACACCGTCGCACCACACAGACACACAGATACACTATACGCTGTATGCTCCACACACACACTGACACACTCACACTGACACATTCACACTGACATTCACACTGACGCACTCACACACTGACACACACACACTCACTCAGCTTCTTGCGCGGTACCAACAGCGGAACACAGTCACACTGCGCCTGCGCGAACTCCGCGCCGGCGCAGAGAATCATTTGGCTGATCCCAGCGGCAGATGCGCGACGTGTCTACAGGCAGAGGAAGCCGGTCACATTAAAGGGGTTTTCCCACAAACGAAAGTTCATTTTAAAAATTGTATCTGACCATGTACGGAGCATACCACATCCCCTGGGCAGGGGAGGAAGCAAAAGACAATACTGACAATACAGCAGGGGATCACAGAGGATTCATTTTGTGAGGTAAAGTATTTCACTGACTGCTTTTAAACAACATTTTACCTCACAAAATGTATCCTCTGCGATCTCCTGCTGCAATGTCAGTATTGTCTTTTGCTTCCTCCCCTGCCCATGAGCTGTGGTATGTTCTGTACACAGTCAGACACAGGGGTGAGAGAGACAGAGCACAAGGGGGAGAAAGCCCAAACAGGACAGCACATGAGAGAACACAGCACAGGAAGGAGAGGCACAGCAGACAAGGGGGATAGCACAAGGGGTACACAGGTCAAAGAAGAGAGCATACAATAGATGGGAGAAGTCAGCACATGGGGAAAGAGAGTGGATAGGTGGGTGAGCACATGGGGGAGAGATTCTCAATGCTGCAAAGCCTGCCCCCATCGTGACATTACCGCCTTCCCGATGCGATAGCATCGGGCCTCCATCTAGTTTATTATATGACTGAAGACAGAAGCAGCAGATTGAATTCTGAAGTGTACAGGGCTATACTTTCTGCTCAGATTCAACCAAATGCAGCAAAGTTGATTTGACAGCGCTTCACATTACAGATGGACAAACATACTATGAAAGCAACCCAGGAGTTTTTTTTTTAAGGCACAGAAGTGGAATATTCTGCAATTTTCATGTTAATCACCAGATCTCAGCCCAATTGAGCAGCATTTCAGATGCTTAAGATAATATTTAAGGCAAAAAGACCCACAAACAAGCAACAACTGAAGTTGTTAGCAGTGAAGGCCTGGCTAAGCATCACAAAGGAGGTAACCTAACATTTGGTGATATCCATGACTTCCAGATTTTGGCCATCATTGCCTGCAAAGTATTAAACATGAACATTTTATTTATGGTAAAGTTAATTAGTCCAATTACTTTTGAACCCTGAAATGTGGAGGCGTAGAAAAATGGTTGCAATTCTGAAATGTTTCAAAGGGTATTTTTGTTCAACCCCTTTAATTAGAACTGAAAGTCTACACTTTAAATTACATCTCAGTTGTTTAATTTTAAATAAAAAAATAGTGACATGCAGAGCCAAATTAAGAAGATTCAGTCACTGTCCAAATATTTCTTGACCTAACTGTGTGCATAATATTCGGGAAACCATTAGTGAGCAGAAATATTTTGTAAAAAAGTAAATTTTCTCACCTAAATTATTGGGCTGTGCTAATTGATAGGGTTGAGTTCATTGTTAGGGTTGGGCTTATGGTTAGGATTGGGCTTAGTGGTAGGTTTGGGTTTTGGGTTAGCATTGGGCTTAGGGTTAAGGTTGGGCCTAGGGTTAAGGTTAGGCTTAGGGTTAAGGTTAGGCTTAGGGTTAAGGTTAGGCTAAGGCCTCTTTCACACTTCAGTTTTTTGCCATCAGTCAAAATCCGCCAAAATTTGAAATTGGCGGATCCGCAAAAATGAAAACAAAACGGATGCAAACTGATGGAACGGATCCGTTTTGTTGAGGATCCGCCATACCGATTTTACTGCGGATCCTCAACAAAACGGATCCGTTCCATCAGTTTGCATCCGTTTTTGTCATCTGTTGGATCCGTTTTCTTGCGGATCCGTTTTTCCACACCTCCAAATGGGATGCTCCCAAATATGATTGGCGCTTGGAAAATGCTCTCAAATGTGATTGGATGCTGGAAACTAGGGAGAAATATATCTAGGGTGTTGTGATACAATTTCTTTGAAAGGTTTTAGAGCTAGTGGCAGCGATGGAAGGAGTTAGTGCGAGTCTGGAAGGAGTTAGTGCGAGTATTGACAGCTTCTGTGTGGAATTGGATCTTCACTTGAATCGGTTGGCAATTATTGCTATCGAGAGGGAGAAAAGAAGACTGCGAATCCTGCGTATGAGGAGACGGCGCCAGTGGATTCATCCCATTAATGCGCAGAGGTTCACCCGTGGCGTTTTTTCCACACTGTACCTGGAATTGAGGGAGAATCCGGCCAAGTTCTTCAACTACGTGCGCATGCGGATGGAATTCTTTGAGATATTGGTGGATCGTGTTGGAGAACAAATCCGGAGAAGGGACACACAAATGCGGTTTTCTATATCACCGGCGGAGCGTTTGATGGTGACCCTTCGGTAAGTTATCTACCTTTTAAAATGTTTCAGATTCTGCAGGCTTTTATTATGTTATGGCTTGTAGTTTGTATTAATTTTACTTTTTTTCCCTTTTTTTAAGATTCCTGGCAACTGGAGAATCCTTCACCTCCCTCCATTTCCAGATTGGGATTTCCACTATTGCTGGAATTGTACAACAGACCTGCCGGGCATTATGGGATTCTCTACAGGAGGAATACATCCCAGAGCCAACACAGGAGAGTTGGCTGGAGATTGCAGAGAAGTTTCAAGAAATCTGCCAGTTTCCAAACTGCATCGGTGCTGTGGATGGCAAGCATATCAGGATTGTGAAACCCATGGGATCTGGTTCACAGATTTACAACTATAAAAAATACTTTTCTATTGTGCTTATGGCCATTTCGGATGCAAACTGCAAATTCATTGCCGTGGACATTGGTGCATACGGTCGTTCTAATGACTCTCAGGTGTTCAAGATTTCCACCATCGCTTGTATGGAGACAATTTTAACTTCCCACCTCCAAGACCACTCCCTGGAACAACAGGCCCACCAATGCCTTTTGTGTGCGTTGGCGACGATGCTTTTCAACTTTCAAAACACCTACTGAAGCCATATGGTAGTCGTGGATTAACACACCAGAAAAGAATCTATAACTATCGGTTAACCAGAGCGCGCAGAGTGGTGGAGTGCGCGTTTGGAATTTTAACTGCCAAATGGAGAGTACTGTTAACGGCCATGAAAATGAAAACTGAGACTGTGGATGAGGTGGTAAAGGCCTGTGTAATCCTGCACAATTTTGTCCTTTCAAAGGAACCAGTTTCCATCGATGAAAATGTGTATGAAACCACCTTGTGGGATTATGAGCAGCAAACTTTTCGGAGTACTGGTTCAGTGGCAAGAATTAGGGATACCTTTGCAGATTATTTTGTTGCACCAGAGGGACAAGTGGACTGGCAAGATGACATGATATAATTTTCTTCATACCAATTGTGAGTAATTTTTTTTTTTTTTTATCTGAAATTTTACCAAGTGTTTGCTTTGCACAAGCATTGTGTTTTACCATGTGATTTGGTTAGTTTTACACTTTGCAGTGTTACCAATTGTTGGGTACCAAGCGTAAAGTTACCAAGTGTTTTACACTTTGAAATGTTCACAAGTGTTGGTTATGAAATGTTGTGCTACAAAGTGTTTTTTTGTACCTTGTACACCACCGGTGTACTGTGAAATATTACCCAGTGTTGTGTGTTGTGTTAACAAGTGTTGTGTTACCAAGTGTTGTGTTTACCTTTTACACCACTGGTGTAATTTGAATAAAGAAGCAAAAAATAAACATCACAATAAAGTTTTTTGAAAAAAAAACAGTTTATTTCTGACAATTTGTATTAACTGTATTTTTTTTTTTTTTTTTATTTTTTTTCTTAACTTTTTTGTAACTTTTTTTGGTATATTACCTTTTTGGTAATTTTTTTTTTGGTATAATATTACCTTTTTTTAATTTTTTTGGTATATTACCTTTTTTTAATTTTTTTTTTGGTAAATTACAAACTATGATAATGTTGGGTGGAGATAGTATTGGAGGGGTTCACAGGGTTGACTACATCGAGGGGGGGGGGTAGGGGACTGGGGAGGGAGTTGGTGAGGACCAGAAGTGGAAGGGGGGTTTAACACATGTGGTTGGGACGGGAGTGGATGGACAGACGAGGTTTGTGGGTACATTGAAGGTGTATGTGGGAGTGGGTATGGCGAGGGCATTGGGGTATAATGCAATGGGGAAGGTAGGTACTGGGAAGAATGGAATGGGGAACTAGAGAAAGGAGAGGGAGTGGTAGGAGGAGGGACGGCTGTGTGATGGATGGTGGTGGAAGGATGGACGGGGGAAGGATGGACTGTGGAAGGATAGACAGGGGGAGGATGGACTGTGGAAGGATAGACAGGGGGAGGATGGACAGGGGGAGGATGAGATGCTTCAGCAAGCACTTCCACTAGAGCATTCTGACAGGCTTGCATCACACGCATCTGCTGGTGAGTACTTAAACCTTCCATTTGCCGGACAACAGATTGAAAAAAGGTATGTCTCGGTGTCTGGTTTGATTCTAAACTCATCTGTTCCATGTATCTTCTGAGTTCCATGATACTTTGATTGATCATGGTCAACCCAGAAGATAACCGTTGTCCATAAGTGTGGAAACCGTGTTGAACAGTTGAGTTTAGACTCAAACAGTCAGACAAGGTCAGCCTTTCCTGACTCCTCAGACGCTGCCGGCCAGAACCAAAAGTTGGTCGAGATGTTGCGGCAGTGTCTGAGGGGTGGGGAACAGGGAACAAGTTGTCACCAGCAGCTTCATGTGATGAAGTCTGCCCTGCTGCTCCAGTGCTGGTGGAGGGGATAGAGGGATCAGACAAGAGGGTAGGTACAGAGGGGTCGGATACCTCGATGTGGTCACTAGGGATCACTCCAGAAGGACGCAACTCTGATGCAGACTCCCGAGTGCTGCAGATGGTGCTAAAAAAAAAAGAAAAAAAAATGTATATTAAAAATATTGATATTTAATTTAAGTCTGCTGAAAAAAAAATTGGTTAAACATTTCTACTACAGGAATTGTTTGGGGAATATTTACCTTCTGCACGCCATTGTAGATCGCAGGAACGCCAGGGCTTTGTAGTTTTTGTACTGGGGTCCCCGGCGTCCTCCCGACGATCCATTCGGGGTCTGAATCTCTTTGTTGTAGTCCCTCTTGAAGCGATCCCGGAGCGACCGCCACCGTGTGATAACCCTGTCACCTGTGAAGCAAAAAAAAAAAAAGGTTTAGTATTCAACACACTTCACATGCTGGAAATATAAGTTACTGAAGTTGTAATACTTACGCACAAAATCCCTGGCCCTCGCATTGAGTTCCTCCCAGTTGTCAATAACTGAAGAACAGACTTCATCCCAGAGCCGTCGGGTGGTTGGTTGGTCGGCATGAAGACGGTTTGCCATGTTCCACAGTGGCTCCCGGATTTCCACCTCATGGATGAGGTCATCACTATCAATAATGACACCCTCCTCCTGATGTCTGCGGGGAGCACGCTGTGAAACCTGTGAAGATAAAAAACAAAACAAAAAGCAAAAAATTACATTATATTCAAACACATGATGTTCATTTAAACAATTATCAAAATAGGGTTACTTACCGTTTGCCGACCACCAGAGGCATCACCTTGACGACCCTGGGATGTCCTGGGAGTCACTCTAGTGCGGGCACCGGATTCTGAAGACTGTGGGAAAAAAAAAAAAAATGTTTGGATGGATGCGTAGTTATGGTGTGTGCACTGTGATGAATGTTTGTGTTGGGTGTAGCATTATGTATCTGTGTATGTGCTAAACTTACAATCTGCGCACGCCCTCCGTGTGTCTCTCCACCCTGCACGTCTCCTCCTGGAAGCTCCTCTGAATCAGCTTCCTGTTAAAACATAATAGGATAGTGTTTTTAACCACAAAAAAATTATTTTAAATAAAAAAAAAATAATTTTTTTTTACCTCAGCTCGCTGATGATGTGAGGGGGAGCTTTCAGGAGAAGACATTACGGCTTGGGGCAGCTGTGTTGCTTCCTGAACTGATCTGCAAGTATAAACACACTTGTTAAGCTACTATACAAAGTATCATAATAAGCTTTCAGGCTTTTATACTTACAGGGAAAACAGTGTTTGGCTGGCAGTCTCTGCTTCGGCCTGGCTGGCAGTCTCTGCTTCGGCCTGGCTGGCAGTCTCTGTTGCGGTCTGACTGGCCCTCTCTGCTGCAGCCTGGCTGGCCCTCTCTGCTGCGACCCTTTCTGCTGCGGCATTGCTGTTAGTGCTTGAAGTGATCTGCAAGTATAAAGACACTTGTTAAGCTAGTATACAAAGGATCATAATAAGCTTTCAGGTCTTTATACTTACAGGGAAACTAATGGTTGCCTGTATGCTGCTGTGTGGCTGTTCCTCTCTGCTGCGGTCAGGGTTGTTTCTGCTGCGGTCTGACCGGTCATGTCTGCTGTGTTGTTGATCCCTGCTGCGGTCTGAATCTCTGCTGCGGTTGGGCTGGCCGTGTCTACTTGTATGGTGGCGCTTCATTGTGTGAACTGAAAGAAAATGATATGAAAGTTTAAAAAAAAAAAAAAATTTTGTATGTGTAATTCCCTGAAACTAATTATACGCAATTTTAAGTGTTTGCATGTCTACATTCCCTTATCTCAGAGTGTAACCAGTGATTGAAGGTGTGTAATATTTTGTGTAAACCCTATTTTTTTTGTGTTTTGTAACTGAGTGTAACCAGTAATTGAAGGTGTGTAATTGCTGTGTATACCAGTTTGCATTCCCTGAAACTCTCACCGAGAGTGTAACCAGTGATTAAAGGTCTCACCGAGTGTAACCAGTGATTGAAGGCGTGTAGTGTGTAATTGCTGTGTATACCAGTGTTTGCATTGCCTGAAACTCTCAACAGAGGTGTTTAATTTCTGTGTATACCCACTGTGTTTGCATGGTTTTGAATTCCCTGAAACTCAGCTGTGTATACCCATTTTTTCATGGTATGTTGCAATCTCACCTTTAACCACACTTGTATACCAAAAAATTTTAATTACCTTTATGGTAACTTAATTTTACCTTTTTTAAAATGATACAAAGGAGATTTTTTCAAAACAATTTATTTATTTATTTTTTTTATTATTTTTTTTTCCAAAACATAGGAGCTACTCTGCTCTTTATTTTAAATACCACAGTACATGAAAAATAAAAAAACGCAAATTTACAACAGATACATTACAAAATTAAAATATTTAAAAAAAAAAAAAAAACCACAAACACGCATAACACACAGCCAGGCTACACACTCCAGGTGTCTTGCAGGTGGAAGATTTGCAGCGGAGTTTGAAATTCTATCAGTCAGGCTGGTGTTTGATGTCTGGTTCGGTGTCTTCAGTGTGGCTGTTGCCAGATGTCTGGGCCCAAACCACATACAATACCATTTAGGCCGGTTTCACATTTGCACTTTATAGCGCAGCGATGGCCTGCACACATCCGCCACTAATCCCCGCCTACTACCGCACATGAACGCTTGCGATCTGCCCACCCTATCTTTATCATGGGGTGCGCAGATGGTGCGCTGGCAGGATTTTACAGTGTGCTGCGCACTTTTGAAGGTGTGCCGTGCGCGCCAAAATGCAACATGCTGCGTTTGGCGCACAAGGGCACACCTTCAAAAGTGCGCAGCACACGGTAAAATCCTGCCAGCGCACCATCTGCGCACCCTATGATAAAGATAGGGTGGGCAGATCGCAAGCCTTCATGTGCGGTAGTAGGCGGGGATTAGTGGCGGATGTGTGCAGGCCATCGCTGCGCTATAAAGTGCAAATGTGAAATCGGCCTAAATGGTATTGAATGTGGTGTTATTGGGCCCAGACATCTACATCAAACACCAGCCTGACTGATACAGTCAGGCTGGTGTTTGATGTAGATGTCTGGGCCCAATAACACCACATACAATACCATTTAGGCCGGTTTCACATTTGCACTTTATAGCGCAGCTATTTCCTGCACACGTCCGCCACTAATCCCCACCTACTAGCGCACATGAACGCTTGCAATCTGCGCACCCCATACTAAAGATAGGGTGTGCAGATCGCAAGCGTCCATGTGTGCTAGTAGGCGGTGATGACCAGATGGGACGGGGATTAGTGGCGGACGTGTGCAGGTTATCACTGCGCTTTAAAGTGCAAATATGAAACCGGCCTTACACCACACAATCACAGCAAGAAATACATTAAAGTTGCATGAAAATAACATGCAGTACACATGCAACAGAAAAAAAAAAAAGATGGAAAAAAAAAAAATGGAAAAAAATAAAATAAAAATGCACACACAGGCCACACACATACACACGCACACACACACACGCTCCAGGGGTCTTGCAGGTGGTAGACTTGCAGCTGGGCAGACAGGTTTTATAGCTCTAGTTGAATCTTCTGTCAGGCAGGCTGGAGTCGGATATCTTGCTTGGAGTCTTCAGTGTTGCTGGTGCCGGATTGTCTGGGCCCAATTACACCACATACCATACACCACTCAATCGCAGCAATCACAGCATAAAAAATACAATATAATTACAGTTGTATGAAAATAAAAAGCAGTACACAAGCAACAGAAAAAAAAAAATATAAAAAAAAAAAACAGACATGCAACACTCGCAGACCACACACACACACACACACACACACACACACACACACACACACACACACACACACACACACACGCTACACACTAGCAGGCCATACACAGAAATGTCATAGGTATACTCACACTTGGTAAAGCTGGTACTGGCAGGCCTCTTGATAGCTGTGTGGCTGCAGGCTTGGTGGGTGTCTGGCAGGCTGGGTGGTCTGGCAGGCTGGGTGGGTGGTCTGGTAGGCTGGGTGGGTGGTCTGGCAGGCTGGATGGCTTGCTTGGTGGGTGGATAGCTTGCTTGCTGTCTGGCTGCTACTGCATGTCTGGGCCCAATTAGCCCATCTTATATAGTTTTGGGACTGTCTGGAAAAGTATCTCTTTTTCTGGGCATGCGCAGTGCGATTTTGCGGATCCTGCCGGCGGATTCCGCAAAATCGCGGATCCCGGCGGATCCGCCGCCCATAGGAGCCCATGCTACCGCATGGCGGATGACGGCGGATCCGCCGTCATCCGCCATTTTGACGGCGAAAAAAACGTTACATGCTCCGTCCCCCTCAGACAGAATCCGCAAAGAATTTTGCGGATCCGCCGAATATTGGACGCAACGGACGACCATCCGTCAAGATCCACCACTAATGTATCCCAATGGGGAAAATGGCGGATCCGCAACAAGAAAAAGCGGATCCGCCAATTTCAAATTTTGGCGGATTTTGACTGATGGCAAAAAACTGAAGTGTGAAAGAGGCCTTAAGGTTTGATTTAGGGTTGGGCTTATTGTTGGCCTTGTGCTTAGTGTTAGAGTTGGGCTTAGGGTCAGGGTTGGGCTTCGGGTTAAGATTTGGGTTAATGTTGGGCTTAGGGTTAGGGTTGGGCTTAGGGTTAGAGTTGGGCTTAGGGTTTAGGTTGGGTTTAGGATTGTTGTAGAGGATTAGGGTTTTTTCAAAATCCAAGAAACAAAATGATGACGACTAGTGTTCAGTGCAAGTGCTCACTACTCGAGTTTGCATTGGGGTGCTTGGGTATACACATAGTATTGCGAGTGCTCTAGTGACATGCTCGAGTCTCCGACCTGCATGTTTTTTGGCAGGCAAAAAAGCAAGCAGGGATTGCCTACCAAACAAGGGCAATCGCCGCATATTTATTCTGGTTGTCTAACAACCAGGGCCAGTTTTAGGCAAAGTGGGGCCCTACGCAAAGTTTAAAGTGGGGCCCCAAATGCTATCATATTGCACATCACACAGAAGCATTTCGATTGTATTTACATGCGCTGAGTTCAGGCCGCTAAACGAGTGTGATCGACAATATTTATGTCGTTCAACACTTGTTTCCCAGCCTCTTTCCACCATCTGAGAAAGAATGATGGGGACAGAACGATCACTAATGGATCAATCTGTCCCCATACAGTATCATGTTATCAGCAGCACATCTAATGTTTACACCCCATAGTCCTCCATATAATATAATGTGCCCCATAGTCCTCCATATAATATAATACACTCCTCAGTCCTCCTTATAATGTAATACACTCCCCATAGTCCTCCATATAGTATAATACACTCCTCATAGCCCTCCATATATTAAAATACACTCAGTCCTCCATATAGTATAATATACTCCTCATAGTGCTCCATATAGTGTAATACACCGCCAGTCATCCATGTAGTACAATTTATTTCCCATAGTATAATGCACCCCATAGTGCTTCACATAATATAATGTATTGCCCATAGTCTTCGATACAGTATAATGTAGCCCACATATAGTATAATGCAGCCACCCCACAGAGCATAATGCAGCCACCCCACAGAGTATTATGCAGCCCCGCCATACAATATAACGTAACCCCCCATGGTATATAATGCAGCCCCCTCTTATAGTATAATGCTGCCAATCCTTAGAGCATAATGCAGCCACCCCACAGAATATAATGTAACACCCATAGAATATAATGCAGCCCCTACATAGAATATATGGCAGCCCCCTCATAGAGTATAATGCAGCCCCCCATAGAATATAATGCAACCCCTTATATAGTATAATGTAGCCCCTCCATAGAATACAATGTAGCCCTCCTCACATAGTATAATGCAGCCCTAATAGAATATAATGTAGCCCCCATACAAAATAATCTAGTTCACCCATACAATATAATGCAGCCCCCACATAGAATACAATGTAGCATCCTTATAGAGTATGTCATGCCCGCCATGTCCATTATGCCTGTCATGCCCGCCATGTGTGTTGTGCCGCATGACCCCTGGAGCAGTGTGCGCATGCACTGAATTCTCATGCCCGTTATGTCTCATGCTGCAAGATCCCTGGAAGCAGTGTGCACACACACCTCATGACTGTTGTGCTGCAAGATGCCTGGAGCAGTGTGCACGCGTGCCTTACCTCATGACTGCACACTGTTGTTAGGTAACCATCCATCTCTGCTCTGATTCTGCAATAGTCTCTGTATTCCTGGAGCCCCTGATCATGTGACCTTTCCTATGTTCCAGCACTGCCTGACCCAGCTAACCTGTCAGTGTTTGTGGAGCCCCTGATCATGTGACCTTCTCTATGGTCCAGCCCAGTGTGATCTAGCAACGCTCTCTATGATCCTGGAGGACTTGAACCGGAAGTTCTCCCCTGGTCCTGACCCGGAAGTGCAGGTACTAATGCCCTATATCAGACTGTCCCTTCCTATGGTCGGGGCCTGAGTATCGTGTTGCTTCCCTGCATGGCTGCTTGGTCTGCTCGGTCACTCCCTGTATTCTGTGCCCCTGCACTCTGCCCTGTAGTGCATCTCTGCACACGCTCTGTGCTTGTACTCTGCCTCTTGTCCCGTGCCATGTCTTGTGTTGTCTTTTGTGCCATGTTTTGTCTCTGCTATCCTTGTACTTGTAGTACTTCCTATGTTCTCTGCCTTTGCCTGTTTTCGCCATGTCTTGTCCTTGTTATGCTTTGCCTTGTAGTACTTCCTATGTTCTCTGCCTTGCCTGTTTCGCCATGTCTGGCCTTTGTTATTCTGAGCCTTGTAGTACTTCCACATTCTCTGTCTCTGCCTGGTTTTCCTGATTCTGTCCTATCGTGCTCTCTAGCACATTTCATGGCTAGTCTCAAGGTTCTCCCTTGACCCGGCTTGGGGCTTTGGCCTACGCTCCGCTGCTAGTTCTGTTCTCGCTCTGACCTGACTCTGTGTTTCTGCCTACGTTCTGCTCCTTGCTCTGTACCTTGCCTTGCTTTGTTTCTCGCCTTGCCTCGCCTTGTTTCTTTGTGTGCACTTTGCATGCACCTGGCCTTCCTAGCCTTCTGTCTGTGCCTCAGCCGTGCCCGCCCTAGCCATGCCCGCCTGCTTGTGCCTCAGCCGTGCTTGTCAGTCAGTGACAGCTGTGTCGCCTGTTATGCCCCAGCCGGGTTCGCTGGAGTCTTGCCCGCCTGTCTGTGCTGCAGCCAGACCAGCTAGCCAGTGCCCAGCCGTGCTCTCTGTGCTTCCTTGCACCCACGCTGTCTCTGCATTGTGTTTGCGTGCTCCCCTATTAGCACGCGCAGGCCCTTGCCTGCCCCGTGGCATACCTCCCCGTGCTTCTGTAAAAGTACGCGCAGGTCTTGCCATGTACCCTGTCGTGCCCTCTAGCACGCACAGGTCCTAGCCTATTCCCTGGCGTGCCCCTCTGCATGCGCAGGACTCTGCTTTTAACCCTGACCCTGGTATGCCCCTCTGCACGCTCAGGACTCTGCCTTGGACTTTGAACCCTGGTGTGTCCCCTACACACGCACCGTACGTTGAACGTTGAACCTGGCGTGTCCCCTACACGCACCTTGCATTGGACCCTGGTGTGCCCCTAGCACGCACCCTGTCTGGAATCTTGCCTTGAACCTCAGCGTGTTCCCTTACACACACCATGTCTGGAGATCTGTCGTGCCTCCTTGCTTGTACCCTGGTTTGCCTGCTGGATTCCTGGAACCTGCCATCACTGCCAGAGATCGTAAGCAGGAAGACTGCGGCCTGATGTCTGGAGCTGGTGTCCGCAGCCTGATGACCTGATCCTTGCCAGCTGTATGGAGTCCGATGCCATCGTGTCCTTGCCGGTAACCGGCAGGGCTGTGGAGTCGGTAAGCCAAACCTGCGACCCCGACTCCTCAATTTCCCTTACACCGACTCCAACTCCGACTCCGACTCCACGACTCCGACTCCGACTCCCACACATATTGCTTATATTTAAGTGAAAAATTTATTGTAGTACAATGTGAACCTCAGACATTTAATTATTTTTATGATCCAATAATCAAGATATTTAGATAGAACAGAATATATATTGGTGTACTACCCGGTTTTCATTCTTTTTGGTACAGATAAGATATGGATAGACAGATATGGATAAATGGATAGATAGAGCAGATTTCTAATCTGCTTTTGCTATTGAGTAACATTATCTATGAGCTCAAAAACCTTTCAGGTGATGCAGTTTTTTAAAAAGATGATCAACTTTTGCAGCTGAAAAATGTATCCTCAAAAAACACAGGAAAAACGCTGTGTGTGAATGTAGCCTTAGATCAGGAATATAACAGCCATTTATAGGACATTTCATAACTTTCCCAAACTCCTATGAAAAAATATTCAGCACATCCTGCATTGAATTAATGTACCCAATTTATTATATATTTTAGGAGTCGGAGTCGGTCCATTTTATACCGACTCCAACTCCGACTCCGACTCCACCAAAATGAGCACCGACTCCGACTCCACGACTCCGACTCCACAGCCCTGGTAACCGGGCTTACCTTCTGGCACGTACCATGCCATGGACCTTGGCGTGCCATGCACGCACCTTGCTGTGTTTGCCTGCTATCACATTTTGCACTTAATGATATCCTGAATTTGCCTTAATGAAGTTACCTTGAATTCACGTATTGTCTTGTCTTGTTTCCTGCACGTCCTTTGTCGTCAGACACTCATACCTAGTGTCTACTTGAGCCGGCCGTCTGGTTCCAGCAGTCGTGGTGGCTCATCCCCTTGGTCTTGCCCCTGATACTCCCTGTATAGGGGGTGGTTCCTCACAATGTCAGCTCACCCTAGGTGGGTGGGTGCCACCCCCCAGATGGTCCACTCTAAAGAAATCGACTCAGCGTAAGCTGATCTCGTTACAGAGTATGATGCAATCACCCCCCATAGAATATAATATATAACACAACAGCCCCTCATAGAATATAATGTAGCCCCAAATAGAATATAATACAGCCTACTTCCCCATAGAATATAATAATATAATGTAGCCCCGCATATTATACAACACAGCCTCCCCCATAGAATATAATGTACCCTCCATGGTATATAACACAGCCACATAGTATATAGCATAGCTGCATAGTATATAACACAGCCCCACATGGTATATAGCACAGCCCCACATGGTATATAGCACAGCACCACGGTATATAGCACAGCCCCACATGGCATATAGCACAGCCCCACATGGTATACTGCACAGCACAACATGGTATACAGCACAGCCCCCCCAGAACAGCAAAATGGTATACAGCACAGCCCCACATGGTATACAGCACAGCCCCCCTCCCCCAGCACAGCACCATGGTATACAGCACAGCCCCACATGGTATATAGCACAGCCCCACACAATATACAGCACCACACAGCCCCCCTCCCCCAGCACAGCACCAAGGTACACAGCACAGCCCCACATGGTATACAGCACAGCTCCCCCAGCACAGCACCATGGTATACAACACAGCCCCCCAGCACAGCACCATGGGATTCAGCACAGTCCCCAGCACCATGGTATACAGCACAGCACCATGGTATACAGTACAGCCCCCAGCACCATGGTATACAGCACAGCCCCCCCAGAATGGACCCACAGTCCAGTACTCACTGTTGCATAAAAAAAAACCCACACTCCTCACCTCTCCTCGTGCCCGCGCTGCTGGCTGCTCCTGGCTCCTGCTCTGCCTGGTACAGTGTCAGAGGGAGAGTGGGGAATGATGGGAGAGGGAGTGTCAACTGACACACTCTTCTCCATCATTGCTTTGAACTGTACTGGCATCTATGACGCCGGTACTGTTCAATGCGGTAGCTGGGGGAGTCGGGGCTGGGGGCAGGCGGGCCCCCCTGCCTCACGGGTCACTTGTGGGGGGTTTCCACTGTTTAGGCACATGAGGTGCTCTCCAAATGTGACATGGCATCAGCTCACGATTCCAGCTATTTTTCTGTTCAAAAAGTAAAAAAAAAGTCCCTACTGAGCCCTGCTGTGCGCCCAAACAGTAGTTTTATCCCACAAGTGGGGTATCAGCGTACTCAGGAGAAGATGCACAACAAATTTTGGGGTACATTTTCTCTTGTCATCCTTGCAAAGTAAAACATTTGGGGCTAAATTAAATTTTTTGTGAAAATAATAAAATGTTCACTTTTTTCTTCCACATTCCATCAATTCTTGTGAAGCACCTGAAAGTTTAATAAATTACTTTAAAGTAATGTTGAGGACTTTGAAGAGTGCAGTCTTTAGAATGGTGTCACTTTTGGGTATTTTCTGTCACATAAGCCCCTCAAAGTCACTTCAAATGTGATGCAGTTAGAGTTGGGCTTAGGGTTATGGTTGGGCTTAGGGTAATGGTTGGGCTTAGGGTTAGAGTTGGGCTTAGGGTTGGACTTATTGTTAGCCTTGTACTTAGGGTTGAGTTGGGCTTAGTTTTAGAGTTGGTGTTAGGGTTGGGCTTAAGGTTAGTGTTGGGGCTATGATTGGGCTTAGGCTTGGGCTCATGGTTAGGGTTAGTCTCAGGTTTAAGGTTAGGGTTGGGCTTAGGGTTAGGGTTGGGTTTAGAGTTAAGGTTGGGCTTAAGGTTGGGGTTAGAGTTGGACTTATTGTTAGCCTTCCACTTAGGATTAGAGTTGGACTTAGTGTTAGAGTTGGGCTTATGATTAGTTGGGCTTAAGGTTAGGGTTGGCTTAAAATTAGAGTTGGCTTAAGGTTAGGGTTGGCTTAAGGTCAGGATTTTGCTCAGGGTTTGGGTTGGGCTTAGGGTTGGGTTTAGGGTTAGGCTTAGATAGATTTAGGGTTGGGGTTGGGTTTATTGTTAGGGTTAAGTGCAAGGTTAGGGTTGTTTCTAGGGTTAGAGTAGGGTTAGGGTTTCACTTAGGGTTAGGGTTGGGGTTATGGTTGGACTTATTGTTAGCTTTAGGGTTAGGGTTGAGTTGGGCATAGTTTTAGAGTTGGGGTTAGGCTTAAGGTTAGGGTTGGGCTCAGGGTTAGGGTTGGGCTTAGGGTTAGGCTTAGAGATAGATTTAGCGTTAGGGTTGAGCTTGTTAGGGTTGGGCTTAGGGTTAGAGTTGGGCTTAGGGTTACAGTTGGGCTTAGGGATAAAATTGGGCTTGTGGTTAGAGTTAGGCTTGGGGTTAGAGTTGGGCTTCGAGTTGGGCTTATGGTTGGACTTATTGTTAGCCTTGTGCATAGGGTTCGAATAAGGCTTAGTGTTAGAGTTGGGCTAAAGATTAGGGTTGGGCTTAGCATTAGGGTTGGAATTGGGGTCAGGGTTAAGGTTGGGTTTGGGGTTAGGGTTGGGCTTAAGGTTAGGCTCAGGATTAAGATTCGGCTTAAGGTAAAGCTTGGGCTTAGTGTTAAGCTTAGGGTTAGATTTGGGCTTAGCCCAACTCAACCCTAACCCTGTGTCTATTGTAGGGTTGGTGGGCCGGACTGGGGGATGGTCCCTCTTTTACCGCGCAGAGGCGTAACAGAGACAATTTGGAGGCAGGTTTCAGGTGCAACAGGTCCAAGTTTTATTCTCTCGCTGTCCACCTGACAGCCCCTCAGCACACCGCAATTCTCTTCATGGCTCTCCGGTTACAATACACATTAACACACCGTACTCTTCACCAGGGACGTATATGTACGTACTGTCCCTTTTCACTTATTGACGCTCCTGACAGGTCCGTCACTGTGGCCGCCTTAGGCCCGTAAACCAACAGTAATTTTACTGGTCAGACGTCACCCTTAATATGGTATGCTTTACCTCTGTGCCTCGTCTATATTGCGGTCTTCGTGTCAGGACCACCCCCCTGACTTTCTCTCTCCTCAGTCCCCTGGTTGGATTTTCCGCACAGTGCCACAACTGTCACAGTGTCTTCCTCACTTGAGCTCCCCCTGGGAACTGGAACTTTCTGGAACCCTCCTGTCAAATTTATATCTTTCCCGATTCCCTCTAACTCCGCCCCCCATGACCAACGGTTTCTTAAGCCCTAAGCTGATGTCAAGTCCTGCGCTCACACTCCTCCCTGCCCTCTAATGGTCAACCCAAGGTACTGCACGTCCACTACACTTTCTCAGCTGTTTCCCCACTGTAGTAACTGACACCTGTCTAAACTGTGCAAACCTTCCTTTCTCTATTCTGACAAGTCCGTCCATCCGTCAGGTCACCTCCCGTACACTATCACAGTGATCAAAAGTAACCAATGGGAAAAATTCCTGCTGTTGCCGGGTGCCGGCCAGTAGATGTCGGCGGGCGCACTGCATATGCGCTCGCCATTTTTTTTTCAGGAAGAGGAGGCAGTGGAACAAGGGATGGAGCAGGACGGACCGGGGGATGGGAGAGCTACCGGCGGGCTTGGGGACATTATTTCTCTCTCCTCTGACATGTATACACCTATTCTCGATAACCGTTTTAAAATGATGATGATGGAATATGGCCCCTTAGCGGCCGCCATTTTATTTTGCATCGATCGGTAGTTAAGTGGTTAAATTACATATTATTGTAAAGCATATGTGTTTGATTTTGTTATTTTTATGTTCCTCATTGTGGATGGTGTTTGGGGTTTCCAAATGATCACTGTTTTTTCATCAATACTGCCTTTTTTGCACAAATGTACTCAAGTAGCACCCCTTCCTCCCTGAAGTGATATTATTTACATTGTGCAAAACTGATGACGGCAAACTCATTTAGCACCAGAGAAGCCCTGTCGAAATTATTTGGATACAATGAAGGATCTGTCTTGATCAGTTTTGCTTAACTGAAGAAACACAATGCAGACAAGAAAATGTAGCCCTGGTATAATCTGTGTTATGTTATTGCCATCTAGCGTTACAGCTTGGTATTGCTACCCCATTAGGAATCAATGACTTTGGTGGACCCATTAAATTAAAATATAGCTTTTATTATGAACTCTATAAGAAATATTAATTCCACCGTACTATTTATCAGTCTTATCTGATCTGACAATTTGAATCAGATACCGATGTTAATATTGAGTAAATTTAAATAACATCTGACCGTGCATACTCACATGTCCCTTATTTATTATATTACTGATGTTGTGAGGCTGCCAACTAAGACATCTCTATGAACCCCTAAATATTAACGAGAAGAAGATAGTCTGATTTGTTTAATAGGGATGTATGATGATCACAAACAGGGGTGGATTAAGGGTAGCCAGGGCCCGGGGCAGTTCAGACTCTATGGGCCCCCCTCGTCACGTGACGGGGGTCACGAATCGTAGAGCCACAGTCCACATAGAGAATAATGGGGCCTCCAGCACCGACCTCCACCCGCAGAGCCACACTCCACATAGAGAATAATGGAGCCTCCGGCACCGACCTCCACCCGCAGAGCCGCACTCCACATAGAGAATAATGGAGCCTCCAGCACCGACCTCCACCCGCAGAGCCGCACTCCACATAGAGAATAATGGAGCCTCCAGCACCGACCTCCACCCGCAGAGCCGCACTCCACATAGAGAATAATGGAGCCTCCAGCACCGACCTCCACCCGCAGAGCCGCACTCCACATAGAGAATAATGGGGCCTCCAGCACCGACCTCCACCCGCAGAGCCACACTCCACATAGAGAATAATGGGGCCTCCAGCACCGACCTCCACCCGCAGAGCCGCACTCCACATAGAGAATAATGGAGCCTCCGGCACCGACCTCCACCCGCAGAGCCACACTTCACACAGAGAATAATGGAGCCTCCGGCACCGACCTCCACCCGCAGAGCCACACTCCACATAGAGAATAATGGGGCCTCCAGCACCGACCTCCACCCGCAGAGCCGCACTCCACATAGAGAATAATGGAGCCTCCAGCACCGACCTCCACCCGCACTCCACATAGAGAATAATGGAGCCTCCAGCACTGACCTCCACCCGCAGAGCCGCACTCCACATAGAGAATAATGGAGCCTCCAGCACCGACCTCCACCCGCAGAGCCGCACTCCACATAGGGAATAATGGAGCCTCCAGCACCGACCTCCACCCGCAGAGCCACACTCCACATAGAGAATAATGGAGCCTCCAGCACCGACCTCCACCCGCAGAGCCACACTCCACATAGGGAATAATGGAGCCTCCAGCACCGACCTCCACCCGCAGAGCCGCACTCCACATAGGGAATAATGGAGCCTCCAGCACCGACCTCCACCCGCAGAGCCGCACTCCACATAGAGAATAATGGAGCCTCCAGCACCGACCTCCACCCGCAGAGCCGCACTCCACATAGAGAATAATGGAGCCTCCAGCACCGACCTCCACCCGCAGAGCCGCACTCCACATAGAGAATAATGGAGCCTCCAGCACCGACCTCCACCCGCACTCCACATAGAGAATAATGGAGCCTCCAGCACTGACCTCCACCCGCAGAGCCGCACTCCACATAGGGAATAATGGAGCCTCCAGCACCGACCTCCACCCGCAGAGCCGCACTCCACATAGGGAATAATGGAGCCTCCAGCACCGACCTCCACCCGCAGAGCCACACTCCACATAGAGAATAATGGGGCCTCCAGCACCGACCTCCACCCGCAGAGCCGCACTCCACATACATGGCTGCTCTCAGTGCTCTGTGCTGTGCGCACAGGACCTGTGATGAGGTCACAGGAGGGGAGGAGACAGGGGTCACATGATCGGGGGCCCTGACACCTTACCTCCTGTGATCTCATCACAAGCCTTTGCACGCTACCAGCAGCACCAGCGTTCACGCTACTTGTAGATGCTGCTGGTAGCAGAGCACATAATGCCGCCCCCACGGTCACTCACTTTTAGGTGGGGAGAAGATGGAGTGCCATTGCAGCAGCCAGCAGGAATGTGGTGGGGGCCCCCTTAGAAGCTCTTGTGGTGGGGGCCCCCGGGGCTGAAGCCCCGCCTATAATCCGGCCCTGCGCGGTGGCGGATTATAATGGGGCAATTTACTGGCCTGGGCTGTGGGCCCCTTAACCCCACTGGGCCCGGGGCAACTGCCCAAATTGACCTCATTATAATCCGCCACTGATCACAAATCAAGAGAAGTGGTGGATATTGTGAAAAGGTATTGGGGCATCTTTAATTTGATCCGGATGTGGGTAAAATGATAACATCAGAAGCCTCGGTTGTTTATCGGAGGGGCCGAAAGTTCAAAGACAATTTGAATCGGATACAGACACTAATATTGAGTAACTTTAAATAAAATCTGACCGTGCATGCTAACATGTCCCTTATTTATTATATTACTGATGTTGTGAGGCAGTTGAATATCATTATCACAGCTGTCACTGGAAATATATTGCACTTTGTCTATTGGATCATCTATGTTGCACTTTACCCCATGATATCAGAGAGATTCAGTGCATATAGCACCATCATATTCCGTATTATTATTATTATTATTATTATTATTATTATTATTTATTGTTATAGCGCCATTTATTCCATGGCGCTTTACATGTGAGGAGGGGTATACATAAAAACAAGTACAATAATCTTAAACAATACAAGTCATAACTGGTACAGGAGGAGAGAGGACCCTGCCCGCGAGGGCTCACAATCTTCAAGGGATGGGTGATAATACAGTAGGCGAGGGTAGAGCTGGTCGTGCAGCGGTTTGGTCGATCGGTGGTTACTGCAGGTTATAGGCTTGTCGGAAGAGGTGGGTCTTCAGGCTCTTTTTGAAGGTTTCGATGGTAGGTGAGAGTCTGATATGTTGTGGTAGAGAGTTCCAGAGTAGGGGTGATGCGCGAGAGAAATCTTGTATGCGATTGTGGGAAGAGGAGATAAGAGGGGAGTAAAGAAGGAGATCTTGTGAGGATCGGAGGTTGCGTGCAGGAAAGTACCGGGAGACGAGGTCACAGATGTATGGAGGAGACAGGTTGTGGATTGCTTTGTATGTCATGTTTAGGGTTTTGTAATGGAGTCTCTGGGCAATTGGGAGCCAGTGAAGGGATTGACAGAGGGGAGAAGCTGGGGAATAGCGGGGGGACAGGTGGATTAGTCGGGCAGCAGAGTTTAGAATAGATTGGAGGGGTGCGAGAGTGTTTGAGGGGAGGCCACAGAGCATGAGGTTGCAGTAGTCAAGGCGAGAGATGATGAGGGCATGGACTAGGGTTTTTGCAGATTCTTGGGTGAGGAATGAACGGATGCGTGAAATATTTTTGAGTTGAAGTCGGCAGGAAGTGGAAAGGGTTTGGATATGTGGTTTGAAGGAGAGATCAGCGTCAAGGATTACTCCGAGGCAGCGAGCTTGTGGGACTGGGGAGAGTGGGCAGTCATTTACTGTTGGAGCTTGTGGGACTCCGACAGATAGGGGGCAAGGTGAGGAGGTGGTGTGTGAGTGGGAGACGCTGAATGTCCGGTCTGTTAGGTATGATGAGATCCAGGAGAGGGCCAAGTCTGTGATGCCGAGGGATGAGAGGGTCTGTAATAATAGGGAATGGTCCACTGTGTCAAAGGCAGCCGACAGGTCCAGGAGGAGGAGGACAGAGTAGTGTCGCTTGCTCTTGGCAGTTAAGAGGTCATTGGTGACCTTAGTAAGGGCAGTTTCAGTGGAGTGGTGTGACCGGAAGCCAGATTGTAAGCGGTCGAAGAGGGAGCAAGAAGAGAGATGGGAGGACAGTTCAAGGTAGACGTGTTGTTCCAGTAGCTTGGAGGCGTATGGGAGAAGTGATATAGGGCGATAGCTAGATACAGAGGATGGGTCAAGAGAGGGCTTTTTGAGGATAGGTGTGATGGAGGCATGTTTAAAGCTTGAGGGGAAAACACCAGTTGTTAGTGACAGGTTGAAGAGATGGGTTAGGGTTGGGATGAAGACTGTGGTGAGGTTTGGGATGAAGTGGGATGGGATCGGGTCGAGTGCACAGGTGGTGAGATGTGATCTTGAGAGTAGAGTGGAGAGTCGATCTTCTGTAATGGTGGAGAAGTTGGTTTTGAAGGTGGAGGGCTGGGAAGTCGGGAGGAAGGGCTCTGGGGGTTGTTGACCAAAACTGTCCCTGATGTTATCAATTTTCTGCTTGAAAAATGATTTTCTGATATCTGAAAAATGATATCTGATTCAAATTGTCAGCTCACATAAGACTGCTAAATAGTACAGTGGAATTAACATTTTTTTTATAGAGTTCATAATAAAATCTATATTTTAATTTATTGGATCCACCAAAGTCATTGATTCCTTTAAACTAGTGGACTATTGGAGTCTTAATGTCCTCATTCAGTGAATTCTGTGTCTGCAATGTAAACACAGGCATATAAAGGAATTTGTAATTGTGCTTACAAATAATTAAGGGAACCCTGCCATGTGGACTGTGGCTATTTAGCTAAAACCTTGGTGCTCAAGTACATGCACATACATTTGTAACATTATTCTGATTGTGAGCTTTATGAGAAGTGACAAAATTAAGCCCTTAGCGACAAAGTCAATTTTGTCCTCAATGACTAAAGCCCCCATCTCACATAGCGAGATCGCTAGTGAGATCGCTGATGCGTCACCGATTTTAAGACGCAACAGCGCTCGCTACATGTGACACGCAGCGGCGACCGCCCCCCCCCCCGCTGGATATCGCTGATCGTGCTCAAATGTCCTGGGACATTTTTTTATCATTAACATCCCGCTGGCCAGCACACATTGCTGTGTTTGACCTGAAGAGAGACCTCGTTGGCGAAGCAGAACTCAGGGACGCAGGTTGGAATCGTTCAGAAAAGCTGCTGTGTGACAAGGTACCAACAACCGCCAAGGATCACTGGATTGTTTCTGCGTCGCTGAGGAGATCTGCCTGTTTGGCAGCTTACTAGCGACCATTAAGCGACGCAACAGCGATCCCTACCAGGTCGTATCGTTGTTGGGATCGCTGATGCGTCACTAAGTGAAATGGGACCCTAAGGCCCATTTTTCAAATCTGTCACTGGGCGTGGAAAGCAATGAATAGTCACTCTCTTTACTAGTAAGCACACATGATGGCCCAGCCACTGCAGGAATCCCGCTGTTAAACAGAATGAATATTCACTATTCTCCACTCCTATTGTCCCTCCCACCTCTCCGCCAGCTTCAGTGCATAGAGGTGGGGTGGGACTATGAGCGTGTGGAGCAGTGAATATTCATGTTGTTTAGCAGCAGGCACAGAGCATATATTACAATTATTCCTAAAGAGGGCAGAGATGGCGCCCTCTGCAGCAGTTATCACCCCATATCTCTGCTTAATGCAGACATCAAATTATGGGCCTGAATCCTGGCTTCTGGGATTAATCTAGTATTGGCAGAGCTAGTCCATCCAGACCAGGCTAGGTTTATAGGAGGTAGAGAGGACAAAGATAACTTCACTAGAGGTCTGCAGGCCATATCATATGCAACGCACACACGTCAGGCACTCACTGTCCTGTCCACAGATGCTGAGAAGGCCTTTGGCCGTATCAGTTGGCAATATTTCCTTCAGAAATTTGCCTCTCCTGCACCGTTCGTTGAAGCCATTTTATCATTATATGCTTTTCCTACAGTCAGGGTGAATGGAATATTCAAGATCTGCAATGGCATCAGGCAGGGTTGCCCTCTCTCCCCATCCTTAGTTGAATTGGTTATGGACACTCTGATTCAATCTATTAGGCAGAACAGTGTCATTAAGGGAATCAGAGTTAGGCTTCTTTTACACTTCCTGTGTTTTCTGCGGCCTGTTTTTGCTGGCCGTATTGCCGTAATTTTCACGATCTGCCACAAAAACCTTTTCAGATCACCGTTTTTCTGTTTGAGATTAGGTTTTGAAAAGTTGAGCGAAAAAACCGGCATTCCGCAAATACGTCTTCACGGTGTACCGCAAAAACAACCTTCCGTTGTTTTTGCAACACCATTGATTTCACTGTGGGCCGTGTCCGTAAGCCATGAAAAATATTTTCACGGCCATAAATACGGCCCTCACGGCCATACAGCGTACGGCGCTCCGACTAATTTTTGCGGGCTGTTTTTGTGGCCCCATAGAAATCTTTTGGGGCCGCAAAAACGGCCCGCAAAAACATGGCAAGTGTAAAATAAGCTTTAACCAAATGGAGATGAAGGCTGCCGCTTTTGCAGACGAACTCTTGCTGTTGCTCTCCAACCCAGGGACTGTCTTCCCAAAGCTGTTGGAATCCTTTTCTTTATTTGGGGTAGTCTTCAACTTTAAAATAAATATGGACAAATCCGAAGCCCTCAACCTTTCAGCGACATGGAGGATATATGCACACTGAAAAACTCTACCCCTTTTAAATGGCCAAACGGGAAAATTAAATACTTGGGGATTTTTATCACGGATGACCCACGCTCCCTTTTCCAGCATAATTTCTCCCCCCCTTTTGGGGAATATTAGGAACCTTCTTAAAACTTTTGATGGGTAGGGTTAACGTAATCAAAACACATGTCCTTCCCAAAAATTTTTTTATAATGAACATGTTTCCAATTTCCTTACCAAAATCATTCTTCAACAACATAAATGAAGTCAGCGCAAAGTTTATCTGGAAATTTAAAAAAGCCTGTCTTCCCTTTAAGACCCTGATCATGCCGAAACATGCTGGAGGGTTGGGTCTTCCGGATCTACTCTCTTATTACCATTCTATCTATCTAGCAAGATCGGTAAAGCTCACTCATATGGCAGATCAGGGTATTCAAGAGAACTTTGATATGCAACTTTTGGGGATGGATGCAAAGAAATTCCTTTGGACGAATTACTCCATTTCGAAAATTATTTTTGATGAGATTCTCTCTACTTCCATTTTAATCAGATGTCTTTTGATCCCAAACCACCCACCTGCATGCTACTTCCTTGATAAAATACCTCTGAGTCTGATCCCATATATCTATAACCCAGACTTCACAGACCCCTGTGAACTCTGGGCTCCTCTCTCGAACAAACCAATTTCCCATCTATTGAATAAAAGAATACCTTGCAATAATCTATGGCCCCTAGAAGCCACTAAACGTCCAATTAACTTCCTTCAACAATTACACGTCTCATTTTATGAAACTAATCTCAAAAGTAACTACCCCACCTTCCAAATGGTTCTGGTTGGACCTTCTAACGTAGATAAAATCGCCTATCCTGAGATTAATTTAAAAAATCTATACTAACCTTTTAAATTCTAAAACCAACACTACTCCTGTTTTTCCATTCTTGGGAAGTAGAACTTAATATCACCTTAACATCACAAGACAAACAAAAGGTTTGTGCCAACTCCCATGGCTTTTCTAGATGCATCTTGTTGCAGTAATCTGTGTACAAAATTCTTTCTAGGTGGTACTTTACACCAGAGAAGCCTTTTCGTTTAGGCTTATACGATTCTCCAATGTGCTGAAGATGCGAAAGTTCAAGAGGCACACTGACCCAAATTTTCTGGACATGCCAGAAACTCCAACATTTTTGGCAAAAAGTCAATGATATCTTGAAGGCCATAGGAGTGACAAAGTCAGATCTTACTGCCCCAGAAGTTCTGTTATCCCTCCCCACATCAAACTACAAACCGAATAAACATGATCTTCTACCTTTGTTGTTGGGGGCTGCAAAACATTTGATTGCCTTGAAGTGGAAACAAAAAGCCCCACCAGATTTGGAAAATTGGCTTGCGAAAATTAAAGATATCTATCGACTAGAGGAACTCTCAAGCTGGGAAAACTTTTCCCATGACCGCTTTTTAAAAATCTGGGCTCCTTGGACTAGATGGGTTGGAAGGGGTTGTGTATCTCTAGTTAGTCCTTGTTTGGGGGCCACGGTGGTCGGGCTCCATTGAGGATTTGCCCCCTCCTGTTGATCAAGTGTGGAGAGGACTGCCTCTATGCTTCACAAGGCCAGTGATTTTCAGCCATGGACTTTCTTATAGGCTTATTTACCTTACACAATTAATAGCTTACCGATACGCTTAATGATGAGCTTAAGGCCCCGTCTCACTAAGCGGCTTACCAGCGATCCCGACACCGATATCAAGGTGTCAGGATCGCTAGTAAGTCGCTATGTGATCGCTGGTGAGCTGTCATACAGACAGCTTCACCAGCGATCAGCACAGCGATGCCGAGCGCCCGGCATCGCTGGCCATCCTGTAAAAATAGAATCAAAATAAAAAATATTGTTATTCTCACCATCCGATGTCCCGCGCAGTCTTCCGGCCTCTCTCCACGCTCCGGTCCCAGTGATCCTTTGCACGAATGACCGCGAGATGTCACGGTCTCGCGGGATAACAAAGTCTCGCGGTCATTCGTGCAAAGGCTCACTGGGACCGGAGCGTGGAGAGAGGCAGGATGGCTGAACAGGACGTCGGAAGGTGAGAATAACTATATTTTTTATTATTTTTTACACCTGATCGCTGGTCTCCCGCTGTCACACACAGCGATGCGTGCTGGCCAGCGGGAGACCAGCGACCAAAGAAATGTCCAGAGATTTCTTGCAGCGATCAGCGATACCGGCAGGGGGGCCGCTCGCTGATCGCTGTCACACACAGCAATCTCGCTGGTGAGATCGCTGTTATGTCACAAAAGTTGTGACTCAGCAGCGATCTCGCTACCGAGATCGCTTAGTGTGACGGGGCCTTTAATGATACGTCGTCAGTTGTCTAATACACCTGGTGTTCTTGTTTTCTTTCTTTTAAAATGTTTGCACTGGTTATAATCTATACAAACTCACATGTATAATGGCAGCTATACAAATGACAACACTCTGTGTTATTTCGAACTGTGAGTTTATTTGCACTGTTTGTATGAAAATTCAGAAATAAAAAAAAAGAAAAGCATAGTGTCAAAATTTTATGTTTTAATAGCACATATACAGTGGGGAAAAAAAGTATTTAGTCAGTCAGCAATAGTGCAAGTTCCACCACTTAAAAAGATGAGAGGCGTCTGTAATTTACATCATAGGTAGACCTCAACTATGGGAGACAAACTGAGAAAAAAAAATCCAGAAAATCACATTGTCTGTTTTGTTTTCATTTTATTTGCATATTATGGTGGAAAATAAGTATTTGGTCAGAAACAAAATTTCATCTCAATACTTTGTGATATATCCTTTGTTGGCAATGACAGAGGTCAAACGTTTTCTGTAAGTCTTCACAAGGTTGCCACACACTATTGTTGGTATGTTGGCCCATTCCTCCATGCAGATCTCCTCTAGAGCAGTGATGTTTTTGGCTTTTCGCTTGGCAACACGGACTTTCAACTCCCTCCAAAGGTTTTCTATAGGGTTGAGATCTGGAGACTGGCTAGGCCACTCCAGGACCTTGAAATGCTTCTTACGAAGCCACTCCTTCGTTGCCCTGGCGGTGTGCTTTGGATCATTGTCATGTTGAAAGACCCAGCCACGTTTCATCTTCAATGCCCTTGCTGATGGAAGGAGGTTTGCACTCAAAATCTCACGATACATGGCCCCATTCATTCTTTCATGTACCCGGATCAGTCGTCCTGGCCCCTTTGCAGAGAAACAGCCCCAAAGCATGATGTTTCCACCACCATGCTTTACAGTAGGTATGGTGTTTGATGGATGCAACTCAGTATTCTTTTTCCTCCAAACACGACAAGTTGTGTTTCTACCAAACAGTTCCAGTTTGGTTTCATCAGACCATAGGACATTCTCCCAAAACTCCTCTGGATCATCCAAATGCTCTCTAGCAAACTTCAGACGGGCCCGGACATGTACAGGCTTAAGCAGTGGGACACGTCTGGCACTGCAGGATCTGAGTCCATGGTGGCGTAGTGTGTTACTTATGGTAGGCCTTGTTACATTGGTCCCAGCTCTCTGCAGTTCATTCACTAGGTCCCCCCGCATGGTTCTGGGATTTTTGCTCACCGTTCTTGTGATCATTCTGACCCCATGGGGTGGGATTTTGCGTGGAGCACCAGATCGAGGGAGATTATCAGTGGTCTTGTATGTCTTCCATTTTCTAATTATTGCTCCCACAGTTGATTTCTTCACTCCAAGCTGGTTGGCTATTGCAGATTCAGTCTTCCCAGCCTGGTGCAGGGCTACAATTTTGTTTCTGGTGTCCTTTGACAGCTCTTTGGTCTTCACCATAGTGGAGTTTGGAGTCAGACTGTTTGAGGGTGTGCACAGGTGTCTTTTTATACTGATAACAAGTTTAAACAGGTGCCATTACTACAGGTAATGAGTGGAGGAAAGAGGAGACTCTTAAAGAAGAAGTTACAGGTCTGTGAGAGCCAGAAATCTTGATTGCTTGTTTCTGACCAAATACTTATTTTCCACCATAATATGCAAATAAAATGAAAAGAAAACAGACAATGTGATTTTCTGGATTTTTTTTTCTCAGTTTGTCTCCCATAGTTGAGGTCTACCTATGATGTAAATTACAGACGCCTCTCATCTTTTTAAGTGGTGGAACTTGCACTATTGCTGACTGACTAAATACTTTTTTTTCCCCACTGTATTTGATATATTTATTAGCAGCTAGTGCATTAAAAGTTCCTGGATCATGTTGCCTTGTAAGAATGTTTTCTATTTAATGGGAGGCATTCATATTCATTTATAAATACTTGTATTGTGTTTTCTCCTGTTCATAAAAAAAATGTTAAAACAAACAACTTTAAGATTTTTTTTATAATGATGAAGTAATGAATTAGAAAAATTGCACTAATAATTGAAACACTACAATTGCACATTTTTAAAAAAATATTTTTTTTAACATAAATTTATAATAATATTTTACCTCGAAGAATTTACATTCACCTTCATATCATGGTATATTTATATCATGTCATTATTAAACACACTTTGAGGTTTTTTATTTTGGTGTATGATTTAATTTTTCTTATTTCTACACTATTGCATGTGCTTTTCATAATTTTGGTGTGTAACTTTATATATAATTTGTTCACTTGCACTGTGGAAAAGTTCATGGACACTAATAATTTGCAGTTTTTGTAATGTCATTCAAGTATTTGCTACATCGCTTGTCATATGTAACACCCAATTGTTAAGTGAATTAAGAACATCTGTGTTTTACCTTGTAAAAGAATGTATAAATGACTGCATGTTATTTGACCATTAGTTGTCATGATCTAGGACGGGGTTTTGTTTTTATCCCGTCCTGGTCAGACAGGGGTCAATTGTATCTTCCGCCCTCTGGGCTCAGGGCGGCTATTTAGCTGCCACACGACTGAGATCCGGTGTCGGTGATAGTTCTGGTCCCTCGGCTTGAGCAGCTGACATAGGTTACTCTGTTGGTAATTGTGCTACTCTGTATGCATGTCCGCTGTTGTGTGTATGACCTGGCTTGTTCCCTGACCAGAGTTTCTGTCCTCTGTTTTGGCACTGTTTAGCTTGCTCCGGTTTCTGATCCCCTGGCTAGTCTCTGATTGCTCTTCTGTTTTTACACCGGTACTGCGCGCCCGTTTAGTTTTGACCTATTGGCTTGTTCCTTACCACGTGCTTGCTGTGATCTCTGGTACTTCGTATTACTGCTTGTTGCTGAACAAGCTTTTGACGTTTTTGCTGCCACCTGGTGGTGGTTTTGGCTGCTGCAGTGCAGGCCTGCCCTAGGAGTGTGCAGTCCCTTCTCCCCTCTGTTGCCAACAGGTGGAGCACACACAATCCTGCATTGCAGCTTCATGACATTAGTCATGAGTAAGACTGCTTAGTGCAGTCGAAACACGTCCACTGGGTCATATGAAAATTTTCTTTTGTATGTGTAAAGGGGTGGCATTTCTATGGACAGTAGAGACAAACTGCCACTTTAAGAGACAGAACCCCCTTGGCTACAGCAATTGGACATTCTGATCTCCCCTGCAATAAGACTGTTTTTGGTTTGTTCTGCCTGCTAGGAGAAGGGAGGGGCTGTGTTTCCAGGGAGGGTTCTGAGCTTGGACTCAGAAGGAAGCTGGCATGCTGGATCCTGTGAGGAGAAAAACGTGCAGCTTAGAACTGACTGAACCTGTGGGATTGTGTACCCTTCCGGGGATAACAAAGGTGGTTTTTCCTGTGTTACTGTGAAGAGCCACGAAGATATACAAGGAAGGAACAGGCTCGGGATCTTCACACAAGGACAAGACCAGGGCAGCACGGTGGCTCAGTGGATAGCACTGCAGCCTTGCAGCGCTGGAGTCCTGGGTTCAAATCCCACCAAGGACAACATCTGCAAGGAGTTTGTATGTTCTCCCCGTGTTTGTGTGGGTTTCCTCCGGGTACTCTGGTTTCCTCCCACATTCCAAAGACATACTGATAGGGAATTTAGACTGTGAGCCCCATCAGGGGACAGCGATGATAATGTGTGCAAACTGTAATGAGCTGCGGAATATGTTAGCGCTATATAAAAATAAAGATTATTATAAAGATTATTATTAAGACCACATTGCACAGAGCTTCCAGGAAGGACGTCCTTTTTTTTTTTTGCAGAGAAAGGAACTGCAACACCAACTTCACTGTGAGTGTTAACCCCGTGTTCCCACATGTTTAGGACAGAGCACGGTAGCCGTGCGGCTGGTGTAGAAGCGGCCAGTCAGGCTAGAGTTAGCATACTGTATTTTATTGCATTGTTTTGCTGTTTTGAGAAATAAACTGATCTGTAATAGTTGGTGCACTGTGCCATTTGTACGGCCCAGCTAGAGATTATCACTTTTGTAAATTGTTTTATGTCATTGCATACCCCTGTTTACTCTGTCCTAACACTGCATTCCTTGCCTGTAAATAAATTAACCCTTTGTTGCTTGCAACTCATCTTGTCTACCGTAGTCTCCCTTGTTGTGAGCTCATTTTCGGGTTTGCCTCTGGCTTCTGGTGAGGGTTATGGAGCTGGCTGTGCTGACAGAGGAGTAGTGAGTTCTCTATCTGGACTCCCTCTGTTGGTGAAGGGAGGTAATGAAGCTGATCTAAATGGCAGAGACCGGCCACCTGAGGAGGAGGACTGTGATTGACATCAGGAGTTTCTGATTGGATTTAAGGCAGCCGACTCCCTAGTTTCTTGCTGGTGATTTTTCCTGACTCTGGCTCCTGGTTTCCAGTTTGGTTCCTGCCTTCCTAAAGCTAAGTTTTCTCTGCTATTGTTCATATGAGTTTTTGTCTGGCTTACTTAGTTTTTGTGTTCAGCCAACCCTGGCTGGGACTGGGCTGAATCCCCCTTTTGTCTCTGATCAGTTGATCTCTTTTGCTCTGTCTTCAGAATTCACCTGAGTGCTGATTTAGTGATTTGAAGTCTAGTGACTTCAGGGCCTTTTTCTATCAGACGTGTTGGACATTCTTTTTGGCAGGGTTTTTTGCGTGATTGCAGACAGCAGCTTTTCTTTCCTGTCCTTTCTAGTTAGCGAGGGCCCCATCGTTTGCTCAGCCTATCTTTCTACCTGTGTCTGTGTTTTCATCTTGCTTCACCGACAATACATGTGGGGGGCTGTCTATTGCTTTGGGGTCTGCTCTGGGGCAGTTTAGATTTTCCCTTTCTTTCTTTAGGCTTATTTAGATCTCCGGCCATGACGAGGCGTCTACGATCACCGTAGGCACGCTCCATGGCTACTGCTAGTTGTTGTGGATAGGATCAGGCGTCTGCAATCCGCTAGTTACCAACCTCTCCGGTTTTCTGAGCTTAGCTTGCTTTTTGTTTTTTCCTCCTCGGTTACTCATTCATAACACTCCCTGCATTGTGGTGGTCCCCCGGCCATCGCTTCAAGTGGCGCTGCGAGCAGGGTGACTATCACCAAGATGCAGGCAGAAGGCGGCAACGAGAATGCTAGTGTTAGTGGGGATGCTCTGGGCATTGGTGGAACCCCTGCAAGGACACTCCCATTGACTGCCTTGGAGGGAGAGGCCCGTAAAAACGTCTGTCTACAGCCGGAACTCACCCGTAGTTCCCTTAAGGAGCTAGTGAAATTCCTGGAAGAGATCTACGGCGAGACTGCTAACGCGGGACACCTCCATGCCAAATTTTTCTCTAGACTGCAGCAAGAAGAAGGGATCTCTCAGTATGCGACAGCACTGCAAGAAGTGTTGGTAGAAGTGCAAAGGAGACAGATGGGCTCAGTGGCATGGGCTCCAAAGACCGGATACTCCGGGATCAATTCTTTCTGGGACTGCACAACACATCCTTAAGGAGAGCACTGTCAGAATGGGTCCATGTAGATTCGACTCTTTCATTCCGTCAAATCCTGGCAGAAGCAGTGGCTCGAAGCAAGCAAGACAGTTATGTGTCTGGTGTGATGAGTGCCCAGGGTGCCAATACTAGAGGAGACCCAAATCATCAGGAGGCGCTGGTCCAGGTAGTGTATGGCTTGCAGCAGTCTCCTGTCAGTATGCAAGACAAATTAACCCGGATAGAGCAAAGAATGGGAGAACAACAGTCTGTCTCAACGCACTCATATAACCATCCTTCGGCCCGACCTTTAAGGGGTCAGTGGGTGCAAGCTCCCCCCGCCAGGCATCAGAGGCACAAAGACAGACTCAGGGTGCCCCTTGGTGAAGAGGAGGCATCCAATGCTGGGAATGTGGAGGACAAGGGCACCTTGCCAGGGACTGCCGAAATTATGCTCAAAGCCAGCAACAGCCGCCGTTAAACTACCAACCCCCACAGTAACGCGGCACTCTGTGGGGGAAGCAAGATGGGAGGCCGCTCCTTATCATAATGAACACCTGATTGCTGGGAGTCCCATCCTGCGTGCTGAATTTGAGGGCATTCCAGTGAATTGCTTGATAGATACCGGTTCACAAGTGACAACAATGTCAGAATCATATTTCAAACAGCATTTTCAAGCCCTGGCCAAGCCAGAGAAGGAGACATTGATCCAGTTGTTTGCTGCCAATCAACAGCCGATCCCGGTGACAGGGGACGTGTGGATGAATATTCGAATCTGTGGGCAAGAAGTAGGAAAGAAAGGGATCCTGCTAGTCCCTAAGCCCATCAAAGAAGATGTGCCTGTAGTACTGGGAATGAATATCCTACAAGAACGCGATCAGATAATGTTCAAACGGAGACCCAGTTATTGGAAGAAGGCTGCCACACACAAGCCTACTCAAGAAGCCCTTCAGCGATTGATCCATGTCTGTGGGACACAGAAGAGTGTGCCGTCTTATCAGGCAGTAGGGGTCATCAGGGCCCCTGAGAAGGAGTCTGTAATCCTGCCTCCCGAGCGAGAAAGTGTATTACACCTTCCAGTGGGGACTCATTGCAACCTTGACAGGCTGGAGGTGATAGTTCAGCCTGTAGTAGGCAGAGGAGCAGACCAAGAAGTCACGATAGCTCGTACGATAGCTGTGGTCCAGCGAGGACACATCCCCATAAGAGCTTTGAACGTGGGTCCCGGGGAAGTCACCTTGCTCCGGGGGACAGATCTGGCCCGGGTGTACGTACACAAGGGCGAAGTGGTGAGTCAGAAGGAGATGTCTTTATTGCCGATCGAAGGTGTGGGGTGGACCCTGGCAGTCATTGCGGGGCCCGAAGAGAAGCCATTACCAGAGTGGAAAGGGCGGATCATCCTTGACCAAATGAAAGTGGATGCGAAGGCTCTTGGCCCTGAGCGTGTGCGGGTGATAGAAGCTATGCTGTGGGAAAATCAGGCTGCATTCGCCAATCACGCCGAAAATTTTGGCTGTACGGAAGCGATCACACACGAGATACCGACTGGAGACGCTCGTCCAATTCGAGAACGATACCGGCAAATCCCACCCAAGATGTACCAAGAGGTGAAGACATTACTGAGGCAGATGCTGGATTCAGGAGTAGTGCAGAGTAGTCAGAGCCCTTGGGCGGCCCCGGTGGTGCTCGTCAAGAAGAAGGATGGGACCATCCGGTTCTGTGTAGATTACAGAAAACTCAATGCCTGCACTGTGCGAGACTCATATCCGTTACCCCGCATCGAGGAATCCTTGACAGCATTGGGGAAAGTCAAGCACTTTTCCACTTTGGACCTAGCAAGCGTATACTGGCAAGTGGCCATGGCCGAGCAAGACAAGGAAAAAACTGCATCCATCCTCCCTATGGGATTGTTCGAGTTTAACTGGATGCCCTTTGGGCTCTCCAATGCTCCGAGCACGTTTCAATGGCTGATGGAAAAGTGTTTGGGGGACTTAAACTTTGAGGCTACCCTGATCTACCTGGATGACATCATTGTGTTCTCGGCCACGTTCGAAGACCATCTTGCCTGGCTTGGACAGGTACTCGGAAGACTGCGGGCTCATAACCTGAAGGTGAAGCCAAAGAAGTGCCACCTCTTCAAGAGAGAGATTGAGTACCTGGGCCACATAGTGTCACAAGACAAAGTTCTGCCGTCACCAGAAAAAGTGTCTGCTATCCAGAAGTGGCCAGTTCCTCGAACCGTGCGGGAACTCCAGGCCTCCCTTGGACTCGTCGGGTACTACCGATGGTTTGTCAAAGATTTCGCAAAGGTGGCGGGTCCTCTGAATGAACTGCTGAGGGAGACCACCGGAGTGCCAAAGACCCAGGGCATCCCCTGGGACCTGAGGCAAGATGAGGCCTTCCAGGCTATAAAGAATGCTCTTACTTCAGCCCCAATTTTGGCCTACGCAGATTTCGATCAACCGTTCCTGTTGTACACAGACAGTAGCCTTTATGGACTCGGTGCAGTACTTTCCCAAATACAGGATGGACATGAGAGAGTCATCGGGTATGCCAGTAGGTCCCTGCGAAACAGTGAAAGAAACCCCCATAATTACAGATCTTTTCGGTTAGAGCACCTGGCCCTCGTATGGGCCATGACAGAGAAGTTTGCGGGCTTCCTGGCAAGGACCAAGATTCAAGTTCGAATGGACAATAATCCCCTGGCCCACCTTGAGAATGCTAAATTGGGGGCCCTAGAACAACGGTGGGTGGCTCACCTGGCCAAGTTTGACTTTACCATCTGTTTTCGCTCTGCTACTGAAAATGCAAATGCCGATGGCCTGTCACGAGTGACGGTGGAAACTCCAGTGGGGGATCTCGATGAACAACTCGAAGACTAAGAAACCCCAGACTTCCGTAAGTTCAAGACCCCAGTGGTTGCAGTCCAGTCACGTAGGGAGGCCTGCGCACTACCCTGATCTCTGGGGAGAACCAATGAAGAGTAGGGAAATGTTCAAGATGAAGACGGAGGGCTGAGACAGATGAAATGCTGGGTAGCGCAGAAGTGGAAGCCAGGCAAATATGAGATAGTCTGGACGCTGAGATGAAGAGTGTGTTAGGCGTCAGGTCTCTGAGTCTGCTCTGCAGGAATCCAGAGCTTCACATTCTGCGGTCTCCTGCTGTCTTTCTACTGCAGAGGAGATTACTTTGCAGCAGACCGTTCCAGAGACTAAGTCCCTCTGTGCTCCTACTGGGCATGCTCACGAGACGATCTCCCATTGGGGATCGGGAGTCATGTGCCCAGATCCTGTTCTAGATCTCATTGGTCCATCTCGGAGATCTGGAAGGTCCTGCACGGCTATAAAAAGCGCACATGGCCGTTCTGCCATGCACTAGTATAGACTATACTTGCTATGTGTGAATGGTGACGGATGTATGATTCTGGTGACTGACTCATTATAAAACCCCTCCCCTCTGATATTACGCATGGTGATAGGGAACTAGTTCAGCAGTCAGCGCCAGTCAGTGGCAAGCCTTAGGCCACTGTGCACACCGCACCTCTACGCTAGCATCTGACATTGCGCTTGCTTTCCAGCTTTGTCGTCGAGCGGCAGTGTCCTACGCCGCGCTGCAGTTGCAGCCTCTTGGCACTCGCAGTAGCAACGCCGCACACACGGTAGGTCTAGAAGGACGCAGCTCCACTGTTTTAGGTCCTGCTCCTGTGACCAGATACCGTGTGTGCATTTACCTGAGGCCTGTGACACTAACAGGCTCAGCGTTTTTTGTATGTTTATGTTGCGGCGCCTCTGTGTGTGAACAGAGCCCGCTCTGTGCACTTCGGGTGAAGTTGAACCCGTGCGCATTATACCGCCATATTGCTCCTTTGTCATTACCTAGCAGCAGTGTAACATCTACTGCACGGTGGACCCCGAGTGACGAACGCACTTTATTATTTTTTTATTTAGTGCGTTCCGCCGTTCCTAACAGAGTGTCTTACACCAGTGGGATAGGCTGGAGGTGTGAGAAACGGTGCTATATCACAAGAGGCAACAGCCAAAAGATACTGAAATAAGGTGGCAGGTAGTCATACCAGGAGGAATGGCCCAAGAAGTGGCTAAAGATGCCCATGAATTTGGAGCCCACTTCAGGTCCACAAAGACCTACCAGTGGTTACAGTGGCACGTGTACTGCCACCGGACAGATGGTAATCCTCTGGAGGTACCAATACCACCACGTGATGATGAGTCCAGACAAGAGCCTACAACTCCTGCAACAAGTAATCCTTTGGAAGATTCTCAAGACCTCCGGAGATCCCAGAGGTCTACTGCAGGGGTTCCACCAGTCCATTATGCAGAACAGTGTTCTCTGTCTGTTTTTCTGCTTGTGTTGTCTCCCCTATAGGTGCTATTCTGCATTGCAAGTTTCTTCCCACTGCAACCATGATGCTGTGATGGTCGAGGACAACCATCTTTAAGTAGGGAGGCATGTAAGGGGGTGGCATTTCTATGGACTGTAGAGACAAACTGCCACTTTAAGAGACAGAACCCCCTTGGCTAGAGCAATTGGACATTCCGATCTCCCCTGCAATAAGACTTTTTTTGATTTGTTCTGCCTGCTTGGAGAGGGGAGGGGCTGTGTTTCCAGGGAGGGTTCTGAGCTTGGAGTCTGAAGGAAGCTGGTGTGCTGGATTCTGTGAGGAGAAAAACATGCAGCTTAGAACTGACTGAACCTGTGGGATTGTGTACCCTTCCGGGGATAACAAAGGTGGTTTTTCCTGTGTTACTGTGAGGAGCCACGAAGATATACAAGGAAGGAACTGGCTTGGCATCTTCACACAAGGACAAGACCACATTGCACAGAGCTTCCAGGGAGGATGTCGCATCATCTTGCAGAGAACTGCAGGAGGCCCCCAGAAAAGAACTGCAACACCAACTTCAATGTGAGTGTTAACCCCGTGTGCGCACATGTTTTGGGCTTAGGATAGGCTGCAATAGACAGAGCACGGTAGCCGTGCGGCTGGTGTAGAAGCGGCCAGTCAGGCTAGAGTTAGAGTAGCAGCATACTGTATTTTATTGCATTGTTTTGCTTTTTTGAGAAATACACTGATCTGTAATAGTTGGTGCACTGTGCCATTTGTACGGCCCAGCTAGAGAATATCACTTTTGTAAATTGTTTTATGTCATTGCATACCCCTGTTTACTCTTTCCTAACACTGCATTCCTTGCCTGTAAATAAATTAACCCTTTGTTGCTTGCACCTCATCTTGTGTACCATAGTCTCCCTGCATTGTGGTGGTCTCACGGCCATCGCTTCATATGGACTACAATTTATTTTGAAAAAGGAAAGGAAAATCCAGTCCTGTTGAGCTGGACTCCAATTTTTTCTATTATCCTTGATGTGAGGTCAGGGTGAGGCTGGTGTCTGAGCCCCAGGTGGATGAGCATAGCGCAACTGGGTGAGCTGGAATTAAGTTTTTATAATGATCAGACCATGTCCCTGTACTGTCAGACACAGCCATTACACAGTACACAGCAGGGGCACATTTGTAAGATTACTAGCTGAAGAGCCCGGCGTTGCCTGGGCATAGTAACTAACTGTGGTTAGTTATAACAAATTATAATGATTATATTGCACAAAAAACACTTCACATCATATATTCAACACTACAGATTTGCAACACAAATTAACTAAACGCTTACCTAAGTATTGATAGTATTTTATTTTCAACTCATTCAAGAGCCTACTGATAAATAACATTTTTGGTTTTTCCTTTCGGTGCAAAGATGAACAGATTTTTGGCAGTTCCAACTCTTGAACAGGCCACGTAAAATTAACCATGAGGAAAGCATGGAGACTGCAAATTGATCCCTACTACTATCAAGAACTGTCCCTGAGCCTTGTTAATGGACATTGCAAATGCTAGTCAAAGTGGAAACTGGAGGCATTTAAATTCAAAAGGCAATTCAGATGAAATAAGTGGAATTCTTGGAATGAAAATGTCCTCTCCTTTGGCACATCCAGTTGCTAACCTGTGTATCTAATCCTATCTTGTGCGATACCGTCTGCTCAGCTGTGCATCTAATTCTGTTCTGTGTGATACTGTTTGCTGAGCTGTATATCTAACGCTATCCTGAGGGATACAGTCTCCTGAGCCGTGTATATAATCCTATTGTCACTGTCCAATTCTTGGATCTGTGTCAGATTCTGGATTCCCTTATTTAAACCTTTTCTTTTCCTTTCACGCCTTTGGGGCCTTAATATGGGTTTTTGCCACCGGTGGCCACAGGTATTATTACGTCTGATAGTTTTCTTTGCTATACCTTTTGCCTTCGGTGGTCTCTGGTGTTTGTTACATGTCTTTGGTTTCTCTGCTGATGGTGGCCACTCCTCCTTTGCTATATAATGTCACCTGGTGTATAAGCTGGTGTTGGTTATAGCAGGGTCTTTGTGGATTCCAACCACGGTGAATTTAGCAGCTGGCTCTGAGGTGTTTAGCCACTGCTGAAAGCTGATCTGGTGCTGAACTCTGCTGCCCGGTGTTTGCAGCAGAGAAAGATGTGAAGGTAGCAGCTGGCTCTGAGGTGTCGAGCCACTGCTGAAAGCAAAGATGGTGAAGGTAGCAGCTGGCTCTTAGGTGTCGAGCCACTGCTGAAAGCAAAGATGGTGAAGGTAGCAGCTGGGTCTGAGGTGTCGAGCCACTACTGAAAGCAAAGATAGTGAAGGTAGCAGCTGGCTCTGAGGTGTCAAGAAACTGCTGAAAGCAAAGATGGTGAAGGTAGCAGCTGGATCTGAGGTGTCGAGCCACTACTGAAAGCAAAGATAGTCAAGGTAGCAGCTGGCTCTGAGGTGTCGAGCTGCTGCTGAAAGCTTATCCGGTGATTAACTCTGCTGCTAAGTGTTTTGTTGTTTTCCCTGTTTGGTGTATTTTTCTTCGCGTGTATTAGTGCAGCGGTGGGACCAGTGTCCGCACTAACCAGTTCCCTAATAAGGGATAGGTGCAGGGCTAGTGAGGGAGTCAGGTATCCTGGTCGGCGACAGGTGAAGAGCCTGTATAGGGAACATTAGGGGTGTTTAGGGACACTGCCTCAGGGGAGTGCAGGAAGTCTCCGTGTCCCTGTTCCCTATTGCAGGGCCCACCGCTGTAACTGTTTCCCCAGTGTTCCCCTTTTGTCTTGTTTCAGTTACCGACCTGCGGGTCGTGTCAGACAAGACAGGTACATGTGACAGTTTTGTTGTTTCAGTTACCGACCTGCGGGTCGTGTCACACAGGACAGGTACACTTGACACCTATCCTGTGTGGTACTGTCTGCTGAGCTGTGTATCTAATCCTCTCCTGTGTGATACAGTCTGCTGAGCCGTGTAATCCTATTCTGTGTGATACAGTCTGCTGAGCCGTGTATCTAATCCTATCCTGTGTGTTACTGTCTGCTGAGCCGTGTATCTAATCCTATCCTGTGTGTTACTGTCTGCTGAGCTGTGTATCTAATCCTATCCTATGTGATACTGTCTGCTGCGCCGTGTATCTAATCCTATCCTGTGTGATACAGTCTGCTGACTTGTGTATCTAATCCTATCCTTTGTGATACTGGGCTCCCCCTGCAGTCTGTGTCAGAGGGCGGTCTGTGTCGGCACGGTAATAAATTGTGTTATTTCCAGCTTTACAGAAGGACAATAACACCATAGAAATGATAAGAATAATAGGCCTCAGTTACCACAACTGCAAAGAGAACTGTTGCTCATAGCAACCAATCACAGCTCAGCTTCTTTTAAACAGCTCTGGTGAAATGAAAGATGCTTAGTGATTGATTGCTATGTGGAGTGGGTGTGGCTGATACACTCATTTTTATATACAGACTAGAAATAGGCCCAGTGCTATCGCATCGGGAGTGACGTCACCACTATTCTCCACACAGGCGCAGTAACAGCTGTGTCATTACCGCACATGCATGGGGAGAGCTGCGGCTGTTACTGTGCCTGCGTGGGAATAGCGGAGAAGTGTATGTCACTTGCGCGGTGCCTTATGGGATTCGGGGACAGCGGCCGGAAGTCCCAACTGGCAAAAATATATATAGATTATCACAGCACAGGAGCATTTCATTTAAACACATCCAATTGTGGAAATTGCCAATCCAAGATCTATTGATTAAAATCAACTTTTGTTAGTGGGAAAACCCCCCAAAATAAATATTGAATTCTCTAGTTATGTTTTTTTTTTATTATTTATAGCGTCCAGTCTTGTTAGATATAAAATGAAATGACTGTTGATAGAATATGGTAACGCTTCTTTTCTAATGGAGGCGGCTAATGGGCTGGTCTTCTGATCAAATGCTGCTCCATCAGTCATTTTGTTTTATATTTAACAAGCAGGGGCAGAACTACCGTGGTCACAGGGGTTGCAGGTGCAACGAGGCCCGAAGTGCTTAGGGGCCTGCCCAGTCCAGCAAAGAAGCAGCCGACTCCTGTCTGTTTCACTAAATTGCCCTTTGACAACATGGCGATTCCCCACTCATCTGGATGCGAGCACATTCTTACCTCCCCTCACCTGAGGTCCTATTGGAACTCCCTTATGCTAAGTGATGCACGGTGGGTGGCATGTGTGTGCGCAGGCACATGGTGAGGTGCGCTGGTGCGGCGAGTCATCGACTCCTCCCTCCCCCTACCCGACGTCCAATAGGGAGTCCTGCCTCTCTGACATGCTCCGTGGGATCCCTGTTTGCACAGGGCACTGGGAGTGACGATTGCGGGTGGCACTTGAGTACGTGTGTGCTGTGTCATTGACTTCTCCCTCCCCCTGCTTGTTGTCCAGTTGGTGCCCTTGCCTCGCTCACTTGCATGGTGGGATGGAGTTGACCACGGGGAATGACAGGCGATAGGCACGCACTGCTGTGGTCACCAGAGGGCCGGGTGAGATGTAACTGCTGGAAACACACGACACCCTCATCTCTTTACTTCATGTTTGTCAGTGCCATAGTGGCGGAGTGTGAGGTACAGGAGCCGTTATCCCTGTGTCAGTTATCAGCCTGACATCCCTGATGATCATGTGTCCAGTGCTACCTGTTATCAGTCGTGTTTTTTGCTCTTATATAATACACATCTCTGCTCTCACATTAATTACATCATTATACGTATACTGTATATACATACATATGTGGCAGTCATGTGACGTTTTATATCATGTGCATGGTGGGATTCCCGAGCACCTTGGTTCGGCCACGCACTGTGTCTCCAGAGCGCCTTGGTTCGGCCGCACGCTGTGCCTCTAGAGCACCTTGGTTCGGCCATGTGCTGTGCCTCCGGCACGCCTTGGCTCAGTCGCGCGCTGTGCCTCTGAAGCTCCTTGGCTCAGCCGAGCACTGTGCCTCTGGAGCTCCTTGGCTCAGCCATGCGCTGTGGCTCCGAAGCACCTTGGCTCGACCGAGCACTGTGCCTCTGGAGTGCCTTGGTTTGGCCGTGCGCTGTGCCTCCAGCGAGCCTTAGCTCAGCTGCACGCATAGCCTACCAAGCGCTTTGACTCAGCCGACCCCTATGCCTCTGGAACGTCTTGGCTCAGCTGCGCACATTGATTCGGGCACGTGTCAGCTGCATATGTTTAGTTGGGTATGCAGTGTGTACGAACCAGGGGTGAGCACTGATAAGCAAAGGCCAGCAGCATAGCTATCTCAGGCGCAAGGGTCTCAGCTGAATTTCTCATAGGCTATGGGGAATGCATGACACTATACAGGCCTATGGGGAATGCATGACACTATACAGGCCTATGGAGAATGCATTATACTATACAGGTCTATAAGGAGTGCATTATACTATACTGAGGACTATCTGGTACATTATACTATATGGAGGCTATCTAGGGGGCCATCATACAGTGTGTCAATTACAGTGAGGGAGCAATCATACAGTGTTGGAGCCATGATACAGTGTGGGGGCTACTAAAGTGTCAGTACACTGTGTGGGTGGTACTATACGGTGAGGGGGCATTATACTGTGTATAATAGAGCATCGTACTGTGTATTGGGTAGCTGTACAGGGGGAGACTCGGGACATTTTTCAGTGTTAAGTGGGCACTTATTGTTATAGAGGGCATTATTACTTTCTATGGGGCAAAATGTGGGTACTGATTTTTAGGGTACTTGCACTCGGCATTACTATATTCTAGAGAGTTGCCTGAATACATGTGGGGATTGCCTGTTAGGGAATCCCCACATATATTCAGGCTGCCTAGCAGCTGCAAATCATGCAGCTGTGGGGACTCAAACATAATCTACGAGCACACCCAAGAAACTCGGAGAACACCCAAGCATGCTCACCACTAGTATCTACCACTGACCATATGGCGGTAACATCAATACTGGTCTTTATATGCCTACAAGACTTCTCCCGAATAGCCCCAACCCTATGGAATTCCCTGCACCAACACGTCCGGCTATCAGCCACACTCGGATCCTTCAGACGGAACCTGAAAACCCATCTCTTCAGGAAAGCCTACAGCCTGCAATGATCCTCGCTGCCTCCTCACCACTACTGAAGCTACTGCCTCACCATCACTGGAGCTGCTGCAACCCCCCAACCTACTGTCTCCTTCCCCACCATCCTGTAGCATGTAAGCCTGAAAGGGCAGGGTCCTCTCTCCCCTCTAAATCAGTCTGTGATTGTTAGTTTGTTTACTGTAAATGATATCTGTAATTTGTACGTACCCCCTTCTCATGTACAGCACCATGGAACCAATGGTGCTTTATAAATAAATAATAATAATATATTGTTTTCAGTATCAGCGCTGTCATCTGCTGAAGTTCTGCTACATCCAATATTAGGGAGCGTCACCCAGTTGTAATCAAGGTTACCTGGTTAGGGGCCCACTCAGAAGCTTTGCACCCTCTGAACCAAATCTGAGTACACCCAATACACCCCCACACTGCACAGGACCGTAAGTGACGCGTTGCAGCGTCATACCTGGAAGAAACAGCACACAAATTTTCGAACGCAGGGAGTACGCTTGGCGAGGGAGGACATGAACGCCCAGAGTGTCTGCACTTCCGAAGACATGGTGGAAAACATTTTGCCATGGGGAGGGGGGACATTTGAAAGTTCGCACCAGGGCCCATAACTTTGTAGTTACGCCACTGTTAACAAGAGATGGCTCTATGCAATAAAGAGAGGGTTCGTTGAATAACAAAAATACGCTATGTAAGGGACAGCACTATATATTACAAGTGATAGTACTATGTAATACTGGGACGGCACTCTACATAACAACAAAGGATGCTATATAATAAGAGACATCACCATATATAACTAAGGAGGATGCTGCTTAATAAGGGACAGCGTTGTACATGAATAAAAGAGGAAACTACGCAATTAAGGATGGTGCTATATATACAGGGTTGGACTGGATCACCAGGACCTCAAAAGATACTTCTGAGGGCCCCGGGTCCTCTGAGGGCACCCTAGCAGAACGTAGAGGGGGCCCGCTGGTTTCAACTGAATGTGAAATGTATTGCGGTTAACATGGCGACAACCTATCAGAGACCAGTGACTAGTGTCAGTGCGCTCATCACAGGCAGCGAAAGACAGTGACCTCATAAGCTGGCGACATTGCAGGCGTATGACGTCAGTGTCATGCACCGCCTGTGATGGGTGCACTAACATTAGCCGCCGGCCTCTGATATGTTGGCAGCTATTTTAACACAACCGTGCTAGATCTAAAGGAAGAGGATGCCGTGTGGCATCGGGAGCACAGGCAGCTAAGAATAACTTTTTTTTTCCATATGTGGATGCAGTATAATGGTTTCTTTAGAAGGACGTATATCTGGGGATTTATTCTGACAGAATTTTATAGGCTGAACTGGATGGACTATTGTCTTTTTTCGGCCTTACTATGTTACTATGTAATGTGGGGCCAGCATAAAGAACATGGGACTAGGACACAAGGCCAGGACAAGGAACATAGGGCCAGCACAAGGGACACGGATCTAGCACAGAAGACATTGGGCCAGAAAAAGGACCAGGACAAGGCACATAGGGGCCAGGACAATGGATATATGGGGCCAAGATGAAGGAACATGGGGTCACTGGATGGTGGATATAGAGGCCCAAAATGGGACAGCATGGGGTCTGAGGATGGGGCACATTATTAAAGGGGCCAGGTTGAGGGACATAATTACTGTATGGGAGGCATAATGGGGCACATACACTAGTTTATGATGGCAAGTAGGGGACATAATTACTGTAGGGGTCAATTAGGATAAATTATTGCTGCTAAAATATAATTTACTTTTTAGAATGCTGTTTTCCATGGGGGGAACAAAATGGAGGTCCTGTTCCTGTGCAGGGTGGCACTATGTTGCTTTTTATCTTCATCTGGCATATAAGTGGGGAATGTGTTCTAGAAGTGGTCAGCTATTGATAACTGTATGTTATTTTAAGCAGAGATGAGTCCTGGCTGGAAGAAATGATGGCGATCTGTGCCAGATGAAGAAGAAAAGTGAAGGTGATGGATTTCACCTATAGACGTCACTGGAAAGTTAGGGTGTTACCTGTACAGTGACTCTATACACTGTATACTATATACAGAGCTCCTGTGTACAGGGCCGGTTTTAGAAAAATTGGGGCCTTAGGCAAAATTCAAAGTGGGGCCCCATGTCCATATAAAACACGTACATGTTAAACCGATATCGGTGTTGGGTCGCCCTTCCAGGGCTGCGGGGTACTCGGTACCGGGCCGGTATCAGTGGGATGTGTCACAGTGGCGGTGACCCGGACCGTGGCCCTGGGCGCCCAAGTAATAGGGGAGATGTGAATGGTGAAAGGTAGTTAAATGAATAGTTCATGACGCCACCTGTGGTGTTCGGCAAGGGAGGTGTTAAGCCGACGCTGCAGACAGATCCTCTGGGACAGATGGTATGGTGCAGCAAGGATGGTATAGACCTCCACAGTCAAGGCTGTTGTCCCAGGGCAGTGTGGATGTGGAGACACTTAGATGTTGTAGTGTTTGGCGCAGGGGATGTAACAGTGCCAGGCGGACGGACGCAGGAAGGAATGGAGGACACCAGGGCATGTAGTTCCAAAGCTTTACTCACAGTCTGTAGTGCCCGCTTCTGTGCCGTGTCCTCCGGTTCAGGGACTCAGTCAATCTCCAGGCAAGATGGAATGCTCCCTTCCACACTCCGTCAACTTATGTGCCTCTTCTGAACGTCTCCTCTATAGCGCCTTTAAGTGTGAAGATCTCCTAGTACTGTGTTACACTGGAGTTCCTCCTGACAGATGTTCCCAAGAACTCTACTTGCACGGCAGACAGCTGTAGCCTGCTTCGGGGACTCTCTACTCCTAAGTCCCGGCTCTCTATCCGTGTTGCTGTTGTGCCCTCAAGTCTTAGATGGGAGTAGTGCATTTACAGCCCACTACTCCACCGGTGTCTGCTGCAGAACCATTAGTGTCCTTACAACCTCGGGGACCGGGCCCCGGCCTTGTGCTTAGAACATCTAGGCAGGGTTCTTCCTTTAACCCACGTCCTCTGTGTTCCCGTTTACTCCTACGTTCCATACTTGTCCTTTCTCTCCTATGGAAGCTCAGGCTTCAACTCAATGTCTCTCTCCTTCTTTCCTTTCCCGTGCCAGCTGTCTCAGATCACTGAGGCAGCTGCAGCACTCCTTCCTCCATCCCTCTTCCAGGGATCCCCACTCCTCCCGAGTGGCTTCCTCTCTCACTGACCTCCTGTCAGACTGACCTGTAATCCTAAACCATCCCGCTCATATATATATTCTGAACTCCACCCACCTCCCAGCACGTCTAGTGTTCCAAGCAGGGAACCACCAAAGGTGCTCTGCCTCTCTCTAAGCAAGGAGCTGCAATGTGGTTTTGCTGAACTACTCTATTGTGTGGGGTGCGAGTGTTGGAGCGTGGTCAGGAGCCTCCAACTTACATGAATGGTGGGGCACCACACCTTAGGAGAAGGTGCAGTACCTCTGTGACGACTGAGCCTCAGGGGCGCCACAGTGTCACCAGTGTTTTCAATCAGTGTGCCATCCATGTGCCATCCATGTTTTTCCAGTATGAATAGTGGAAATGAAATTACAAAGCTTCTCATACTGTATACTTTCCATGTTAAACACAGACGGCATGTATGGCACACGAATGGCATGTTTACACGGACCCATATACTTGTATTGGCCCTTGTCATCTATGCTGCTGGGAAAACACATATACGAGTGCAGCACCGTAGGTCAAATAGGGGACATGTGGCATCCGTGACAAACAGGATAGGTTGTGTGAAGGGAGCTGTACAATCACATAATAGAAAACATTAGCAGAATTGCCATCTACTTGTCCTACAAGTCCTACATGTCCCCCAATCTACTCTGCTGAATCCCCTCTGGCTCTATGGCCGATGGTTCGGGGTCCCTGATTGTTGTTATTCACTTTGCAGCTATAATATAAGGTGGAGCCACAAGACCCCTGCGCCTAATGCTAAGACTGACGTGTGGCCCCGGAGCCACAAGACCACTGCAGCCCAGTGCTAAGACTGGCAGAGAGCCCCGGAGCCACAAGACCCCTGCAGCCCAGTGCTAAGACTGATGGAGAGTCCCGGAGCATCAGTGCTGAAGCCGCGGGGGCATTTATCATTTCATGCTAATTATTTTTACATTATCAGAAGACCCCTGTAGTGTCTGTTCACACGCATCATTTTTGCTACGAATTGATCTACAGTGTTAGCAGGAAATATTTAGCATTTTTGCATCCTTTTCACTTGCATTTTTGTGTCTCATTCATTTGAATAGGGAAAAAACACTGCAGAAATGCTGAAAGACGATAGCAACAGATTTATTTAAAAAAAAAAAAAAAAAGAAAAAAGGATCCCGGCCAGTGTCCGTGTCTGGCTGCTGCACTGGGTCAGTGCGGAATAGTATAGTAAACTGCACTATTCCACACAATAGTATACAGTATTAATTAAGGCTTGTTCACACTGCGCTTCTGCAGTGCGTCCGGGGGTTCTGCCTGAATCCCTCTAAAATAGGATTCATGTAAATCCCCAATGGGGCCACATATGGCATTGACACAAGCAGAGGTCAAATGAATTTGTTTTCTTTTCTGATATTGACTGATTTATTTTCTTAGGCCAGGTGCACAGGATCAGGAATTAGCAGCGCTTTGGACGCAGCACATGTCCGCTGCCGGCTATTGAACGCAGATGACTCCACATGTGAACACTGAACGGTGCGGATTCACTGCGTCCAATACATTGTATGGGTGAGATTTATCGTGTCTCCGCAAGACAGATAGACATGTGATCTGGAAAGATGCGCCGCATGTCCGTCTCTGTGGGAGAGCCGCGGGTGTCTGTGGACGCAAAGTGGGCATGGGGTTTCTTGAGATCCCATCCACTATGCTGTAATATCTGGACACTGCACAAGTACATCGCGTCCAACCCGCAGCGATTACTGAACGTGCACACCTACCTTCAGAGTCTGTGTTTCGTCTAAAAGTGTCCACTTTTCTGTGGCTGTTGGAACACACGGACACGTTCAGAAAAAAAAACATCACATGTGGGATTCATTTGAGCTCCATTCCTGTCATTGCAATCTATGGCTCTATACAGGATTCAGGCAGCACTCACCGGGAACAGTAAAGAAAGACAGTGTGAACAGGCTCTAACATAAGACACAGGCATTAGACATAAACTGCTGATCCCTATTATGGCGACACTAGAGTTACAGAACTATATATGCAGCACATATACACAGATATACACTATACATGTAGACATTATATATACTTTATAAATATAGAAACATACACTACATATTGTAAATACAGTATACAGACACATTCATTGTGTACAAGCACATATATAACGTATATTCAGTATACAGTCATGGCCAAAAGTTTAGAGAATGACACAAATATTATATTTTCACATGATCTGCTGCCCTCTGGTTTTTATGTGTGTTTGTCAGATGTTTTTATCACATACAGAAATATAATTGCAATCATATTATGAGTAACAAAAGGTTATATTGACAGTTAGAATGAGTTAATGCAGCAAGTCAATATTTGCAGTGTTGACCCTTCTTCTTCAGGACCTCAGCAATTCTCCCTGGCATGCTCTCAATCAACTTCTGGATCAAATCCTGACTGATAGCAGTCCATTCTTGCAAAATCAATGCTTTTATTTTGTCTGAATTTGAAGGTTTTTGTTTGTCCACCCGTCCTTGATGATTGACCACAAGTTCTCAATGGGATTAAGATTTGGGGAGTTTCCAGGCCATGGTCCCAAAATCTCTATGTTTTGTTCCCTGAGCCATTTAGTTATCACCTTTGCTTTATGGCAAAGTGCTCCATCATGTTGAAAAAGGCATTGTTGATCGCCAAACTGCTCTTGGACGGTTGGGAGAAGTTGCTCTTGGAGGACATTCTGGTACCATTCTTTATTCATGGCTGTGTTTTTAGGCAAGACTGAGAGAGAGCCCATTCCCTTGGCTGAGAAGCAACCCCACACATGAATGGTTTCAGGATGCTTGACAGTTGGCATGAGACAAGACTGGTGGTAGCGCCCACCTGGTTTTCTCCGAATAAGCCGTTTTCCAGATGTCCCAAACAATCGAAAAGGGGATTCATCAGAGAAAATGACTTTACCCCAGTCCTCAGCAGTCCACTCCCTGTACCTCTTGCAGAATATCAGTCTGTCCATGATGTTTTTTCTGGAGAGAAGTGGCTTCTTTGCTGCCCTCCTTGAGACCAGGCCTTGCTCCAAGAGTCTCCGCCTCACAGCGCGTGCAGATGCACTCACACCTGCCTGCTGCCATTCCTTAGCAAGCTCTGCACTGCTGGTAGCCCGATCCGCAGCTGAAACACTTTTAAGAGACGGTCCTGGCGCTTGCTGGTCTTTCTTGGGCGCCCTGGAGCCTTTTTGGCAACAAGGGAACCTCTCTCCTTGAAGTTCTTGATGATGCGATAGATTGTTGACTGAGGTGCAATCTTTCTAGCTGCGATACTGTTCTCAGTAAAGGCCATTTTTGTGCAGTGCAATGATGACTGCACGTGTTTCTTTAGAGATAACCATGGTTAACAGAAGAGAAACAATGATGCCAAGCACCAGCCTCCTTTTAAAGTGTCCAGTGGTGTCATTCTTACTTAATCATGACAGATTGATCTCCAGCCCTGTCCTCATCAACACCCACACCTGCGTTAATGGAGCAATCACTGAAACGATGTTAGCTGGTCCTTTTAAGGCAGGGCTGCAATGATGTTGAAATGTGTTTTGGGGGATAAAGTTAATTTTCTAGGCAAATATTGACTTTGCAAGTAATTGCTGTTAAGCTGATCACTCTTTATAACATTCTGGAGTATATGCAAATTGCCATTAGAAAAAATGAAGCAGTAGACTTTGTAAAAATTAATATTTGTGTCATTCTCAAAACTTTTGGCCATGACTGTACAGACACATACATTGTGTGCAAGCACATGCTGTATATAAAGTATCCAAGAAGAAAGAAGAAAATTCGGCACCACTGCTGCCACCTTGATGTGCACTATAGTGCGGTACAGACTCAGTTGGGTTGCCCTCCCAGGGCTGGTGGGGTACTCGGTACCAGGCCCACGGATCTCCAAGAGGGGGTTTTGTCATGGCAGCTATGACCCGGTCCGTGGCCCTGGGCACCCATTGTAGACAGCGGAAATGTTCATTGCACGTGTGGGCAATGGTTGAAAGTTGGTATAGGAATGATTCGTGACGCCACCAGTGGTGTTCGGCGAGAGAGGTGTTAAGTAGACGCTGCAAACAGATCCTCTGGGACAGATGGTGTAGTGCAGCAATGATGTTTTGGCCCTCCACAGGTAGGGCAGTAGTCCCAGGGCAGTGTAGGTGAGGAGATAGAAAGAAGACGTAGATGGTGCAGTGCCAGGCACAGAGATGTAGTAGTGCGGAGTGTGTGACCGCAGGAATAAGTGGAGGACACCAGGGCATGTAGTTCCAAAGCTTTACTCACAGTCTGTTGTGCATACAGGTGCCCGCATCCATGCCGTGTCCTCCGGATCAGGGGCTCAGCCAGCCTCCAGGCAAGATGAAGTACTCCCTTCCAACACTCCACCAACATGTGCCTCTTCTGAACGTCTCCCTTTTTGCGCCTATAGTGAAGTACTCTCAGTAATGAGTTACACTGGAATTCCTCCTGTCAGATGTTCCTATGAACTCTACTTGTACGGCAGACAGCTGTAGCCTGCTTCGGGGACTCCTTGCTACTAAGTCCCGGCTCTCTCTTATGTTGCTGTTGTGCCCCCAAGTCTTGTGTGGGAATAAAGTGTTGACAACTTCTATTCCTCCGGTGTCTGCTGCAGGACCATTAGTATCCATACAACCTCGGAGCCACAAAATCAGGAATCGGTGGCTCGTAATTTTCAGGGGGTGAGGTCCACACAGGGTCGGCTGAATCAGCTGCGGGCATGGTGGGCGCTGCCTCATCTTCTGTCATGGAGCGTCTGCGTGGCGGTTCCGCAGGACCCGAGGAGGAAGATGATGAGGGGGAAGAGGATGAAGAATCCGAAAAATAAAGAAAAGTCGGATCGTCATCCTCGCTATCAGTGTTGGAGGCAAGTAAAGCAAATGCCTCCTCCATTGAATAGCGCTGTTGGGAGGAACGTGATGGGCGGGACATTTTTTTTGTGTAAATATGGTGCTTGGGTGTACTTTATTTATAACTGTGTATGTGGTGGGGGGGCAAGTGATTGGTGCACACTATCCTGTAAGAAAAAGCTAAAAGGAATTGGGGAGCAAAATACGTGTGAAAAAAAGTCTAAAACAGCAGGTCCTAGATATGATAAGTGAACGGCGTCACTTATCAAAATTTAGTGGCTGCTGGATGTGTGCACAGGGGTGGCTCAAAGGGGGGGAGGTGAAAAAGAAAAATGGAAAACAGCTGGCATGAACTTTGATAAGTGAATTGCGTCACTTATCAAATTTCGGCGGCTGCTAAATGTGCACACGGAAACGGCGCAAAGGGGGGTAAAAAGAGGGGGCTGGGGGGATTGGGGTGGATGAAAATAGATCGGGCAGGGATCAACAGTTAGGGTTGTAGTTAGGTGGCATAAAAAGGGGTGAAAAAAATTAAAAATGGCAGGCACAAGGTCTGATAAGTGATGTGCGTCACTTATCAAAGATTTGGAGATGAAGAGAGATTGGGCAGGGATCAGTTAGGGTTGTAGTTAGGTGGCACAAAGGGGGTGAAAAAAATGAAAAACGGGATGTGTGTGCGGAGGTGGCGCAAAGGGGGCTAAGGAAAAAAAGCGAGCATGAGTGTTGATCGGTGAACTGCGTCACCGATCAATGCTCGGTGGCTGCGCACGGAGGCGGCGCAAAAGGGGAGATGGAGGGGGTAAAAGGGGGGTGGAGGGGGGATGAAGATAGATTGGGGGGTGAAGATAGATTTGGCAGGGGATCAGGGATCAATTAACACTTACAGTTGTAGTTTTCTTTCTTCTTCTGCAGGGATTGTGATGCTACAAGCTGTGGCACCACAATGCCCAGCACAGGAGCTCTTGCTGCGTCCGACTTCTCTGCAGGAATCCTCAGCTAGAGTGAGGACCCCTGCAGACAAGTCAGACAGGTCAGAGGCAGGTCAGGGGCAGGTCACAGAGCGGTCACATCGCTGCTGTGACCTGTCATTGGTGGGATCGAATGATTACATCAATCCCACCAATCCCTGCTCTGCCTGGTGACCATGGTAACTGCCTAGGATCGGAGCTCACAGCTCCGATTCCTAGGTAGGTCATGGCCAGGTCACACAGCGGTCACAGCGTGACCACAGCTGTGCCCTGTGGCTGGCGCGATCGCCGATCTAATCGATCGCGCCAACCACTTCCTACAGGCCCTGCTGGGCCTGTCCTAGGCTCCGGCCTAGGATCGGTGCTATTACAGCACCGATCCGGGCCGGTACCGGCAGGGCACAGCGGCGATATTGCGGCGCTGTGCTCTGCGATTGGCACGATCGATTAGATCAGCGATCGCGCCAATCTGGGGGCTTTTCTCCGGAGCCTGGCATTGCCAGGCACCGGTCCTAGGATTGAGTTAATCAGTACTCGATCCTAACCTAGGATCCTGTTGTTTCAGGCAATCTGATTGGCTGAAACAAACAGAAGCGCTGTGATTGGCTGTTCTGAATTGAACAGCCAATCACAGCTCACAGAGGGGCATGCCAGGGCGGAAACTGCCCGGGATGCCGAGGCTATCTATCCAGAGGTAAGATGGCGTTGGCATTTTAATGCGATCACCGCGACTTAAGTCGCGATGTCGCATTAAAGGGCATGACGTACTATTCCGTCCATGGGACTTAGGTCCCAGGTCACATGGATGGAATAGTACGTCCAATGTAGGAAAGGGGTTAATAGAGTGAACAAAAATGTGAACATACACATAATACAATTAAAACACAATAACTGAATACAGAAAAACACCTAAACACTTGATATCACCATTTAGTGAGAAGGCTAGACGTCCTACAAAGCCAACATGGAAAGTAAGGGAGAATCTAGAATCCAGTAAACATGATCTTCTCCGTGCTATAGAAGAGCTATGGCAAAAACTGCTGAGTCATATAGACAGCCTGTCTCAGCCTGCTTTTCTCCAATGACCACCAGAGGAAACCTTTGCACAACTGTGTTCAGATTATCAACGTAATGCAAAAATAGCAGACCAGTTCATCGCAGTGTTAGAGACTTAACCCATCACTTACCTGCAAAGAGCTGCAACCTTTCCAACAACTTAATTCTGAGAGAGAAAGCATGGTGCGCGTTATAAAAGCTAAGACAGAGGCAAGAATTGAGCTAATAGCCGAGATGTCATCTTGTATTTCTGGCTCAGCCAGACAGTCAAAGCGTTCATTTAAGTCACGCTCTTCAAAATCCTCAACCCTCAGTGAACAGCTCGTAAAAGCATGTGCAGAAGCCGAGGCCACTAAAATACAAGCTGCCTTCGCTCAAAAGGAAACTGAGATGAAAATAGAGTTCCTAGAGAAGGAATGCAAACACGCCATAGCAAGGTTAAAGGTCCTGGAACAATCCATCAGTAGGAGCCAAAAAGACAGCATCATCTTAAGTGATTTTGATACTGAAGACCCTCTTAAGCGTTCTAGAGATTATGTACGAAGCCAATACAGCACTACCCCTGCCTCCGCAATCCTTTCTGACCGCACACATGCTCCACAGACAACAGGACGCAGAGTGTTTACCTGCATCCTTCACCCAAGGTCAGTACAATACGCTGCCAACTTTGCATCCTGATCCTCCTCTGTACACTGAAATGTACTGGAAACCTGCACCTCAAAAAATCTTATACACAGAAACATACGTGCAGGCCAATATGCAGGCAAGTCACCACACTCCGGTCAGTCACACAATTCCAGTCCCACGTGTGGCAGAAACTAAGCTCATTAAGCCAGTTAATGGACTGAATGCCTATGCTGCCCCATATGTACCTGCATTCCCAGGTCAAAGCACAGACTGTATGAACAATGCTATCCAGCCAGCAACGGTCCTTCCAAAATCGGAGAATGCTGATATGACCGGCTTTGCAAGGTACATGATTCGGCATGATCTAACTAAGACCAGTCTTACAGAGTTTGACGATAAACCTGAGAACTACAGGGGTTGGAAGTGTGCCTAAAACCACAATCAGTGACCTCGGCATCACCACCGCTGAAGAGCTAGACCTGCTAATCAGGTGGCTTGGACCACAATCCACGGATCGGGTCAAGAGACTTAAATCCGGGGGGGCGTGGTCTGCTAGCAAGTGTGGCAGCTGCATAGTTACAGAGCTCCTGCAGCCCAGGACTTTTAGAAGCTCTTCCCAGCTCAACTCAGCACCCAGCTTCCTCCAACTACTCGCCTGCAGCTACTGCAAACACCCAGGCACATGATGACACGCGGCAGATCACAGAAGAGGGGATCCCCGCCGAGATTGCCCGAATTCTTTGCAAGGGGGAAGTCCACCAAAGCAACAGGTAAAATGGTGCCTGCATCCCCTTCAGGCTCCCCATGCTCCTCTGGGGGCTTTGGGAGAGTTGCAGACAGAGAGGGGATTCATCAACAACACTCTGCTCCGCTCACTAGGAAGGATATGCAAGAGTTTCTTTCCTCTTTGAGGGCTTCTTTAAAAGAGGACATGCATGATATGCTTAGAGAGCTGAAAGGAGAAATCTCAGCTCTGGGAGAGCATACCTCTCATTTAGAGAATAAAATGGCTGAATATGCCACTTCTTTCAATGCACTAGTCGATGAAAATGAAGCCTTAAAGGAAGAATTGGCTTGTGTCAGTGATAAAACATACGACTTGGAGGATAGATCGCGCAGGAATAACGTTCGGGTGAGAGGGATCCCTGAGGAGGTCTTGGATAAGGATTTGCCTGCTTTCCTGCATAACTTTTTAAAGGCTCATCTCCCTGAAATGTCCATTAAAGACTTAATGGTTGATAGGGTCCATAGAACCCCCAAACCAAAACATGTGGATCAAGATCTGCCTAGAGACACGCTGGCAAGAATACACTTTTTTACCATCAAGGATGTGTTCATGCAAAGAATGAGGAAAAATCCAACTCTGCCCCAGGAGATGCAATCACTACAAGTTTTCCCGAACTTATCTGCAGTGACTCTGGCCAAGAGGCGTGAATATGCACATGCATGTAAAGCTCTGTGTGAAGTGGGCACCAAATATAGATAGGGCTTTAACCCAGTGAAACTGTTCATTATGCATGAGGGGAGAATAATTGCTTGTCATACCCCTAAACAAGCTGAAGACAGACTTAAGGATTGGAATATTCCTTTTGCACTGCGACAAGCACCTAGGGGGGAAAAGTTAAACCCAGAATGGTCTCAAATATAAGGTGGAAGTCTGGAAAGGTCCGTCTGCTGGAGCTGGTGGAAGATTGCTCAGACTTTTATTCTGTTCTCACTGTTCCTAGCAACCTGTGACTATGGGCAACTCTGCTGAGGATCTCTGTAGAGTTAGAAGAGCTCACCAACCCCATTGCAGTCATTTTTCTGCATTCTTTGGATGGTACTTTAGGATGTGCATATTTTTTTTGTGCATCCAGTTGTTCGGATTATGTTTTGAGTACTGCTGTTTTTTCTATTTTTTCTATTCTTTCCTTTTTTATGACTCTTTTTTTTACTATTGTGCATTCTAATGTGATAATTGACACTTGCATCTCTGTTCAGTTCATAAGGATATATAACTTATGGTTTTATATTTATACTGGGGACCTAATTAGCTGTTATGGTGGAGGGGCTAGGTGTGTTGGGGCCTGCTGCATCCATAGGAAGTTTGTTATTTATGTGGTACTAGCAAGTACGCAGGCTGCAGTGACGAGGCGCGAGACGGCTTAGTGCTTTTAGTAATAACGTTTATAGGCCTAGAGGTAACTGTCCTCGGTCGCAGCCTGACCAACCAAAGGGGTAACAAGAGTTGCCCTTGCAGGGGCTCAATACAAGCAAACACAGATTATAACACGACTACGTCCGGCGAAAGCCGGTCACTATAGGGCCGCGGTATGGCCGACTACAGGTCCTTAAATATATAATCAACAAAGCAGTCCTGATGTCCCTCGGCGTTCTGGATGGTGGTTCTTCGGTGTAGCAGCCGCTGGGCCCAGCCGCTGAAGAGTTGATGTAGTCTTCGAGCGTCCCGACGCTCCGGTGACACCGGGGCACCACAGGCCCCGAAGGAGTCTGGGTGCCGTCCCTCTGATGTCCTAGGTGAACGTCTCTCCTGGCTCTGGTATGTCGCTTTGGCTCTCAGTCGCTCCCACGGTCTCCTGCTGCTTCTGTCCCAGTCTGCTGACTCACCGTGACTAGCGTTCCCTGCCCTTTTTATACTGGCTCCTCCCCCAGCCCATCTGTCCATCTCAACGGTCCATCCCTGAACTCTGTCCCCCAGGAACAGTTTCCCCCGAAACCTAGGTGACGGTCCCCTTGGTTCCGGCCCGGACACTCGGCGGGGGCCCTTCTTCCCACATTTAGACATGAGTATACAGTTTATGTCCTTGAATGTTCGAGGCCTCAATTCACCTATGAAACATTCCATGTTATGGAGGGATGTTAAAAAATTACGTGTTGATGTCATATGTTTGCATGAAACGCATTTATTGGAAGCTGATAATAGTAGACTCCACCATCCACAGTTCCCTCATAGGTTTTTCGCTAATAATGCAAGTAAACAGGCAGTAGACTGCATATTGATTAAAAACACTGTGGCATTTAGAAATATAGAGATGTATGCGGATCCTACGGGCAGATTTTTAATCCTACATACAAAAATGCCCAGTACTCTATGAAAAAACATATGCGGTAACCATAATACGTAAACCGCCATTATAAATAATATTCCACTCCATAGATAATGCAAACAACAAGAGAAATAAGGAGTAATGGATTCAAATAATTAGAAAGATGCAAAATTTATTAATTTATGCATGCACAGTAGAGGAATGAGTCAAAACTCAATTTTACTCAAATTGACATAAAACCAGACGCAAACAGGGCAGACCTGAGCAGGGAAGACACGATTAGCAACCCGTGCTCATGATATATCAGCACTGAAGCTTAAGTACATGCAGAGTTAACCATAATCATATGCAGAGATTCCAAAAAGTCAGAGAAATCAGGATACCCTGCATGGGTAGACTAAAGTGCTAGGTAGTGACAAAGATAAGCTAAAAAACCTACCAAAATGACGCCAACACTAAAGTGTATGAATATAGAGTGGGGGCAGGTTGCTTACCAAAGTGCACGGATAACCAGGTCCAGGACGGTGACCCCCGACACGAGTTTCGCGCCTACTGCGGGCGCTTTCTGCAGACGCCCTGTTTGCATCTGGTTTTATGTCAATTTGAGTAAAATTGAGTTTTGACTCATTACTCTACTGTGCATGTATAAATTAATAAATTTTGCATTTTTCTAATTATTTGAATCCATTACTCCTTATTTCTCTTGTTTAGATTTTTAATCCTAGTCTGCTCCCTCAATGGTGAATTACATATGCTGGTGGTGGTGTATGCCCTTAATGAAGCCCAATGCACGTTTGCTCCCAAGGTGTTTCAGAAAATGACTGAATTGGCTAAAGGAGAAAAGATATGTGGAGACTTCAATGCCCCTTTTAATAGAGAGATGGACTGCTCTAGTAAATTAACCCATTCTAGGAGGGACCTGAAAGTAGTAGTGAAGGAATATCGTCTCCATGATTATTGGAGCTATTCTGATGCTACGGAGCGTGACTATACATTCTACTCCTCTCATCACCGGACATATAGTAGAATAGATTATTTTTTGGTTGACAATATGACTAAATAGATGCAGATCAGCGGATATTGGATTGATCACATGGTGAGACCATGCCCCGATATTCCTTAGACTAACTCTACGTCATTAGTCTAATCCTTCTGCTAGGTGGCAGTTAAATACATCCTTATTGTTACAAAGCAAGGTGGTAGAGAAAGTACAGACTGAGCTCCAACATTACTTCCAGTTGAACGACAATGAAGAAGTCACAGATGAGTCCTTGTGGTCGGCTCATAAAGCCGTAATTAGAGGCATCTTTCTGCAACAAGCTTCCTATCTGAAGCGTAAAAGGGAATCCAGCAGGGTTACTTTGTTAGCCCGGCTTCAACAATTAGAGTCTTTAAACAAAACAGCGATCACACCAGCTCTGTCTGTTGAAATCTATAATATCCGATTCAAACTACGAGAAAACCCATTGTCACTATATGAATATAATCTTCAGAAACTTAAAAGTAATTATTATGCAACAGGAGATAGAGCTGGGGCGCTGTTAGCCCGTAGAGTTAAAAAAAGAGGGACGAGCTAGAATTGACCATTTGGAAGATCAACAAGGGAAATGTATCAGAAATCCATTAGAAATAGTAAAGGCTTTTGCTAATTACTATAAACATCTCTATAATCTAGTGACTGATCCCACCACTCTGCTACCCTCTCAAACTAATATTGATAGATATCTGCAATCTATTAACTTACCCCAAATATCACAGGAACAACTGAATATACTAAATGCCCCATTCACTGAGGAGGAAATTCAGAACACCATCAAACTTACAAAATGTACTAAAGCCCCTGGCCCAGATGGGTTATCAAATGAGTACTATCGCCAATTTCATCAACATTTGACTCCCTACCTCCTTCGTATATTTAATTTGTGGCAAAATTCAGAATCTGTATCTGTCACAAATCTAGAGGCCGCTATTACTACTCTGCCTAAACCGGGGAAACCTCCAATATGTCCCAGTAATTTTAGGCCCATTACATTCTTAAACTGCGATGTTAAATTTTTTTTTTAAATGCTTGCAATTAGAGTACATTATGTGATCCCCTCCTTGGTTTCGTCTGATCAAGTAGGATTTGTAGCAGGTCGGGAAGCGAAGGACGGAACATGCAGGATGATAAATTTAATCCGGATAGCGGAATTGAGTGGGGTCCCCAGTGCATTCCTGTCCCTAGATGCTGAAAAAGCATTTGACAGGGTGCACTGAGGGTATCTCAAAAGTGTTCTACGAAAATTTGGTCTGACGGGCCCCATTTACTCGGCGACATGTGCTATGTACTTGAATCCCTCTGCCAAAGTTTTATCATCAGGGTTCCTTTCAGAGTCGTTTTGTATATCGAATGGTACACGTCAAGGCTGCCCATTGTCTCCTATTATTTTGCCTTGTGCGTGGAACCTTTGGCAGAAAGAATAAGGAGTGCCCAGGATATAGCAGGTATTAGAGTTGGTCAGGTGTCTCACAAAACTGGATTATACGCAGATGATGTGATTATCTCTTGTACTAATGTAGAGTCCTCCTTCCATGCTATTATCCTTGCTTTGGAGAAGTTTGCTAATGTCTCATATTATAAACTAAATGCTGCTAAGTCTTTGGTCTTTCCTGTATTGTTTCCACCCACAGTTCAGGAATGTTTGGAGGGGGAGTATCCATTTAAGTGGGTGAGTGATGAACGCCCATATTTAGGCATAGTCCTAACTAATTCTACACAATTGTTGGAAAGGAATTTCTCAAAATTGATACAAGAATCTAGGAGGAGTCTGGACGAATTGCGTACAGCTACTATGTCATGGATAGCAAGGATTAACATTTATAAGATGTTGGTACTTCCCAAGGTTTTATATTATTTTCGTGGCATCCCTGTCCAGATTCCTCTTAGGATAATTAAATCCCTTGAAAAAATAGTTAATAACTTCATTTGGGCATATAAAAAACCAAGAGTGGCTGGTAGGTTACTATATTATCCTTATGAATTTGGGGGGATGGGTGCCCCTAAATTACATGCTTATCATAAAGGGGCGGTATTAACGGGTATTAGAGACTGGTGGTTATTGGATAGGACACATAAGTGGCTTCAGATTGAGTCATTTTATTCTAAATTGAACTCGACGCAGCTTACGTTGGAAATGTAAGCTATTAAATTTAGTAACTACACCCCGTGTCTACCTACCACATCAACAGCAATACGTTATTGGAGGAACTTTGCTTCAAGCCTTCTAAATGTTCCTTTAACAAATATTTCCTTAAAAGCTTTGGAAATGCATATCCCCTTTATTAACTTTCAACGCTGGTCCACTGCAGGAGTTGAATCCCTCCAGGACCTGATAGATGGCTCTCTTGTCAACCCATTCGATCAACTCTGTTCCAAATTCCCTAGTATTAGGCTATGTGCACACGCTGCGGATTCACCTGCAGGTTTTTCTGTGCGGAACCGCAGGTAAAACCGCAGGTAAAGTGAACTGCGGTTTTCCTGCGGTTTTGCCCTGCGGTTTCACACCTCTACTATGTTAAAGGTGTGAAACCGCAGCGGAATCCGCAGAAACAATTGACATGCTGCGGTTTATAAACCACAGCAAAACCGCACGGAAAAACCGCAGCGTGAGCACAGCGGTTTTTAAAACCCATAGGGTTACATGGTACTGTACCATGTCTGTGGAACTGCTGCAGTTCCGCAGAGCCAAAACCGCAGCGGAACCGCAGCAAAAACCGCAGTGTGTGCACATAGCCTAAGGCGTCTTTTTTACCAATACCTACAGATCAGACATCTGCTCCAAATTATGCCAGACTCCCTCTTCCTTAAACCCCTGAGAATCACAAAGCCATGGGATTCCTCCTACGACCTGAATCAGGCCCCAAAGGTGTTTCAATCCTCTATAGTGTATTAAATGATCCAGAGGTGGATGCTAAATTATCATATATGCTAAAATGGGAGGAGGAATTGGGAACAACGTGGGATCCAGAGGAATGGAGGGATAGTTTAAGAGAAATACATAGAGTGTCATCTTGTATTGGTCACCTAGAACAGTTAAAGAAGATGCATCTTAGGTACAGGTGTCGAAGACAACTGGTACATTATGGGCCAAACTAGACTTCGGCTTGCTGGAGAGGTTGCGGTGGTTTGAGATCGTTGAGCCACATGTGGTGGTCCTGTCCGGTGGTGATCGTTTTTTGGAATACTATAATGCTGAGTGCACACGTACTTTTTTGCCCTGTGGTTTTTTCCGCACAGAATTGAAGAAATACGCAGGTCAAATGACCTGCCTTTTTCCTGCGGATTTCTTCCATTTTTAATGCGGTTTTCTTGCGGTTTTTGTGTGGTTTTCCACTGTGGTTTTCCCCCTGTGGATTTGGAGACTGGGGAGGTGGAAAACTGCACAAATGAAGTGACATGCTGCGGATTTTGTACCGCAGGAAAACAGCGAGGAAAAATCCGCAGCTTCTGCACAGCTGTTTTTTTTTTCATTGATTTACATGCTACTGTAAATCACACTGCGGATCCGCAGCGTTTCTGCGCGGTAAAATCCGCCTCGGATGCGCAGGAATTCTGCATCGTGTGCACACAGCCTAAGTATGTTGTTAAGGGAGGTGACTGGGATTCAGGTTAACTTGACACCATCAATGGGACTGTTGCATATAGGGACAACTGATTTTCCTTTAAATATCAGGGGTATAGTTTCACATATTCTGATTGAGGCTAGGCTCACCTTTGCTGCTAAATGGAAAGGGATGTCTCTTCCCACCATGAGAGAAGTGGTGGACAAAATTAATATACATTGTCAATATGAACAAACTCTGGCGCACTCGTCGATTACCAAGAAAAAGGTTGATCGAATATGGGAACCGTGGTTACTTAGAGGTCTGCCCCTTTGCATTGAAGACGTATATCTTTTCTCCAGTAAAGTATCCACTTTTTTCACATTTAATTTGGAGTGCTGCCTATTTTTTATTTTATTAACTCGGCTGTTTGGACACTGCTGAATAGTAGAGTTGAGCGAAACGGGTCGAAAAAATTCAAAAGTCACCGACTTTTGGCAAAGTCGGGTTTCATGAAACGAAACCCGACCCTAGGATGAGGTCGGCCACGAGGTCGGCGACTTACGCGCCAAAGTCGCGTTTCAAAAGTTTGTTTTGCGTTCTTTTTCAGCCAATTAGGATCCACGGACACTGTGGGCAACGTGATGACATAGGCACGGGTCACCACCATCTTTCAGAAGGGCATGCAAGTGATTGGCTTGCTTTGGTGGGCGTCACGGGGGTATAAAAGGGCGTGCACGCCGACCGCCATCTTACTTCTGCCGATCTTAGTATAGGGAGAGGTTGCTGCTGATTCTGTAGGGAGAGCGTTAGGCAGGGAAGAAGACAAAAAAACTGCTTCTGCTGCTAGCGATTTGGCCTGCACAACACACAAGTCACTGTGTGTGCAGTGCAAGGGGAGGCTATATTGTGGTGTATCAGTGGTGTTGGTTGTTGGGCTGCCTTTTAAGGCTTCCTGACACGCTGGCATTGCTGTTTACCCACTGCTCCGCAAACTGCTTTTTTAAAAGCAATCCAATCTCCCTTATCCTCTCGTCACTTTGGTCACAGGCAGCTGTGCCATCGAGCGTGTCACATAGCGCTCAGATATCAGTGGGCCTCACACCATCCACAAGTGTCCAGTGTCCAAAAGTGTACGCAGAGATTCAAAATCTCCATTATCCTCTCGTCACTTTGGTCACAGGCAGCTGTGCCATCGAGCGTGTCACATAGCGCTCAGATATCAGTGGGCCTCACACCATCCACAAGTGTCCAGTGTCCAAAAGTGTACGCAGAGATTCAAAATCTCCATTATCCTCTCGTCACTTTGGTCACAGGCAGCTGTGCCATCGAGCGTGTCACATAGCGCTCAGATATCAGTGGGCCTCACACCATCCACAAGTGTCCAGTGTCCAAAAGTGTACGCAGAGATTCAAAATCTCCATTATCCTCTCGTCACTTTGGTCACAGGCAGCTGTGCCATCGAGCGTGTCACATAGCGCTCAGATATCAGTGGGCCTCACACCATCCACAAGTGTCCAGTGTCCAAAAGTGTACGCAGAGATTCAAAATCTCCATTATCCTCTCGTCACTTTGGTCACAGGCAGCTGTGCCATCGAGCGTGTCACATAGCGCTCAGATATCAGTGGGCCTCACACCATCCACAAGTGTCCAGTGTCCAAAAGTGTACGCAGAGATTCAAAATCTCCATTATCCTCTCGTCACTTTGGTCACAGGCAGCTGTGCCATCGAGCGTGTCACATAGCGCTCAGATATCAGTGGGCCTCACACCATCCACAAGTGTCCAGTGTCCAAAAGTGTACGCAGAGATTCAAAATCTCCATTATCCTCTCGTCACTTTGGTCACAGGCAGCTGTGCCATCGAGCGTGTCACATAGCGCTCAGATATCAGTGGGCCTCACACCATCCACAAGTGTCCAGTGTCCAAAAGTGTACGCAGAGATTCAAAATCTCCATTATCCTCTCGTCACTTTGGTCACAGGCAGCTGTGCCATCGAGCGTGTCACATAGCGCTCAGATATCAGTGGGCCTCACACCATCCACAAGTGTCCAGTGTCCAAAAGTGTACGCAGAGATTCAAAATCTCCATTATCCTCTCGTCACTTTGGTCACAGGCAGCTGTGCCATCGAGCGTGTCACATAGCGCTCAGATATCAGTGGGCCTCACACAATCCACAAGTGTCCAGTGTCCAAAAGTGTACGCAGAGATTCAAAATCTCCATTATCCTCTCGTCACTTTGGTCACAGGCAGCTGTGCCATCGAGCGTGTCACATAGCGCTCAGATATCAGTGGGCCTCACACCATCCACAAGTGTCCAGTGTCCAAAAGTGTACGCAGAGATTCAAAATCTCCATTATCCTCTCGTCACTTTGGTCACAGGCAGCTGTGCCATCGAGCGTCTCACATAGCGCTCAGATATCAGTGGGCCTCACACAATCCACAAGTGTCCACTGTCCACAAGTGTGTGCAGAAATTCTAAAACTCCCCTGTCCTATAGACACCTTGTACCTTGTTTTACATTACTATATAGTTTGTTGGATTTTGTCTACATTTCTACCAAAAATGAGGAAGGCTGGTGGAAGAGGCCGTGGAATTGGGCGGGGGTTGGCAGCTGGTAATGATGGTGTTGGTGGTGGATCTGATGGTAGTGGCAAGAGCAAAATAGGACCGAATGCAGGAGGTGCTGACCCTGCGTCATCGTCTGGCTACATAAGGCCTCGAACGCTTAGTTTTCTAGGAGTTGGCAAACCGCTTTTAAAGGCAGTGCATCAGGAAAAAGTTTTGTCTTACATTGCTGACTCAGCCTCCAGCTCTATCGCCTCCTCTTCTTCAGTTGTAAAAAGTAAAAGCACTGAGTCGTCATTGGAGGCTCATGTTCATGAACCACACCTTTCCTTGTGTCCTTCACCCCAACCAAGATTGAAGGATGACGCAGGCCATACTACTGATTACTCCATGGAGCTGTTTTCACATACCATGCCTGGATTATCAAGTGAAATGGTGAATTACCCAGGCCAAGATGAATCTGACATGGAGTGCACTGATGCAGAGCCGCTGATGGATGATTCTGCTGGTACATTCACTCAGAGAACTACATTGTCCTCGCAGTGTACAGAGCCAGATTCTGACCCTGATGAGACTCAGGTGCCCCTTCCCGCACACTATACCACCATACACGGTGACACAGAGGAAGGTGCACATGACATAGAAGAGGAGGTGATGGATGACCCAGTTGTTGACCCAGATTGGCATCCATTGGGGGAAGAGGGTGCTGCTTCCAATAGCTCAGATGAGGAGCATCCACAGCAGACATCGACATCGCAACAGCTGTTATCTGGCAGGCCCGGAGCACTCCAAAGACAGGTTCCAAACATCAAAAGAGTTGCTGGACAGCTTGTCCAGAGGGTCAAAAGATCACAGCGTGCTAGGCCGCAAAATGTCTGCCAAAGTAGGAAGAGTGCAGTGTGGCACTTTTTTGAACAAAATCCTCATGATCAGGCCAAGGTTATCTGTAAGAAGTGCGCAAAGACCTTTAGCCGAGGGAAAAATCTGAAAAATTTGAATACCAGTTGCATGCTTAGACATTTAACCAGCATGCACTTGCAAGCGTGGACACAACACCAAACCTCAAGTGCCACATGTGCAACTGATCACAACGAAGGTAGTCAGCAACGCTACATTGTTTCCCCCACTGTAAGCCCACCGGTTAGCACAGCAGCAAATGTTGAGGTGTCGTTGCAAGGCCACAGCAGTCAGGGAATCCCACTGTTATATCAACGAAATACTGATTCTAGGCCATCAGAAAGAACAACAACTCCATCACCATCATCAACCCTCTCTCAGTCCGCCCTGTCCACCGCTACTTCCACCATATGCAGCTCTCAAGTCCAGCTCACCCTCCCAGACACTATGAGTAGGTCAAGAAAGTACTCAGTCTCTCATCCGCGTACACTGGGTTTGAACGCCCACATTGCCAAACTAATCTCGTTTGAGATGATGCCCTTTCGGTTGGTGGAAAGCACAGCTTTCCGCGAACTCATGGCCTATGCAGTACCACGCTATGACCTACCCAGTTGCCACTTCTTCCCTCGCAAAGCCATCCCAGCCCTCCACCATCATGTGAAAGACCGCATTGTCCATGCACTCAAGCAGTCAGTGAGCGGAAAGGTGCACCTCACAACTGATGCATGGTCCAGTCGGCATGGCCAGGGCCGTTACGTGTCCATCACTGCGCACTGGGTTAATGTGGTGGATGCAGGGTCCACAGGGGACATCGGTGGTGGGACAGTGCTGCCTAGCCCACGGTATAGGAAACAGTTGGCTGTAAGCGTTCGACCCTCCTCCTCCTCCTCCAGAAGCGAAAGCTCGTCCACAGAGCGCAGTCGTACGAGCACTCCATCTGCAGCTGCCACTGTTGCACACGATGTGTCCCCCTATCGAGCAGCTAGTGGAAAGCGTCAGCAGGCTGTGTTGCAGATGATGTGTTTGGGCGACAGATACACCGCCGAGGTGCTGGCCGAGTACTTGAAGCGACAAACTGAGTCATGGCTGGGCAGTGTACATCTTGAGGCAGGCAAGGTAGTTAGTGATAACGGCCGTAATTTTGTGGCAGCCATAGCCCTTTCAAAACTCAGCCACATACCTTGCTTGGCTCACACCTTGAACCTGGTGGTGCAGTGCTTCCTCAAAAATTATCCGGAGTTAACAGCCCTGCTCCAGAAGGTGCGAAGACTGTGCGCGCGCATCCGCCGGTCGCCTGTACACTCCGTTCATATGCAGAAGCTGCAGCGATTGCTCCAGCTTCCCAACCACCGCCTCATTATCGACATTGCAACAAGGTGGAACTCCACCCTGCACATGGTGGAGCGGCTGTGCGAGCAGAGGCAGGCCATAATGCATTTGTGGGAGGATACACGGCCAGGCACTTTGAGAGCAGACATGGAGTTGACAGGCGTGCAGTGGTCGAAGCTGAAAGACCTTTGTAAAGTCCTTCAGTGTTTTGAGGAATGCACACGGCTGGTAAGCGCAGACGACGCCATCCTAAGCATGAGCATCCCACTTATGCGTCTGCTCATGCAAACTTTGACGCACCTTAAGGAGCAGGCGTCTGCAGCCAATGTTGATGAGGAGGAAGAGGAGGAGGGAATCCTTGATGACATTCAGCCATTGTCTGCTCAGGGACCTCTCCTGGACGAGGTGGAGGAAGAAGAGGAGGAGGAGGAGGAGGATGATGGGGATGATTACTTAGGGGAGGAGGATGCATCTCGTGGGGCAAGTGAAAATGTTGGCGTGGCAAGGTCTGGTACAGGGTTTGTGCGTGACTGGAGGGATGTGGATTTGCCAGAAAGTGCTCCTCCACCCAGCACTCGCAGTGCATCATTGACACCGGGAACATTGGCCCACATGTCAGATTATGCCTTGCGGATCCTAAAAAGGGACCCCCGCATTGCCAAAATGATGAACGATGACGACTACTGGTTGGCCAGCATCCTGGATCCACGCTATAAAGGCAAATTACAAAACATCATGCCACAGGAGAACCTTGACCTAATATTGGCTAATAAACAAGCAACTCTGGTAAATCGGTTGCTTGAGGCATTCCCAGCACACAGCAGCGGTGATGGTTCTCACAAGAGCCGTACGGGCCGGGGGCAGCTTGGCAGAGGTGTTCGTGGTGCACACAGCAGAAGTGGCGTTGGAGACAGGGGTTTCATGACAATGTTGTGGACTGATTTTTCAAATACCGCTCACACAACTGGTAATACTGCATCGATGGAAAGTGACAGGAGACAGCAGTTGTCAACTATGGTTACAAACTACTTTTCCTCCCATATCGATGTTCTCCCACACAGGTCATTCCCCTTTGACTATTGGGCCGCTAAACTGGACACCTGGCCTGAATTGGCCCAATATGCCTTACAGGAGCTCGCTTGCCCAGCTGCAAGTGTGCTATCGGAAAGAGTCTTCAGTGCAGCTGGATCAATCCTGACAGAAAAAAGGACCCGTCTGTCAACCCAAAATGTGGATGATCTAACCTTCATTAAAATGAACCACGCATGGGTTTCCAAGGATTTTGTCCCACCTTCCCCTGATGACACATAGGGTGACAGAAAAATGGCTTGCTTTGGTCCACCTCTTCCTGGTACTTCACCTATTTCGCCTTTTGCATCAGCTGAATGTCCAACATCAACATATGCCACTTTCTAAAACTCCATAACTGTGCTGCCTCCCCCCCCATGGCCGGGGTCACCATCTACCGCACGACACCGTGCGAGTGCCGTTGCCCTGGACGGGTGGGTAGGCCGACTCTTGGGCGCGGGCACTGGCACAGGGTCCCTCATAGTGCAATCAAGTGTCTCTGACGGTGGTGGTGCACACCCGCCGTCAGACACACCGCTGTACTATGAGGGGCCCAGTGCCAGTACCGACGCCCACGAGTGGGCCCCCCTTGCTTGGCCAGGGCCCCAGCATTTGCAATCTTTACCTCTCCCTGCTCCTCCGCTGTGTAATCTGGGCCGTCAAATCCATACTGTGCCTGACACCGTCTGAGCCTGCCTCCAGAGACATATATTTTGAATGTGTACGCTATCCATACATGTTATCCAGGGATACGGTACCCTTTCTAACCTTTGTGCAATGACGTGCAATCCATACTGGGCCTAACACCGTCTGAGCCTGCCTCATGCTGTATAGACATATATTTTGAATGTGTACGCTATCCATACATGTTATCCGGGGATACGGTACCCCTTCTAACCTTTGTGCAATGACGTGCAATCCATACTGGGCCTAACACCGTCTGAGCCTGCCTCATGCTGTATAGACATATATTTTGAATGTGTACGCTATCCATACATGTTATCCGGGGATACGGTACCCTTTCTAACCTTTGTGCAATGACGTGCAATCCATACTGGGCCTAACACCGTCTGAGCCTGCCTCATGCTGTATAGACATATATTTTGAATGTGTACGCTATCCATACATGTTATCCGGGGATACGGTACCCTTTCTAACCTTTGTGCAATGACGTGCAATCCATACTGGGCCTAACACCGTCTGAGCCTGCCTCATGCTGTATAGACATATATTTTGAATGTGTACGCTATCCATACATGTTATCCGGGGATACGGTACCCTTTCTAACCTTTGTGCAATGACGTGCAATCCATACTGGGCCTAACACCGTCTGAGCCTGCCTCATGCTGTATAGACATATATTTTGAATGTGTACACTATCCATACATGTTATCCGGGGATACGGTACCCTTTCTAACCTTTGTGCAATGACGTGCAATCCATACTGGGCCTAACACCGTCTGAGCCTGCCTCATGCTGTATAGACATATATTTTGAATGTGTACGCTATCCATACATGTTATCCGGGGATACGGTACCCCTTCTAACCTTTGTGCAATGACGTGCAATCCATACTGGGCCTAACACCGTCTGAGCCTGCCTCATGCTGTATAGACATATATTTTGAATGTGTACGCTATCCATACATGTTATCCGGGGATACGGTACCCTTTCTAACCTTTGTGCAATGACGTGCAATCCATACTGGGCCTAACACTGTCTGAGCCTGCCTCATGCTGTATAGACATATATTTTGAATGTGTACGCTATCCATACATGTTATCCGGGGATACGGTACCCTTTCTAACCTTTGTGCAATGACGTGCAATCCATACTGGGCCTAACACCGTCTGAGCCTGCCTCATGCTGTATAGACATATATTTTGAATTTGTATGCTATCCATACATGTTATCCGGGGATACGGTACCCTTTCTAACCTTTGTGCAATGACGTGCAATCCATACTGGGCCTAACACCGTCTGAGCCTGCCTCATGCTGTATAGACATATATTTTGAATGTGTACGCTATCCATACATGTTATCCGGGGATACGGTACCCTTTCTAACCTTTGTGCAATGACGTGCAATCCATACTGGGCCTAACACCGTCTGAGCCTGCCTCATGCTGTATAGACATATATTTTGAATGTGTACGCTATCCATACATGTTATCCGGGGATACGGTACCCCTTCTAACCTTTGTGCAATGACGTGCAATCCATACTGGGCCTAACACCGTCTGAGCCTGCCTCATGCTGTATAGACATATATTTTGAATGTGTACGCTATCCATACATGTTATCCGGGGATACGGTACCCTTTCTAACCTTTGTGCAATGACGTGCAATCCATACTGGGCCTAACACCGTCTGAGCCTGCCTCATGCTGTATAGACATATATTTTGAATGTGTACGCTATCCATACATGTTATCCGGGGATACGGTACCCTTTCTAACCTTTGAGCAATGACGTGCAATACATACTGGGCCTAACACCGTCTGAGCCTGCCTCATGCTGTATAGACATATATTTTGAATGTGTACGCTATCCATACATGTTATCCGGGGATACGGTACCCTTTCTAACCTTTGTGCAATGACGTGCAATCCATACTGGGCCACCGTCTGAGCCTGCCTCATGCTGTATAGACATACATTTTGAATGTGTACGCTATCCATACATGTTATCCAGGGATACGGTACCCTTTCTAACCTTTGTGCAATCACGTGCAATCCATACTGGGCGTGAGAACGGCTGGCGAGCTGTTAAGCAAGCTACAGCACCTGTCCAGACAAGTACAGGGATTCCCTAGCGAGGAGACTTATTTGATTGTTTTCAATGTTGGGACAGCAATTTTTGGGGAGCACTATACTCTGGAGAATGATAGATGGGGCCCACCATACACTGGAACATTCCAAAGGTGGACATCAGACACTGGAGCAGCATTTACAGGGCCCATTATACACTAGAGCATTAGAAATGGGGCCCATTATGTTTGGAGCATTATTTGGGCCCATAAGACAGTGGAGCTTCATGCATGGGGACCAACATATACTGTAGCATTATGTGGAGCTCATCATATACTGTTTCAAACATTATATGGGACCAATGATTTTGTATGGAGAAATAGATGGGCCTCGTCATGAGATGTAAAAAGTGAGGTATTTTTCATTGTACTATACCGCTATTTCTCTGCCGTATCGGAGCATGATGAGTTGTGGTATGTGTTAAAGGGGCGCTCTTTCGCCCAGGGCACATGAAAACCTGCAGCCAGCCCTCCCCCCCACAAATTTAGCCAAATAACCCCCATTTTTCAGTGCGTAACTTGTATTATGAAGTTAATTAAGGTTGACAAGCTTAAGTAAGAAGAATTGATGCTTTTGGCATTCAAATGGGCACTGTAGGTGTGTTTCCTGTCCTCCTCTCACTGCCGACTTTTATTCCCCATTGACTTACATTGGGTTTCGTGTTTCGGGACGACCCCGACTTTTCCCTATAATCGGACGATCTTGCTCGACCCGACTTTTGGAAAAGTCGGGTTTCACGAAACGAAACGCGACCCTAAAAAACCAAAAGTCGCTCAACTCTACTGAATAGGTTTTGCACCAATTGTACAATTTTGGTAGTGCTGCCCTTTTTTTTATTTATCTTTTCATATGATTTTTTTTATGCAAGTGTCGATATGTTTTCTGTTTTATACATTATGTCTATCTATGAGTATGCGCATTTATGCTTGTTTCCCTTGTTTAAACCCCTACGTTGGGGGTGTTGTTACTTATATGTTTTCTTTCTTGAAAATACGCAATAAAAATTTATTGAAGTGAAAAAAGAGATTTAAATCCGTCCACATCAGTAATCCCATTGCGGGTCTCACCGCTGAATGGAAAAGGATAGAAAGAAGCTATGCAGTCCTGAGGCCATAGAAAAGGCCCTGTTCAAGCGACTAGAGGATTTTCCAAAGGTATCTAGTAAGGACAGTACAAGGTTCCAAGAGCTCAGCGACCTCCTGTTAGAGCTTCAGCTGGCCAAAGCAGACCCGTACCTTCCTGGCCTCAGCTACCCGGACACTGCTCATGGGGTAACCCCAATAGTTTCCAAGCTGCCGTCCAATATCCAAAATAAGTGGGCTACGCTTGGATCAAAATACAAAAGGGAAAACCAAGTCTCCTTCCCTCCATTTTCCTACTTCTGTGAGTTCATCGAAAACATTGCAGAGTGTAAGACCGATCCAAGTTTTTCCTATGGAGAACACAGCGACCCTGTTTCATCTCCTAAACACGACAGTCCACGTTTTAACTACAGGAACCGCCGAGCTCCAATCTCCATCAAGATGACTGATGTTCTTCCCACACCTTCAGTATCACAAGATAAGAGTGACAAAGGTGAGAAGGATGAGAATCCTAATCGTATGTGTCCTATTCACAAGAAACCTCATCCCTTAAAGAAGTGCATCGGCTTCAGAAATAAACCACTCCAGGAACGCAGAGAGCTTCTGAAGAACTTTGGGATATGTTACAGGTGCTGCGCTTCTACTGAACACTTTGCTAAGGACTGCAAAATATCTATTAAGTGTGTGACAGTGAGGAGCATGTGCAAGCACTCCATCCATCCCAATCTAACACTACACAGCTTACGCCTTCATCCACCAAAAGGCATGGCGGGGAGGATGTTGTTCAAACAGTGAGTTCTATCTCAATATCTTCTGTTATGAATGGGTCACCGAGGAGGATAGCAGGCCAGGCTAAGCCACAGAAAACCAGAGAGGTTGGTAACTAAGCGGATGCAGACCCCTGATCCTGTCCACACAACTAGCAGTAGCCGTGGAGCGTACCTGCGATGATCCTAGATGCCTAGGCGCAGCCAGAAAGCTAACTAAGCCTAAAGCAAGAAGGGGGAAATCTAAACTGCCCCGGAGCAGAACCCAAAGGAATAGATAGCCCCCAAACATATATTGTCGGTGAGACAAGATGAAAACACAAACGCAGGCAGAAAAATAGACTGAGCAAATGATGGGGCCCACGCTGACTAGACAGGACAGGAAAGGAAAGACACTGTCTGCAATCACGCAAAAACCCTGCAAAAAGTCCAATGCGTCTGATGCACAAAAACACTGAAGTCACACGACTTCTCCCCCACTATATCAGCACTCTGGTATATTCTGAAAGCCAAGCAAAAAGAGACTAATATAAAAAGGGACAAAGCAAACTGGCACATGCAGTAACATATGGGCGGTGGTTCAGCACAGCCCCAGCCGGAGCTAGCTGACCCGCACAAAGCAGAGATAAACAAAACCAGATCAAATGCAAACAGAATAGCAAATAAACCACTTAGCTGAACATGCAGGGACAGAGCAGGAGACATCAGACCTCAGGAGGCACAGGAAGAAAATCACCAGCAGGGATAGAGGGAGTCAGCTGTCTTAAATCCCAATCAGAAACCCCAGATTTCCAATCGTCTTCCTCATTATCAGGTGGCAAGCCTCTGTCAGTCAGATCAGCTCCACTACCTCCAGTAACCACCAGAGGGAGCCCAGAAAGATAACTCTCAATCTGACCAGCTCCACTATCTTCAGTAATCACCAGAGGGAATCCAGAGAGAGAATTCACAACAATCCTCTTCATGCACAGAAGTTTGCGGAGAAGGCCTCTGGGACAAGTCGTGTGCGAAGATATGCCTGGTGAATGTGTATCCCAAGGGTCGACCAGAGAAAACCACAAGGGTGTATGTTATCCTGGACGATCAGAGCAACCGGTCACTTCCAAGGTTAGAGCTCTTTGACATGTTTGATTTAAAGGGAAACTCTCACCCCTACACCCTAGGCACTTGCAGCGGTGTTACGGAGGTCTCTGGGAGAAGAGCCAATGGACTCATGGTGTCTTCTCTTGAGAACAATGTGGAGATACCCTTACCCACTCTGGTCGAATGCAACCAGATACCGTCCAACAGAGAGGAATTCCCAACTCCAGAGGCTGCACTCCATCACCCTCATCTAACGACTTTGGCAGGTAAGATACCAGCTCTTGACAACAGCGCATCCTGATCCTGCTTGGCAGAGACATTCTGCAAATACACAAGGTACGTCAGCAAATCAACGGGCCACACAATGCTCCTCTTGCTCAATGCTTAGACCTAGGCTGGGTTATCATAGGCAATGTCTGTATAGTAAAGATGAAGAGACCCACGAGGATTTCCTCATTTAAGACTCACGTCCTACCAAATGGTCGCAGCACTTACTTTCAACCATGCCCACATCATTACTGGGTGAAAGAGAAAATAAGCGACAACAAGTGGAAGAAAGAAACCTCTGACGACACGAACATATTCCTGTCCCATAATGATGACCTCGGGTCAACAGTGTTCAACTCTACAAGAGAAGACAACCAACTAGCACCTGCAAGGGAGGACAAAGAATTTATAAAGATTATGGAAAAGGAATTCGCCCAAGACGATTCAAATAGCTTGGTAGCACCTTTTCCTTTTCGTTCTCCAAGAACAAAGCTACTTGATAATCTGCAACAAGCAACGGCAAGGTTTTCATCCCTAAAACGCACCTTAAAGAGAAGGCCAGAGATGGAGAAACATTTTGTCGACTTCATGCAAAATATCTTCAATAGAGGTCACGCGGAACCCGCACCCCCGCAAAAAGAAGGTGAAGAATGCTGGTATCTTCCACCCTTTGGTGTCTACCATCCTAGCAAACCCGACCAAATTAGAGTGGTGTTTGACTCCAGTGCTCAGTATGAAGGCATCTCCCTAAATAGCCTGCTCATCACTGGGCCTAATCTAAACTGCCTTATAGGAGTACTGATTCGCTTCATACAAGAATCTGTCGCAGTAATGGCCGACATTCAACAAATGTTTCATTGCTTTATCGTGAGAGAAGACAGCAGAAATTACCTCAGATTCCTATGGCACAAAGACAAGGACATCCACAACAAGGTCATAGACTACAGGATGAAGGTGCACATCTTCAGGAACAGCCCCTCACTCGCAGTGGCCATCTATGGACTAAGACGGACAGCACGAGAAGGTGAGAGAGAGTACGGGTCTAATGCTCGTCTATTTGTGGTAAGAAACTTCTATGTAGATAATGGGCTTAAGTCTCTTCCCACAAGTGAAGAGACTATCGATCTGCTCTCTAGGACTCAGGAAATGCTGTCAACAGCAAACCTTAGACTACACAAAATCATCTCCAACAGTGAAAAGGTAATGAAAGCATTTCCATCTGAGGATCACGCTGCTGGGGTAAGGGATCTTGTTCTGAGTTCTGACGTTCCTCCCATGCAACACAGCCTCGGTCTGCTTTGGGATATTAAGCAGGACACATTCACTTTCCAGGTGTCAGCTTGTGATAAACCTTTCACTAAACGAGGAGTCCTATCTGTTGTGAACAGCATCTATGATACTCTCGGGTTTATTGCACCCATCACCATTCAAGGCAAGATACTGTTGAGACAGGTGACTGCCGAGAGTACGGATTGGGACACTCTGCTACCATCCCAGAAACAACAAAAGTGGGAGGTGTGGAAGAAGTCTCTGAAGATCTTAGAGCATTTCCAAGTCCCACATTGTTATCCCCCAGGCACCCTTTCAGCCACCATCAGAAGAGAAGTTCACATTTTCTCCAACACTTCTACAGAGGCTATAGCTGCCATAGCCTACCTGAAGACTTTGGAAGAAGGTAACAAGATGCTTTGTGGATAAATCTTCGGTAAGGCAAAACTATCCCCGAAACCTGCTCACTCTGTTCCAAGACTCGAACTTTGTGCCGCTGTTCTGGCAGTGGAGTTAGCTGAAGCTATAAAGGACGAAATGGACATTGCGATATGTTCATTTACCTTCTACACAGACAGGAAAGTGGTACTTGGTTACATCTATAAACCAAACAAAACAATTTTATATCTACGACAGCAATAAAGTAGAGCGTATCAGAAGCTTTTCTACCCCTGACCAGTGGTACTATGTCCCTACTGACATGAATCCAGCTGACCGAGGGACGAGACTCACAGCCGCATCTAAACTCAATGACAACATATGGGTGTCACCTCCAAGGCTCCTGTACGAGGATTCCAGTTCAAGGGACTTCAACAACATTTACGAGCTGGTGGAACCAGAGTCTGACAAAGAGATCAGACCAATCCTTTCTACCCACTACACTTCTGTGATGCCAAAATTGAAACTGAGGTCTCTCTGCTTTGAGCACTTCTCAAGATGGTCAGAAGACATCACATGAAAGTCGTTGTTTATGGACACAGCTCACGGCAGGGAGACTACCGCCATATATTCCTCCAGCTGCGTTGGAATATTCCAACATTTGAACTTTCTCCAGCAGATTATTGGGTTGGTGGAAGTGTTTGCTTGGTGCGGCTTCCCCAATCTGAAGATGGGTTTACATTTGGACTCGGTCTATTCCGCTGTTGAGGACTTCGTGCCTCCAACTGAAGATTGGACCATGCCAATTGACTAGAACTGTTTTTGTTATTACTTGCATGTTCATTTTCTCTTTGTTTTTCAGGTCTACAGTGACATCCCCAGAGGACATTATAAGATTTATGAAATCTAAAGATTTCAGATGGGGAGTGTTATGCCTCATGAATGAGACATTTTACAGACTGTCCTGTGCATTTTACATGCTGTATTGCAGTCTCTCATATTGTTTATTGTTGCTATGTGTTCCTGTGCTTTGCATAGCTGAAATCCTCCCTTTCCATCAAGTTTGTCCCTTCTGTCTCCCTCTTCTGGGTGTGATGTCACTTCCTTCTCCTCCCCCCTGTGTCTCAGTCTCCACCTTGGTTTCATTAGAGGCACACGTACTTTCAGCCTGTCTGAAGAAAGTCTTTTTTACCTGCTGCTGATTGTATGCATTCAACAAGAATTCTTAAAGAAATCAAAGTCTCTTCTGGATTCTTCATAACATGTGTGCCGGCAGCTGAGTTGAGCTATCTGCGACCGTCGCCAATTGTAAGTAAGGTGAAGAGATCCAGCATCTCACAGAGTCATATTTGCAGCCACAGGCCCCTGGGACAGAATACTATCGCTGATGTTGTCTGCGACACTGTTTTTCGGTACAATAGTCCTCCTTTCATTACCAATTTCTCCCATTGACGTAGCATTAGCAAAGTGTCCTGAGTCAAAGTCTGCCTCTTAGTGTCGTTAGGTATTTCACCTGTGGCCACCCATTGACGCAGGGGACCAATTTCTCCATCTTCTTGTTTCTGCTGGATCCATTTATCCCGGGATTGTTCTAACATGCCCCTAGTGGGTCCTATGTGGGATTGTTCTTGGGTCACAGCTGTGAGTCTGGCAGGGGTCAGAGTGAACGGTGTCTCTTCACATTCTAGTTCATTGTCTCGGCTTCGCCCTGGGGTCGTACGTCGAATCCTGGAGAGGGCGTCAGCATGCACATTCTCCGCTCCCCGTTTATAGATGATCTTGTACTTGAACTTGGCCATTCGGGCCACCCATCGTTGCTCCAAGGCCCCATGCTTGGCATTGTCGAGGTGGGCCAGCGGGTTGTTGTCAGTTCGTACCACTACCTCAGAGCCTGCCAGGTACTCTGCGAACCGCTCCATCATGGCCCAGACTACTGTGAGGAGCTCGAGTTTAAAGGAGCTGTAATTGTCGGGATTACTTTCGGAGTCGTGGAGTGATCGACTGCCATAAGCGATCACTCTTTCTCGGCCGTCTTGGACTTGCGACAACACAGCTCCTAGCCCGTGTAGGCTCCCTTCGGTGTGCAGTATGAACGGCTGTGAGAAATCCGCATAAGCCAACACTGGGGCGTCCAAGAGTGCGGTTTTGAGATCTCGGAAGGCCTCTTCCTGCGGTTCTCGACACTGAATCTTCCAACCATTTGCTCCGGCAGGGGCCAACCTTCAGCAGGTCTTGCAAGGATCGGGCTCGATGGGTGAAGTTCTTTACGAAACGACGGTAATATCCGACCAACCCCAGAAAGGCTCGTATGTCTTTTACCGTCTCGGGAGTAGGCCACCCTTGGATAACAGCGACCTTTTCCATGGACGGTCTAACGCCTTCAGCGGCGACGGTATGCCCAAGGTATTCCATCTGCATATGGAACAGGTGACATTTCTGGGGTTTTACCTTCAATCCGTACTTTTGTAGCTGACCAGTGGGAATGCCGTGTGTGATGGCTGTGGTACATCCGAAATCATCGTCATGGTTGGTGAATACCTCCTGGTACTGGCCCAGAAGCGCTTCTACCTGGAGTTTTTGGGCCGGGGTAAGGCCAGAGAGTTCTCGCATTTTCTCCAGGATGGCTTGGCCCTTTTCTTCGGCCAACGACCCAGTGGTCTTAAGAGATCGGATAGATACCGCACAAGGGTCCCCAGCCTGCACTTTTAATTTGAAGGCAGGAGTCAGAAGCACCTCCTCCAGAGGTCTTACCAGTTTCGCCATTTCGGCCTATGATTTCAGGAAAATGTCTTGGTCTTCTAGGTTGACACAGTGCACCAGGACTGTCCCTTTCCGCACAGTGGCCAAGGTGTGGGCCACCAGGACTCCAGGGGGTAGGCGCTCTGAGAAGCATGGCTCCACCTGGATCTCCACTCCCTCCAGGGGCAAAGGGGCCTGGATAGGCAAGGCCACTACCGTCTGCCCGGGCGGCAGCACGAGTGGAGGGGCCGCCGGTGTGATCATCTTCCTCAGCACCTCCCCTCCTGGCAGTCGTGTAGGACTCGCGCTCCCCACACCAACTGTTGGAAGACCTGCCCTTGGGGGAGCCCCACTGGCTCAGAGTCTCTTGTGTGGGCTCATTGAGGAGTAGGCTGCCGAACTCTCGTAATACAGTATGTTCATATCCAGGGTAACCGGATGTTTGTCGTTTGCATCTCCCTGGGTCAGGATCACTCCTCGGCGGCTGAGTGGTTTACCGCATAACGAAATCTGCATCCAGACTACTCCGACGACAGGAACTGGTAGCTGGTTGGCGGCTAACAACTTTATCGCGGACCCCACTGAGGTCTTAGTGCTTCGGGAAAACTCTGCTGAAAATAAGTCTCTGGCATAGTCGTTACTTGCGACCCTGTATCTACTAGGCATCATACAGCACGGCCTTCGAATTCTGCCCATAACACTGGACAGATCTTCGGGACTTCCACCACCCCACGTCATGGTTTCTGGCTCCAAGCGGCGTCCCCCCAGCTCAGAGCCCTCTAGTTTAATGGCCGCTAGGGTGGGTATCTCCCACACTACGGGCACTCTCAGACGAGATGGCCAGATTATCCACATTCATAACATTCCCGAGGCTGTGGGGGCCGACTGCCCCCGGGATTGCAAGGACCCCAGGGCTCCGGGCCTGCACCAGGCCGTTCACTGGTGGCCTCAGCCCTTCTCTTCACCTCGGCCAGTTCGCCCCTGATGTTCTTCAGCTCCCGTTTCATTTCTTCCCCCCATTGGGGCTCTCCAATGGCATTCACGGAGACTTCTGTGCTCCGGACCTTTCCCACGGGGACTGTCAGCCCCTGTTCCTGCTCCCATGCACGCGCCTGACTCCCCACCTTGGAGAAAGCCATACGCGGGTTTACCTGGACTTGCTCCCGTAATGCCTGCTTAGTCTGAGGGTCTCAGTGTCCAGTCACTAAAAGGTTGCGTAGGGTGATGTTGATGGGTCCCACACCTACGCCGTCCTTCCGCTCAATGGCCGTGTATAATTTCTGAAGGACGTCCATGTACTGGGTGACTGCCTCCTCTTCCCCTTGCATACGACTGAACAACCAGGTTCTCAGCTCCCCCCACATTCGTCAGATCCCCATGAGTCTCCTCCAATATCTGTAAGACTTTAAAAAAGTTGTTGTGTTGTGCTGGGGGTCTCAACATTACGGAATCCCGGGCCTCCCTGTTCAATGCCATAAGGGCCACCTCTGTTTCTAAGTCGGGGGTCATCGGATGCATTCTAAATAGCCCTCACATCTGTTCCATCCAGCTCCACAGCATGGTGTTGGTGCCGGAGATCCTAGGCAGGTTGCTCAGCAGAGCCCCCCAAGGATATACTGGACTGGTGGCCATCGTTGCCCGCCGAGTCCACGGCCCCTCCTTGGTCTGCAGCATCTCCGCTCATGCTCGGAGACTGCATCCTGCCGACTACGCCAAATGCAGTAATCGCAGGTACGCGGGATGCAGTGACGAGACGGGTGAACTTAAGATATAACTTTTATATATATGCATGCCTATAGGGTCTATCTTGAGTAACCAACAAGCAAACAACAGTTATCCTCGCAGGGATCAAAACAAGAATACACTGGTAACACGAACACGACTACCCGGCTGAGACCAGTCACTATAGGGCCGCAGTATGGCCAACTACGGGTCCTGGGTATTAACTACGTGTCACTTATCCTCTCTGATGTCCAGCAGAGTGGTGGTCGGTGCTGCTTTGGCGTTTCAGCCGCCAGGCCCAACCAACGAGGATCTGGCGGAGACTTTGGGCGTTCCTACACCCAGGCGAAGCGGGGGCACAGCAGGCCCAAGAAGAGTTCCTCTGCGTTGCACCTCCTGGTGTAGTCGGGTCGGCGTTGCCCAGGGACTGGAGGGTGTAAACCGCAGCCACAATCTGAGGACAGGCAGCGGCAGCTGTGGGTGGCAGTAAACAAGCCGCAGCTGCGGGCTGGAGCAAAGGGGGCCGCGTGCGGCAGGTGCCGTCTCCCTCCTGTCTGTGGTGAGTCTCTCTCCAGTCCCTTCAGCCGCTGCTCTCTTCTTCTCGCTCTGGCTCTCTCACTCTGACGCCCTCTAGCCTTCCTTCTCCTTCTCTCCTGCTCAGTCGAGTGCCCCCTGCTGGCGTCCTCAGCCCCTTTTTTTTTACTATCTCCACCATCCCTTCTAGAACTCTCTCTGGTCCGTCCCCTAATTATGTCCCCCGGAAACAGTCCCCCTAGGAACCTTGGTGACAGTCCCATTGCTTCTGGCCCAGCTACACAGCGGGGACTCCTCCTCCTACACTCCCCCATCCTGTATGCTCACCAGTCCTCGGGCGAGGGCTTGGAGAGTCTTGGGCCGGTTTCTTGAGACAAAAGGTTTTCTGCCACACGAACTGATCCTGTTCGTAGCATTCTGGGGGGTCTGCCAGCTGTTGACCGCTCAGAGCGCCATGGTTCGACTGTGGTGGAGTCCTCTGGGGTGGTGGAAGGTGGTGGGTCGACCGGGTCTGGTGGGCTGACCGGGTCCCTTCTAGAACTCTCTCTGGTCTGTCCCCTAATTATGTCACCTGGAAACAGTCCCCCTAGGAACCTTGGTGACAGTCCCCTTGGTTCCGGCCCGGCTACACAGCGGGGACTCCTCCTCCTATACATACACAGGGCTGCAGCCATGTCCTGCCCCAGGTCTGACCTCTGCTGTGTGGGAAGAAGGGTCCCTACCGAGTGTCCGGGCAGGAACCAAGTGGACCGTCACCTAGGTTCCGGGGGAAACTATTCCTGGGGGACAGAGTTCAGGGACGGACCGCTGAGATGGACAGATGGGCTGGGGGAGGAGCCAGTATAAAAGGGATGGGGAACGCTAGTCACGGTGAGTCAGCAGACCGGGACAGAAGCAGCAGGAGACCATGGGAGCGACAGAGCCAAAGCGACTTACCAGAGCCAGGAGAGACGTTCACCTAGGACATCAGAGGGACGGCGACCAGACGACCGTCCGAGAGCCGCTGCCCTGCTTCAACCTGCGGCCGCTGCCGCCTCACCCCAGCCCGCGACTGTGGCCTGCCTGCGGTCGCTCGCGGCCGTTGCTGCCTCGCTCCAGCCCGCGGCTGCAGCCTACCCGCGGTCGCTCACGGCCTTTCCCGCCCCGCTCCAGCCCGCGGCTGCCTGTCTCCCGCCACCCGCCCTGCTCTCACCCGTGGCCACGGCAAGTCCAGTGCCGTCGGCGGCCACCACTGTCCCGCTCCGATCCACGGCAAGGGCTGGGCCGTTGCTCGCCGCGGATTCCCCGTCGCAGCTGTTAGCTGCACAGGTGGCCTGCCAATCGCCACCCCTCATCGCTGCCGCTTGCCCCAGTTCAGGGGCTGCGGCCCATCCGTCCAAGGACTCCTCCGGGGCCAGTGGTGCCCCGGTGTCACCGGAGGATCAGAACGCTCGAAGACCACGTCAACTCTTCAGCAGCTGGGCCCAACGGCTGCTACGCCAAAGAACCACTGTCCGGAACGCCGAGGGACATCAGGACAGCTAAGTTGATTATATAGTTAAGGACCCGTAGTCGGCCATACCGCGGCCCTATAGCGACTGGCTTTCGCCGGACATAGTCGTGTTCTACTCTGTTCGTGTTTGCTTGTATTGAGCCCCTGCGAGGGCAACTCTTGTTACCCCTTTGGTTGGTCAGGCTACGACTGAGGACAGTTACCTCTAGGCCTATAAACGTTATTACTAAAAGCACTAAACCGTCTCGCAGCCTCGTCACTGCGTCCTGCGTACCTGCTAGTACCACAGCTGTGCTGTGCCCCTCCCCCTCACTATCATCTTCTGACCTGACACTGCAGGGGAGATAGAGGGGGAATGAAGAGGAGGTGTGGGCGAGACGATCAAGGACTGCAGGATGCATAGCTGTTGTGAGTTCATTTTCCCCTTCGTCACTGAGGTCTGGTGAACTCCCTATTCTGGTAAAGGAAGGTAATGAGCCTGATTATCAGGCACCTGAGCCTAATGATGATGACTGGCTGAGTGGAGTCACGGACTGGATATAAGGCTGCCGACGCCCTTCTGCCCTGCGGGTGATTTCTCTGTGGACTTCTAGGAGACCAGTCTGATTCCTGCTCCTCTAAAGCTAAGTTTTCTGCTTTGCCTTTTAGCATTTGTGTTTTGTTTTTGTTTGCCTTGCTTTTCTGGATTCTGCCATTCCCTGCTGGGGTGAGCTGAATCTCCTTTTGCCGGTTGCTCTGCCTTCAGAATATTCCTGAGTACTGACATAGTCTTTTTGAAGCCTAGCGTCTTCAGTGCCTTTTTCACTCAGTCTGTTGGCTCTTATTTTCATAGGGTTTTTCACGGATTGCAGACAGCAGCCTTCCTGTCCTTTCCTATCTAGTTAGCTTGGGCCCCATCTTTGCTCAGTCTATCTTTCTGTCTGTGTTGTGTTCTTTCTTCTTGCTTCACCATCGTTATATGTGGGGAGCTGCCTTTTGCTTTGGGGTTTGCTCTGGGGCAGTTTAGATTTCTCTTTCTGTCTTTAGGCTATTTAGTCCTCCGGCTGTGATCGAGGGGTCTAGGGCATCGTAGGAACCCCCCACGGCTACTGATAGTTGTGTTGATAGGTTCAGGGGTCTGCAATCCGATAGCTGCCAACCTCTCTGGTTTTCTGGACTTAGATAGCATTTCTGTTTTTGCCTCCTACGGTGACTCAATCATAGCACATAGCGTTATTCACTGTAATACTGTACACCCTCTGGGCACTTCATAAATTGGCTGCTGACATAGGGAGCCCCCTTTGTGGGTTGGGGCCCCAAGTAGCTGCCTTGTCTGCCTGTCCCAAACACCTGCCCTGCCTGTGTATAATGTCACTGGTGATTCCTGTATTACCTGAACGTTATCTCTGTATTACCTGTATACTGTCAGATCATACTCACCCCCTCCTGGCACAGTCTCTGCACTTCTTTGCTTCTCCAATGGTCTCCTATGCCGCAGCTCTTCCTGTGTTCAGCGGTCATGTGGTACCGCTCATTAAAGTAATGTACCCCACTCCACCCCCATAGGTTGGAAGGCGAAAACGACTCTCCACTGATCGTCATCTTATTTGAATGTAACTCAGCAACTGCAGGATGACATCAAGTGACCTAAAAAAGGAATGGCAAATGGCAGCTGGGGTGAAGTGCATGACAAAAACAGTTCGTAACAAGCTCCTAGAGGCAGGCCATCCCATAAAAAGAGAATATCATCGATATACCTCATCCAGTTGTGAACTTAGTTCAACTCCTGGATGAGGTTATCTTGAAATATTTCTCTTTCCCATGCCCCCAAAAACAGATTGGCATACGAGGGGGCACAGCAAGCCCCCAATTCTGTGCCTTGCAATTGGAGGTATATTTTCTTGTTGAAAATGAACACATTATGTGTAAGTATAAACCTGAGCAATGTCATGATCAATTCCACCAACAACACATCTAGAGAGCTAGAATGTAGAAAAAACTTCACTGCAGCCAAACCATCCTCATGACGAATAGACGTGTACAGAGATTCCACGTCAGCAGTTACAATTATCATATTATCATCCAACGTAAGTTGGTCCAACCTTTCTAATGCTGATGTGGTATCCCTAATATACGATGGTAAATTACATACCAATAGTTTTAAAAAGTAGTCCACTACATGACCAATAAGTTCACATGGTCCATCATTACCTGCCACAATCGGGCGGCCAGGGGGATCCAGGGCATTTTTATGGATCTTCGGGATTAAGTAAAACGTAGGTAATTTTGGATGACTATTTCGAATCCGATCCAACAATTCTTTAGAGATAATACCTTGTACAAAGGCCTTATCCAGAATGTCAACTAAAAGGCTCTGAAAAGAGGATAACGGATTAAATGTTAGTCTGCGATAGCAATTTGTATCATTGAGGAGTTTATTAGCCTGTTTCTCATATTGGCTTATTGGCCAAATGACCAAATTAACCCCCTTACGAGCAGGCTTGAAAACTACGTCATCCCATGTTTTTAAATCCATTAAAGCCACTCTTTCTCCTTTTGACAAATTAGATGCCCCACCTCTTTTTTGGGCCAATTTTTCAATATCCGTCCACACCAATTTTGTAAACACATCCACCGCTGGACAAAGTCCCAGAAATGGAAAAGTTTTACTTTTGGTAAATAAATGGCTAGGAATCATACCTCTGATGAAATAGCATTCTCATCCTGTAAAGAAGTGAGCACCTCGATGGCTTTTTCCTTTTCTGCTTCAGTATAATTAGAGACTTGATCTGATTTGTTGGCATGTAATTTTTTTAAAATCAATTTTCTTGAAAAAAGATGGATATCTTTCACAGATTCGAACGTGTCTAAATTGTTAGTAGGGGAGAAAGACAAACCACGTTGTAAAACCAACTGTTGATCAGAAGTTAGAATTTGGTCCGATAGGTTAATTACCTGATAGCGATCCCTTGAATTCCGCCTCCTCTGTGCTTTATGAAAAATTTCCGGAAATTTCTTCTTATTTCCAATTCTGGCCTGTATATCTCGAGAGGCTTCAGCATCACTGGTGGAGACAATACTACCATTCTCTGTCACATTCGACGTACTAGAAGCACTTGATTGTGATCTGAACCTCCTCTTACAATTATCCTTTAGTCCATTGAATTGCCATCTATAAATTCTATTGAAATCATAGCCATCCACATCTCGTTGATACTTTCTAAGCTTCTCTTGGCTAACCTTATCCTCCCATTTAGATATCTCCCCGTCCAAATCCTTAGACCATTTTGTGAATTGATCTCCTGGCATTTCCTTCATTAAAGATTTTGAAAGATCTTCCAACTCCTTATCAAGCTCCAAAAGAGACACCGTGTTGTTATCAATCAAAATTTGTATAAATTCCAACGAACATTTCGAAGCCACTGTATCCATCTAGTCTCAAAATCTTTATTCCCAAAATTATACGTAGGGTACAACTGGACCATAAGCCCTCTGGGAATAATTTTCTTTTCAAAGTAATTCTCTAATGAGGATCGATTACACCATATTTTTATTTTCCGCTGCAAGGCATGTCTATATTTATGCATGAGATCTTTAGAAAATATGAATTAATCCAGAATTGAACCAGAAGGGAACAGAAGGTAACTGGAAAGAGTCACTGTAAACAATGTTTCTGTTTGTTTCCACTCTAACCCCTATAATCCTTCAGTTTCTGATAACCCCACTAATCCCTACACCTAGTAAGGAACTGTTCATCTCTTCTTCAATCCTTCCAATCCATCTCTCCTCTGCCTCAGACCTGTTCCTCAACATACAATGCTCTGTCTCTAAACACAGAGAGCCCTCTCATGCCCTCTCCTGCTCCCACCTGCTAACACTCTCTGCTCCTCCTCACTGCAGGCGATATCTCTCCAAATCCTGGTCTTCCTCACCACATTCCCAGTCTTTTCTACCTCCCATCCACAACCAATCACAACTTTCCATAACCACTCCAACCTTATACACATTCGTCCAACCCCAGCTTCCCCAGTCCCACTAACAGGAGCTCTGTGGAACACTCGCTCTGTCTGCAACAAACTTTCTTTCATCCATGATCTTTTTATTACTAGCAAACTTTCCTTCCTCGCCTTCACCGAAACCTGGCTAACCTCCTCTGACACAGCCTCTCCTGCTGCACTCTCATATGGTGGATTCCACCTTTCCCACAGCCCCCGCCCCAGCTGCAAGCATGGTGGAGGAGTTGGTTTTCTCCTGTCAGATAACTGCTCCTTCACCACAATCCCACTGCCGCCCTCTGTTACCCTCCCTTCCTTCGAGGTGCACTCTGTGCGCATCTACTCCCCCTCCAATCTCCAACTAGCTGTCATATACCTTCCTCCAGGGTCAGCCACCACCTTCTTTGACGACTTCACCACCTGGCTACTCCATTTCCTTTCCACTGATATCCCCACTATCATCTTGGGCGACTTCAACATCCCCATTGACACTTCCCTCTCAGCTGCCACTAAACTTCTCTCACTTCCTCCTTCGGCCTCACTCAATGGTCTTCTGCAGCCACTCACAAAGATGGCCACACACTAGACCTCATCTTCACCCACCTCTGCTCCCTATCTAGCCTAACTCACCTCTTCCTCTCTCTGACCACAACCTACTTACATTCTCTTCTCTCTCCTCCTCAGGTCCACAATCCCCACCTCAAAAACTCGCACACCCTCACAGAAATCTTCAACACCTCGATCTACACTCACTGTCTGAATCCCTCCTCCCTCTTACAGACATAAGTTGCCTACACAATGCGGATGCCGCTGCCGCTCTATATAATGCCACAATAGCTGTAGCTTTGGAATCAATTGCCCCTCTCAAACATACCAAAACTCGCAAAATCAACAGACAGCCCTGGCACACCAGTCTGACCAAAGAACTGAGGCGGGCTTCTAGGGCTGCTGAGCGGAGATGGAAAAAATCCCACTCCAATGAGGACTTCATCACATTCAAACAGTCCCTCACTACTTTCAAGGCCACACTCGCTGCAGCAAAACAAACCTACTTCTCATCTCTCATATCCTCCCTGTCTCACAACCCTAAACAGTTATTCAACACCTTCATTTCTCTCCTCCGCCCCCAGCACCTCCTCCCTCTCCACTCATCTCAGCTGAAGACTTTGCCTCATTTTTCAAGGAGAAGATTGATAACATTAGAGACAGTTTTGGTCACCAACCCCCAGTGCCCTTCCTCCTACCTGCCCTGCCGTCCTCCCCCAAAACCAACTTCTCCACCATTACAGAAGATCGACTCTCCACTCTACTCTCAAGATCACATCTCACTACCTGTGCACTTGACCCGATCCCATCCCACTTCATCCCAAACCTCACCACAGTCTTCATCCCAACCCTAACCCATCTCTTCAACCTATCACTAACAACTGGTGTTTTCCCCTCAAGCTTTAAACATGCCTCAATCACACCTATCCTCAAAAAGCCCTCTCTTGACCCATCCTCTGTATCTAGCTATCGCCCTATATCACTTCTCCCCTATGCCTCAAAACTACTGGAACAACACGTCCATCTTGAACTATCCTCCCACCTCTCTTCTTGCTCCCTCCTTGACCACTTGCAATCTGGCTTCCGGCCACACCACTCCACTGAAACTGCCCTAAGGTCACCAATGACCTACTAGCCGCCAAGGCCAAGCAACACTACTCTGTCCTCCTCCTCCTGGACCTGTCCTCTGCCTTTGACACAGTGGACCATTCCCTATTACTACAGACCCTCTCATCTCTTGGTATCACAGACTTGGCCCTATCTTGGATAGCATCATACCTAGCAGACCGGACATTTAGCATCTCCCATTCGCACACCACCTCCTCACCGCGCCCCCTATCCGTCAGAGTCCCGCAAGGTTCAGTCCTAGGGCCCCTGCTCTTCTCCGTTTACACCTTTGGCCTCGGACAGCTCATAGAATCTCATGGCTTTCAGTATCATCTCTATGCTGATGACACACAGATCTACATCTCTGGACCAGATATCACCTCCCTACTAAACTGAATCCCTCAATGTCTGTCTGCTATTTCATCTTTCTTCTCCGCTAGATTTCTAAAACTTAATATGGACAAAACAGAATTAATCATCTTTCGCCCATCGCACGTGACCCCCCCAACAGACCTATCCATTAAAGTTAACGGCTGCCCACTCTCTCCAGTCCCACATGCTCGCTGCCTCGGGGTTATCCTTGACACTGATCTCTCCTTCAAACCACATATCCAAGCCCTTTCCGCTTCCTGCCGACTTCAACTCAAAAATATTTCATGGATCCGTACATTCCTCAACAAGAATCTACAAAAACCCTAGTCCATGCCCTCATCATCTCCCGCCTTGACTACTGCAACCTCCTGCTCTGTGGCCTCCCCTCTAACACTCTCGCACCCCTCCAATCTATTCTTAACTCTGCTGCCTGACTAATCCACCTGTCCCCCCGCTATTCCCCAGCCTCTCCCCTCTGTCAATCCCTGCACTGGCTCCCCATTACCCAAAGACTCCAGTTCAAAACCCTAACCATGACATACAAAGCTATCCACAACCTGAGTCCTCTGTACATCTGTGACCTAGTCTCCCGGTACTTACCTGCACGAAACCTCCGATCTTCACAAGATCTCCTTCTGTACTCCCCTCTTATCTCCTCTTCCCACAATCGCATACAAGATTTCTCCCGCGCATCCCCCTACTCTGGAACACTCTACCACAACATATCAGACTCTCGCCTACCATGGAAACCTTCAAAAAGAACTTGAAGACCTACCTCTTCCGACAAGCCTACAACTTGCAGTAACCACCGATCCACCAAACCGCTGCACGACCAGCTCTACCCACACCTACTGTATCCTCACCCATCCCATTGTAGATTATGAGTAGTGTTGAGCATTCCGATACTGCAAATATCGGGTATCGGCCGATATTCGCTGTATCGGAATTCCGATACCGAGTACTGATATTTTTTCAATATCGGATACCGGAATCGGAAGTTCCCATAATGCAATGAGCCACTGTTGTGGCTGTGATTGGCTGCTGAAATGATGTCATCATGATGCGCGGTCTGTGCGCATCATGATGCACAGTCTGTTCCGACTGCGGGGGGTCTGTGCCAACTGTCGGGGGTCTGTGCCGGCTGCCGGTGGTCTGTACGGGCCTCTCGGGGGTCTGTACAGGCCTGTCGGGGGCCTGTGCCGGCTGCCGGTGGTCTGTACAGGCCTGTCGGGGGCCTGTGCTGGCGGTCTGTCGGGCCTCTCGGGGGGCCTTTGCCGGCTGTCGGTGGTCTGTGCCAGCTGCCGGTGGTCTGTACGGGCCTCTCGAGGGCCTGTGCCAGCTGTCGGTGGTCTGTGCCAGCTGTCGGTGGTCTGTGCGGGCCTGCCGGGGGTCTTGTGTGTGTGCAGGCATCGTCCGATGGGACTACAAGTCCCATCGGGCGATGCCTGCTACAATGACAGTGATTGACACATTAGCCAATGATGGGACAGTAGCAGTCCCATCATCCGGCTAATGTGTTGAATGTAAAAAAAAACCAAAACATACTACATACATACTACATTCATACAACATACATACATACTACATACATACTTCATATATACTACATTCATACAACATACATATATACTACATACTACATACATACTACATTCATGCAACATGCATACTACATACTACATTCATACAACATACATACATACTACATACATGCTACATATATACTACATTCATACAACATACATACATACTACATACTACATACATGCTACATATATACTACATTCATACAACATACATACATACTACATTCATACTACATATATACTACATTCATACAACATACATACATACTACATGTATACTACATTCATACAACATACATACATACTACATACTACATACATGCTACATATATACTACATTCATACAACATACATGCATACTACATACATGCTACATATATACTACATTCATACCATATACATACATACTACATACATACTATATACTACATTCATACAACATACATACTACATACTACATGTATACTACATTCATACAACATACATACTACATTCATACAACATACATGCATACTACATACTACATACATGCTACATATATACTACATTCATACAACATACATACATACTACATATATACTACATTCATACAACATGCATAAATACTACATACTACATACATGCTACATATATACTACATTCATACAACATACATACATACTGCATACTACATACATGCTACATATATACTACATTCATACAACATACATACTGCATACTACATACATGCTACATCTATACTACATTCATACAACATACATACATACTACATACTACATACATGCTACATATATACTACATTCATACAACATACATACATACTACATATATACTGCATTCATACAACATCCATACATACATACTACATGTATACTACATTCATACATACATACATGCTACATATATACTACATTCATACAACATACATGCATACTACATACATGCTACATATATACTACATTCATACCATATACATACATACTACATACATACTATATACTACATTCATACAACATACATACTACATTCATACAACATACATGCATACTACATACTACACTCATACAACATACATACATACTACATATATACTACATTCATACAACATGCATAAATACTACATACTACATACATGCTACATATATACTACATTCATACAACATACATACATACTGCATACTACATACATCAAAAAACACAAATATCCTGAACTAAAAAGTAAAAAATGTATACTGCAAATAATGCATAAAGGTAATAATAATAAGGGTATTTAGTAAACATAATTTTGATCAAAATAATGTACAAGCCATCCCGCCACGTCACGGCAACCCTTGTGGGACAGTCCCTACTCTAGTATTTAAAACCTTTTCACTTGCCAAGTGGCGTGAATGTGAACAAGGGTCGAGCGGCTGAACCACTAGTAACAGTGTAGGCCAGACTGGACGGCTTTCCCAGCTCAGAAAGAGGGCGGTCACACCCATATATGCACTGAATGCACAATGAAATGAATAAAAAACAAATCTGAACTGAGAAAAGTAAGTTAATGTGTATGCACAATGTAAGTGCATATCAACACATGACCATTAACCAGAGAAAACAAAAAGCAAAAAACACAAATATCCTGAACTGATCATGTTTACTAAATACCCTTATTATTATTACCTTTATGCATTATTTGTAGTATACATTTTTTACTTTTTAGTTCAGGATATTTGTGTTTTTTGCTTTTTGTTTTCTCTGGTTAATGGTCATGTGTTGATATGCACTTACATTGTGCATACACATTAACTTACTTTTCTCAGTTCAGATTTGTTTTTTATACTACATACATGCTACATATATACTACATTCATACAACATACATACTGCATACTACATACATGCTACATACACTCACTGGCCACTTTATTAGGTACACCTGTCCAACTGTGTGTTAAGACTTAATTTCTAATCAGCCAATCACATGGCGGCAACTCAGTGCATTTAGGCATGTAGACATGGTCAAGACAATCTCCTGCAGTTCAAACCGAGCATCAGTATGGGGAAGAAAGGTGATTTGAGTGCCTTTGAACGTGGCATGATTGTTGGTGCCAGAAGGGCTGGTCTGAGAATTTCAGAAACTGCTGATCTACTGGGATTTTCACGCACAACCATCTCTAGGGTTTACAGAGAATGTTCCGAAAAAGAAAAAAAATCCAGTGAGCGGCAGTTCTGTGGCCGGAAATGCCATGTTGATGCCAGAGGTCAGAGGAGAATGGGCAGACTGGTTCGAGCTGATAGAAAGGCAACAGTGACTCAAATTGCCACCCGTTACAACCAAGGTAGGCAGAAGAGCATCTCTGAACGCACAGTGCGTCGAACTTTGAGGCAGATGGGCTACAGCAGTAGAAGACCACACTGGGTACCACTCCTCTCAGCTAAGAACAGGAAACTGAGGCTACAATTTGTACAAGCTCATCGAAATTGGACAGTAGAAGATTGGAAAAACGTTGCCTGGTCTGATGAGTCTCGATTTCTGCTGCGACATTGGGATGGTAGGGTCAGAATTTGGCGTAAACAACATGAAAGCATGGATCCATCCTGCCTTGTATCAACGGTTCAGGCTGGTGGTGGTGGTGTCATGGTGTGGGGAATTTTTTCTGGGCACTCTTTGGGCCCCTTGGTACCAATTGAGCATCGTTGCAACGCCACAGCCTACCTGAGTATTGTTGCTGACCATGTCCATCCCTTTATGACCACAATGTACCCAACATCTGATGGCTACTTTCAGCAGGATAATGCGCCATGTCATAAAGCTCGAATCATCTCAGATTGGTTTCTTGAACATGACAATGAGTTTACTGTACTCAAATGGCCTCCTCAGTCACCAGATCTCAATCCAATAGAGCATCTTTGGGATGTGGTGGAACGGGAGATTCGCATCAGGGATGTGCAGCCGACAAATCTGCGCCAACTGTGTGATGCCATCATGTCAATATGGTCCAAAATCTCTGAGGAATGCTTCCAGCACCTTGTTGAATCTCTGCCACGAAGAATTGAGGCAGTTCTGAAGGCAAAAGGGGGTCCAACCCCTTACTAGCATGGTGTACCTAATAAAGTGGCCAGTGAGTGTATACTGTATACTACATTCATACAACATACATACATACTACATACTACATACATGCTACATATATACTACATTCATACAACATACATACATACTACATATATGCTGCATTCATACAACATCCATACATACATACTACATGTATACTACATTCATACAACATACATACATACATGCTACATATATACTACATTCATACAACATACATGCATACTACATACATGCTACATATATGCTACATTCATACAACATACATACATACTACATACATGCTACATATATACTACATTAATACAACATGAATACATACTACATACTACATACATGCTACATATATACTACATTCATACTACATATATACTACATTCATACAACATACATACTACATACATGCTACATATATACTACATTCATACAACATACACTACATTCATACAACATACATACATACTGCATACTACATACATGCTACATATATACTACATTCATACAACATACATACATACTACATACATGCTACATATATACTACATACATACATACTACATACATGCTACATATATACTACATTCATACAACATACATACTACATACATACTACATACATGCTACATATATACTACATTCATACAACATACATACTACATACTACATGTATACTACATTCATACAACATACATACATACTACATACATGCTACATATATACTACATTCATACAACAAACATACTACATACATACAACATGCTACAGACATACAACATACATACTACATACTGCATACATACTGCATACAATACATTCATACAATGCATACATAGACATACAGTACATATAATATAGAAACATACTCACCATCACTTGTCACTTTGATCCCCGAAGCCAGTGTCATCTATGAAAAAATATGAAAATAACAAACAAGCCATATACTCCCTGATGCACAGAAATCCACGAGGGTCCCACGCCGATCTCCCGTGGAGAACAGCTGCATCAGCTGATTTGACCGCTCTCTAGGGGCTTCAATAATCCAATGACGGGAGGTAGGTATCCTTCCGCACTGTATTCCTCCGCCACTGTAAAAAATAGTCCCTAGTTTGTTTATTATTTTCATATTTTTCCACAGATGACACTGGCTTTGGGGATCAAAGTGACAAGTGATGGTGAGTATGTACTCTATGTTATATGTACTGTATGTCTATATGTATGTATTGTATGTAGTATGTATGCAGTATGTATGTATGTTGTATGAATGTAGTATATATGTAGCATGTATGTAGTATGTAGTATGTATGTTGTATGAATGTAGCATGTATGTAGTATGTATGTTGTATGAATGTAGTATATATGTAGCATATATGTAGTATGTATGCATGTTGTATGAATGTAGTATATATGTAGCATGTATGTAGTACATAGTATGTATGTATGTTGTATGAATGTAGTATATATGTAGTATGTATGTTGTATGAATGTAGGATATATGTAGTATGTATGTAGTATGTATGTAGTATGGTTTTGTTTTTTTTTTACATTCAACACATTAGCCGGATGATGGGACTACTACTGTCCCATCATTGGCTAATATGTCAATCACTGTCATTGTAGCAGGCATCGCCCGATGGGACTTGTAGTCCCATCGGACGATGCCTGCACACACACAAGACCCCCAGCAGGCCCGAACAGACCACCGACAGCCGGCACAGGCCCCAGAGAGGCCCGTACAGACCACCGGCAGCCGACACAGGCCCCCAGCAACTGGCACATGCCCCCGAGAGGCCCGTACAGACCACCGACAGCCAGCACAGGCCCCCGGCAGCCGGCACAGACCCCCGGCAGCCGGCACAGGCCCCCGAGAGGCCCGTACAGACCACCGGCAGCCGGCACAGGCCCCCGACATGCCTGTACAGACCCCCGAGAGGCCCGTACAGACCACCGGCAGCCGGCACAGGCCCCCGACAGTTGGCACAGACCCCCGAGAGGCCCATACAGGCCCCCGACAGATTGTGCTAAGTCAGTGGGTGGTATGAACAGTGATCTACCGACTTGTTCATATGTGTGCATGTCACATGTGTTTTTAATCCAGTTTTTTCCGTGCCTATGCATGATTTGAGAGACCCCACCCCTCTCTTGTGTGACATGCACTTAAAGAGCTGGCTTGCACCACGTGCCCATACTAGGAAGCGCCTGTCTTCATCCTGTTCATTTAGAGACTGTTCACATGTTCAGGTTTTAAATACATTAGATAGGGACTGCTTCAATACGGGTTACCTTGACGCGGTGAGGCAGCTTGGTGTATTTGTTATCTTTTTATCAGCACTTGCTGACTACTGCTATATGTTTTACTGCAGGATATTTCTGCACTATTGTCATTCTGTGCTCTCTGTTTGTGTTTATGTAGTATGTATGTAGTATGTTTTGTTTTTTTTACATTCAACACATTACCCGGATGATGGGACTACTATTGTCCCATCATTGGCTAATGTGTCAATCACTATCATTGTAGCAGGCATTGCCCGATGGGACGTGTAGTCCCATCGGACGATGCCTGCACACACAAGACCCCCGGCAGGCCCGCACAGACCACCGACAGCCAGCACAGGCCCCCGAGAGGCCCGTACAGACCACCGGCAGCCGGCACAGGCCCCCGGCAGCCGGCACAGACCACTGACAGCCGGCACAGGCCCCCGAGAGGCCCGTACAGACCACCGACAGCCGACACAGGCCCCTGAGTGGCCCGTACAGACCACCGGCAGCCGGCACAAGCCCCCGGCAGCCGGCACAGACCACCGACAGCCGGCACAGGCCCCCGAGAGGCCCGTACAGACAACCGGCAGACGGCACAGGTCCCCGACAGGCCTGTACAGACCCCCGAGAGGCCCGTACAGACCACCGGCAGCTGGCACTGTCCCCCGACGGTCGGCACAGACCCCCGAGAGGCCCGCACAGACCCCGCCCGCACGCACAGACACGCAGTGTTCGCCCACGCACCGCCCACACTCTTCCCCCCTCCCGAACAAGATGTACAAGGCAAGAAAGGGTTTTTTTAATTCCGATATTTCTGTCCCATTGAATTGAATGGGACTTCCGGTATCGGAATCGGCGATACCCGATACTTTTTGTGTATCGGGCCGATCCAATCCGATCCGATATTTCTGAATATCGGATGGTATCGCTCAACAATGATTGTGAGCCCTTGCGGGCAGGGTCCTCTCTCATCCTGTACCAGTCGTGACTTGTATTGTTTAAGATTACTGTACTTGTATGTACTATGTATACCCCTCCTCACATGTAAAGCGCCATGGAATAAATGGCGCTATAATAATAAATAATAATAATAATGTGAGGTATCCTGCGAAACCACTGGGGTATTACGTGAAAAAATGTCAGTAGCCTTAGAATGCCAGGCATTCTCCCTGGCCTTTAAATCCATAATACAGATAATCTGTTATTAAACAGTAACACGAGATTAACACACTAAAGTATCCTTCAAAATAAACTATATTGGCACTTCCACCACAATATCACACACTGAAGGGCAAATGGCTGTAACCAAAAGCACACAAAATGAAGCGATCCAATCAATATTATGTAATAAAATCACACAATTTTTATTAATAAACAATAGTTAAAAAAGACTACATATCATTTTCTGTTATCATACCCCAAGGGGGATTAGTACAGCCCAAAACATAGTATATAAGAACAATACATGTACAATATATCATCATCAATGTCCATCATCTATCTCATATATAGGCTCTAATCTACAAATTCTATCAAGGGTTAAACAGAGCTGATTACCCTTATAACAGTGCCAGTGCTGCAGTTAGAAAGTAGATGGATCTATCGTTTAGGCACCCTAAGCCTGGCTGCTCTTAATGAAACCTTTGGTTTTGGGGCTTTTCTTTAAGTGAGACATGTCTTGTGAGGTTTTTTATGGGTTAGGGTGTTTACTTTTATTGTATTGTTTATAGGATTTTAATGTTTTTATTTTTAGTATATTTTCTGAGTGGAGACCATATATTTGCAGTTTTTGTGAGGTATCCTAAGGTTTCCTTACCCATTGGTGGTCCGGGATCAAGAGGAGTCAAGAATGAAGAAATGAAGAACTAGTTATAAATCTACTATGTTTTTTATTATTTGTATAGTATAGGTATCTTGATGAGAATATATATTCTTTGTAATATGTCATTGGCACCTTTTTTATAATGAAGTTGGTTTTGAGGTATAATTAATTATGATATTGATGATTTTTTTAATTGTGTTTATGGATTATTGCACTGTATAATGCACTGTATAATAGTGTTTATGTATTATTCTTGTAAAATTATATGAGTGAATATTGTAATAATATTTGGGCACTTTGCACTTTAAATTAATTGGATATAAAATTAATAATATAAATAGGCATATGCACTTTCGGCATTAATACAATTGAATGTATAGTAAAAAAATTTTATATGCCTTTTTCATGGTATATAGTGAGTTTATTATGATTCCTCTTAAGAGACTTGTATATGTATTGAATAATGTTAATTAAAAATTACATTTATATAAGTAGATATTGTTATAAATTTTTAACACTTTCACTTTAGAATATAAAAGTAACAATATAATAAGCACATGCACTTTTAATAAAATTTATTGTAGAAAAGTATTTACACGTTTTTGTCACTGCATATAGCGGGTTTAGTATGATTTCTTCTAAGAGAGCGCGCATGCGCTGTCTTAATACCGTATACTTTCTGCAGTGCAATTATAATGACCCTTATGCGTCTCGGCAGGTGGAGCATTTTGCGCATGATTGGAAGTATATTTACTATGACGGTATATGGAGACTACGCATGCGCCGTAATATCTTTGAGGGATCGGGTTATTCCTTCTTATTGCACACTCCCGGAAGCCAAAGAGGATAGATCTCATGACGCATGCGCGGGTATACTTGTGAGGTTCTTCCTTCAACTTCATTCTTTATATTGCGCATTCCCGGCAACTAGACTGAAGACGTTGTGTCTTTCATTTTATATGACGCACTGTACGTTATAAACTTCTGTGAAGCCTATGGGGGTTCAAAGTTCTCACCACATATCTAGATAAGTTCCTTGGGGGGTCTATTTCCCAAAATGGGGTCAATTGTGGGGGGGTTTCCACTGTTTAGGTACATCAGGGGCTCTCCAAACGTGACATGGCGTCCGATCTGAATTCCAGCCAATTTTGCATTGAAAAAGTCAAACGGTGCTCCTTCCCTTTTGAGCTCTGCCATGCGCCGAAACAGTGGTTCCCCCCACATATCAGGTATCATCGTACTCAGGACAAACTGCACAATAACTTTTGCAGTCCAATTTCTCCTGTTAGCCTAGGTAAAATAAAAAAGATTGAACCTGAAGTATTTTTTTGTGAAAAAAAGTGAAATGTTCATTTTTTTTTTAAATATTCAAAAAATTCCTGTGACGCACCTGAAGGGTTAATAAACTTCTTGAATGTGGTTTTGAGCACCTTAAGGGGTGCAGTTTTTAGAATGGTGTCACTTTTGGGTGTTTTCTATCATATAGACCCCTCAAAGTGGCTTCAAATGTGATGTGGTCCGTAAAAATAAAATGGTGTTGCAAAAATGAGAAATCGCTGGTCAACTTTTAACCCTTATAACTTCCTAACAAAAAAAAATTTTGGTTCCAAAATTGTGCTAATGTAAAGTAAACATGCGGGAAATGTTACTTAGTAAGTTTTTTGTGTGCCATATCTCTGATTTAAGGGCATAAAAATTCAAATTTGGAAAATTGCAAAATTTAAAAAATTTTCGCCAAATTTCCATTTTTTTCACAAATAAACGCAAGTTATTTGAATGAAATTTTACCGCTAACATGAAGTACAATATGTCATGAGAAAACAATGTCAGAATCACCAGGATCCATGGAAGCGTTTCAGAGTTATTACCTCATAAAGGGACAGTGGTCAGAATTGTAAAAATTGGCCCGGTCATGAACGTGCAAACCACCCTTGGGGGTTAAGGGGTTAATGTCAGAATTGAATCTATTTTCTAATGCACTTTAATTAAAAAATTCCCTTTCATTATGTCACTACAATACTGCTTTATATTTTACACCACACCTTCCTCCTGTTTGATGACGCTTCATTAGAGCAGGGTTCCCCAACTCCAGTCCTCAAGGCCCACCAACAGGTCATGTTTTCAGGATTTCCTTAGTATTGCCCAGGTGATAATTGCATCACCTGTACAAATACAAGGGAAATCCTGAAAACATGACCTGTTGATGGGCCTTGAGGACTGGAGTTGGGGAACCCTGCATTAGAGAATCCCATTGCATGCTGGGATACTCAAAAGAGACATCATCATGAAGCAGAGGCTGTGGTCACTGCTGCAACCTATGTCCACACCTTGAAACAAAGCATCATCAGTGACGCCTCTTTTAGGGGCTGGTCTAGCCCTTGTTCTACTGAGCATGCCTCAGCTGTCAATTCCAACATATGTTTAGTAGGATCTTGTCACAGTGCAATATTCTTTTAATGCACAGTGATAGTGCGCTCCCTCGTTGGCTATGATGAAAAATGAGCCAGCAAGAGAGTGCACTGTCAGTGTGCATTGTAAGGAGAGAACATAGCGAGCAGAGACCAGTCCTGCCACTGTAAATGAAATCACTGATGATGCTTTGTGTCAGGGTGGGGCAGAGGATGAGGCAGTGAAGGCAGTCTCTGCCCCCTGATGATGTCTCCTTTGAGTGTCCCAGCATGCACCGGGATTCTCAAGCAAAGCTTCATCAAACAGGATGAAATTGTTTAAAAAAGCAATTAGTTTACTAGTGAGGTAATGATAGGCACTTTTTAGTTAAAAAATATATTAGAAAAGAGACTAGATTGTGACATTAAATAGACATATATTTAGGATTAATATAAATGTTAGTTTTGGACCATGCCTTTAAGCTTTGAAGAGGATTTACAGCCATTAAAATGTCTCAATTATGCACAAAAGAAAAAGGTCTAGTAAGTGCATCATCTGTTTCTGTTACTTCCACAGAGTAGTATAGTAGCGCACACTTAGCTAATGCATTCACCAGTAAAATTCACTGTGAGTGCCATCCGCTTTTTTCTTCTGTAGGATTCGCATGGTTTGTCTTATAGGAGAGGCACCCGGATTCCATTGGAGCAATAGCCGCTGAACATGTGAATATGGCTTAATTGGCATGCACCTGTTTTGAGGGCTGGATTCTTCGCTGTGCGGACTAGTACTTATTTGGTGTGCTAATTATAATATTGTAAATCCTCCTCCCCACAAAACCATCAGTGGGGTTCTAGCACAGAGGTTCTCAGCAGTCAAACATTGATCACCTATAATGTGAATAGGTGATAGTGATAGATCTTAAAATGAACCTTTCATTAAATTTATGCTGCTTGATCCACAACAGCATGAATCCAAGCCTCTCCTCCACCCATCTTCCCTACTGTATCAAGGGTAGCAAAGGGAGGAGCTACTAGTGGCCTCACTGGACTAGAGTCGGGTGTCTCCCATGGTCCCAAACCGACTCTTCAAACTATGTTTTCTCTGAAACGCTGCAGAAAAACATACCTGGTTGCAACCACGCAGTCAGACTGATTCATTCTGCTCGTGATTCAGGCAGCAGAAATCTAATTACAGGCTCCCTTTAAAGTCTACATTGTCGTTACTGGATTATGTCGACAGAGTTCTAGATTTCATACATTAAGATTGTATTTTATATAAAAAAATAAATTTGAGCATCTTAATCTAGATTACGTCATTTATAAATCAATGCAAGCAAAAGCTAATCTGATTTAAGGGCATGTCACACTAAGAGATATCGCTAGCAATATCGCTATAACTAGTGACGTTATAGCGATATTGCTAGCGATATCGCTGTGTCTGATACTTACCTACAACCCGCTCCCCCGCTGATTATCGCTGATCGCGCGAGAACGTCCAGGACTGTTTCTCCTCGTCATCTTCCTGCGGCGCTTCCTGCTGTGACGACGAGCGACGCGTGGAGCCGGGCGGGAGGACGCAGGATCGCCTAGTGTGACAGGTAAGTAGCGACCCCCGTCCCCAGCGATGTCGCTGGTGAGATCTGCCTGTGTGGCAGCTCACTAGCGACCACTTAGCGATGCACCAGCTATCCTGACCGCGTCATATCACTGGTCGGGATCGCTGGTGCATCGCTAGGTGTGACAGTAGCATTAGTTGAAGTTGCTCATAACGAATGAAACCAGCAGAATCTGCAGCGACCATCCCAGATGAAACAGGGCTGTGTGTGAGCATTGGAGGCTTTATTCTTGTTTACGTGGAGGTTTTACACTGGTTGTGTCAAGACTTATTATAAATGCATAAGGCTGTTTTAGTATTCCGCCTCTCACTTCTTTTTTTCTCATTGCCACTTTCTTAGTGCCAAGTCTCTATCTCAGCACAGCTCCCCTCCGCTTGTCAATCTACCTGCTCTCCTTATCCTCAGCCATCTTTTTGCATTATATCTGCTCTCCTGACATGTCGATTTTACTAAACACCAAAATTACCCGTAGAATAACAATTCTGGAACCGATTTTCCTTAGAACATCGCATACTGCCATTGCTCTGCTGTTCCTCTGGGAAATATGTTTTAAAAATTGACAACTGGGCTTTAGAATTCTCGCTTGTAAGGTTCCTATGCCTACATGCTCCAATGTTGTCCAGTTCTTGCCTAAGAACAAGCCCTACTGACAAGAAAAATGTCCTCCATGTCTCTCAATTTAGGGCTAGGTACAAGTGTATTTTTTTGTCATCCGAGAAAATCGGGTCAGTTACGCAAATGACATTCTTATCAAACTCTGATCGATCCGATTCTCTTGGATGAGAAGATGGAGAAAAAAATCTCCATCTTCTCCTTTCTGTCAGTCCTTGGAAATCGGACTGCACTCAGATGTCATCTGAGTGCAGTCCGATGTTTTCCATTCACTCACTGACATGTATGGCTGAGTGCGATAAAAATTATGGGACCGATCTCTTGCATGCTGCGTTTTTTTTCCTCGGATAGAGGATATCCAATGAAAATATCAGACATGTGCACAGCCCGATAGACTAATATTGGTCCAGGTTCGATCTGATGTTTTGTCGGATCGCACTCAGACCGAAAATATGAATATGTGCACGAGCCCTAAGGGTAATAATAGAGGAACAACACATTGATTTCAGAGAAGTTGCCGCAGATTTGTGGAAATATGGACCTGACAAGGTTGTTTCTCTGAATTTAGGTCCATGGCAATTCTGCTTTGTGCCTCAAACCTATGTAATGGTCTATAAAAATCTGTGGTTATTAGTGTGGATTTGCTGCAGATTTCAGCTTTCAGCGGAATCATCAGTACGTTGAGGATTACAAGACAGCACTGACAAACCACAAGACACAACAAAGAGGTCATACATGTAGTACAATGTTACCATAGCACTAGCTGCTCTACAGAGTCCCTCCAACACAAGCCTGCAGCTGTTCTCTACTCCGACAGGATTCACATACAGAGTTGTGCTTCTTTTTGCAGCATTTTTCAGACTTGGGTCCTTTGATTCAATGGTGTGGCCCAATAGTTGTTTTTTGCCATTTGTGTTCGATTGTTATAGTCATTGCTATTTTTTTTTAAATGCAGCATGTTATTGGCCTGTATATGTTGAAAGAAAAGAAATAACACCTAAACCACTTGAAATCATGGGGATTTTTTACAAGGATTTAAGCAGACTGTAAAAAAAAGTGTGGAGGAGAATTTAAGCAATCATCCTTTGCTGTCAGACAGGTAGTGTCGACCAAGAAAAAGATATGCAGTTTGCTATTGTCATTCCCCATCAGTAATCTGCGGTATGTCAATTTTTATCAGGCTTTTTTCAGCATTTTTTCACTCATTAGAAGCAATGAGAAATGTATAAACGCTGCAAAAATGCAATGTGGTTTTTTTTGCTGCATTTTTGCTGCGTTTTGGATGATTAAAAGTAAATTTAGACAAATGAAACATGTAATCCACAGCAAACATGCACCAAAAAAGCCGCAAAATGCAGCAAAACAAAGCAGATGCTTTACTGCCAAGAGAGCAGGTTTTACAAAAACACTGCAAAAACAAAACCTGTGAACATTGTGTCTAATAGTGTCTATGGATGTGGGTTGTCCTGATAAGACGACATCTTGACAGCGTTGAGATCTTATTAACGTGCAAAATAATGTCAGCCCCCCCCCGCAATAAAGGAATACATAAAGGGGGGGTCCCATGGCCATACGGGCCATAATAATATTTATTTATTGTTTTAATTTTAATAAAAAAAAGGGTTAAAAGTGGTCTGGGCGCCCTCAGTATGGTTTGTGGAGAAGGGCATATCTGGTTTCTGACTGGTTTCCTTGGCGACATTTTAACAGGCCAGGATTGGCTGGAGAAATTTGGCGGGTTTTCTGTGTTTATAAAAAGCCCTGCACTGGCAGTTTTTACCTCAGACAACATTTTCCTGAAGAAAGAAGATTCCCCCTCCCTCCCTAATTTTCAGATTATCTGTCGTGATGTTATATTGTGGGAAAATCGCCCGTTAAGGGGCGGATTGTTTCTCTGGTAAGGTAATATTGGATAATTTTATGGAATTATTTATTTAACGGTTTGGTTATTTATTTATTATTAACCCAAAATAAACTCACGGCCACTTTTCTTCCATTATTAAAGTGTGTGGTGTGATTTATTTACGGATATCGGTCCTGTAGGGCCATGTAATATTTCACCCGTCTACCGCATGAAACCACTTTGCAAATGATAAAAAAAAGTTACTATGGTGACATGAAATACAATAACTTTAGAATCCAGAATCTTCTAGAAATGTCCACCGCCTTGATTTAATCAGCGGATGGAAGTCTACGACTGATTTCTGTCATTAGTAAAATGCCTTTGAGATGTCTACAACAGCTTCCTCTCCACAATGAAAGGCTGATCTCCCCCTTGTCTAGTCCATAGCCTATGCTGTACGGGGCCAGGGAGGGTAAGGCCATGTTCACACGTTGAATATTTGGTGAGTTTTTACCTCAGTATTTGGAAGCCAAAACCAGGAGTGGAACAGTCAGAGCAGAAGTATAGAAAAATTTGCACCACTTCTGTATTCATCACCCACTCCAGGTTTTGGCTTACAATAACGGAGGTAAAAACTCACCAAATACTGACCAATTACTGAGGTAAAAAACTCTCCAAATACTGAACGTGTGCATGTGGCCTTATAGATCAGCATGAATGTTCCTGTTGGAAGACATATTGGGGACATCAGCATCTATGAGAATCGTGCAGTGGTGGAGACGCCATTTTCTTTCTATGCCCCACATAGAGGTTATGTACTGTACACAGCAGAAAGTTGTTAACAAGACAAGAAAAAAATACTGTCATTGCAAGCAAAACATTTCAGTTTAATTAAAATGGTAATAATAATAATAAAGTAAATCTGCAGCTCAGTAACAAGCAGCAGAAATTAAACAAGGATCATTAGGCCGGGTTTAATATTGCTACAGAGGCGCCTCCTGGCTTGGGTGGCGCCCCGGGCGATCGGACCCCCCGTCCACCCCTAAAAACGGCCCTGTCTATCTATCTATATCTATCTATCTATCTATCTCTATCTATCTATCTCTATCTATAAATCTCTATATCTATCTAACTGTTTATCTAGCTCTATCTTTCTATCTCAATATCTATCTATCTGTCTATCTGTCTATATCTATCTATCTCTATATCTATCTATCTCTATCTATCCCTATATCTCTATCTATCTATTCTATCTCTATCTATCTATCTCTATATCTATCTACTAAGTCCTCTATTGGCTGGCTAAGCATGACAGGGCTGATGACTCATAGCACATGCGCAGTAGAGCTATAGGAACGCCAGATACAGCGTTTTCAACGTTCATGGCGTCCTCCATGTGGTGGTATGTAAACTAAAGGGATTATATGAGACATTGTTATTGTATAACTAATATAAGTGATGAGTAGTGTTGAGCATTCCGATACCGCAAGTATCGGGTATCGGCCGATATTCGCTGTATCGGAATTCCGATACTTAGTTCCGATACTTTTTTCATATCGAATACCGGAATCGGAAGTTCCCATAATGCTAGGAGCCCGCTCAATTTGATTCAGCCAATGGGGATCCTCAGAAGTGTGGGCACATCCTGTTAGGCATGTAGGCATGTTAACTACTGGCATGGCTGTGATTGGCTGCTGAAATGATGTCATGATGCACTATAAAAACCGCAGCAGCCGCCATTTCGGGTTCACTCTGCTGTGAATTCAGTTAGGGACAGGCTGCTGTTGAAGACTGTGAGGGACAGTTAGAAATAGCGAGTGAGTGCAGACCCACGCTGTGTAGTGTGTCCTGCAGGCACGTCTGCTTGTAGGCCGCCCAGCGTGTGTCTCTGCCTCATACACATTTTTCATTTATTGCTGCTTTTTTTTTCTCATGTATAGTGTGCTTCCATATGTATCCATATACGTTGGTTGCAAACAATAAAGGAGTGGACAGCGGAGCCTTTCAGCAGCCTTTCAGTGCTATAGCCCATTTCTCTGCACTGTTTTTGGCTGTCTGATAGGTCTCTCTGTGTGTGAGTGCAGCTCACGTTGCAGTGTGTTCTACAGCCACCGCTCGTTGTAGTCCGCTCAGCGTGCGTCACTGCCTCATACATAGTCCTTTTTTTGCAGCAAATTTAGCCAGATTTTTGCTCCTATATTAGTGTGCTTCCATCCGCATCCATTGTCATTGGTTGGTTGCAAACACTATATAGGATTAGATAGAGGAGCCTTTTTGCTGGCTTGTGCCCTTCAGGGCCAGCCAGACTAGTATCACCCTATTTTTTGGAGCCTCATCAATTGCATTGTAGGTTAGCTTCCTGCATTGTAATCGCTCCAAAAAGTTTGTGATACTATATCTTTCAAACTTTGGTCACATCCTTTTCTCCCCCCCCCCCCAAAAAAAAAACCCGGATTACTTACTGGTAATACTCTTTTGTAGAGTCCACGACAGCACACACTGAGAGAGGGGATCCGCCCCAGGAACAGGAAACCTACAGAGAGATAAATGGGGCGGTCCCCCTCGCTCCCTGAGTTTGTATTACCGAGAACAACGGAGGAACCGCCATACATGTTTTAGTCATTTTGCTTGGGCGATTCATATATCTTACCCATATAGCCTTTAGATTCGCTAAGTTTAATCACATATTAAATTCTAATTACAATCTCCACCACCAAGGAGACCCATGTGTGAAAAATTTTTACGGGGGGGGAGTGAGCGGGTGCTGTCGTGGACTCTACAAAAGAGTATTACCGGTAAGTAATCCGGTTTTTCCTCTTTGCCATGACAGCACCCACTGAGAGATTTCCAGAGATAATCACTTGGGAGGGCACACCGTGTTAAGGACCGATCTACCAAAGGTCAAATCCTCTGTAGAGGACAAATCTAGTCTATAGTGACTATAGAAGGTAGATGGAGAAGACCAGGTTGCAGCCTTACATATTTGTTCAATTGGGACGTTTGCCCTTTCTGTCCCAGGAGGATGATATGGCTCTAGTAGAGTGCGCCTTAATCCCCAGCGGAGGTTCTTCTCCTTTAGCCAGATATGCCATTGTGATCGCATCTCTGATCCATCTGGATAATGTGCCTGTTGTGACTCCAGACCCCTTTCTGCTGCCCTGGAAGGAGACAAAAAGAGACCTACTCTGCCTCCAGGGACTGGTCCTATCAAGGTAGGCTAGTACCGCTCTTCTTACATCTAAGGTGTGATATTTCACCTCGTCCTGGTTTGACGGGTTCTCATAGAAGGAGGGTAGGCATATCTCCTGAGACCTATGAAACTTAGTTGCCCGTTTGGGAAGGTAGGCCGGGTCTGTCTTCAAAATCAGTCTGTCTCGAGTTATTGACAGGAACGGAGGGTCTACTGATAAAGCATGAAGATCACTTACTCTTCTAGCTGATACTAAAGCTACTAATGTAGCAGTTTTTAATGAGAGGCACTTCACCGATGTCGAGCTTATGGGCTCAAACGGGGCCTGAGTAAAGGCATCCAAGACCAGAGTAAGGTTCCATGCCGGAAGCCGAGGAATATGCACCGGTTCTGACCGTTGACAAGCTGAAACAAAACGGTTTACCCATCTATTTGCTGCCACGTTATAGTTAAATAGAGCTCCTAGGGCCGATATATGGACCTTTAGAGTATTAACTGAGAGGCCCAATTCTCGGCCTCTTTGAAGAAACTCTAAGATGGGCGTAATGGGTACTTCACCGGCTAGCTCTGATGGGTGAAAGGCTAGGAATTTCCTCCACACCTTAGCGTATATTTTTGTAGTAGACTCTTTCCTACTTTGTAGCAGGGTATTAATTAGGTTTTCAGAAAAGCCCTTCTGCTTCAATAGTTCCCTTTCAAATTCCAGGCCGCTAGGTGTAGGGCTTTGGCCTGTGGATGGTAGCAGGGTCCCTGCGAGAGAAGGTCCTGGTGCAGCGGCAGGATCCACGGGTCGGTTATTGACATGGCTCTCAGCCATGAAAACCACGGCCTTTTGGGCCAAAACGGGGCTATCAAGATGACCCTCGCCCTCTCTTGTCTTATTTTCCTGATTACCGATGGAAGTAGAACCATTGGAGGAAAGGCATAGGCTAGCCGGAATGCCCAGGGTGCTTGGAGGGCATCTAGAATGTCTGGGTTGTCTGACCTGTAGAGCGAAGCAAACCTCTTTACGCGTCTGTTGGCTTTGGTAGCAAACAGGTCTATTTCATGTCTGCCCCATTCTGTCGCTATCGTCTCGAAGACGTGCCTGCTGAGGACCCACTCGCCCTGATATAGGACCTGGCGACTGAGATAGTCTGCTTGAGAGTTGTCCACTCCTCTTATGTGGAGTGCCGACAAGGAGTGAAGATGTACCTCGGCTATTTCTAGGATCTCTTCCGCGATAGACATCAACGGTCCCGACCGCGTACCTCCCTGTCGGTTTATATAGGCCACGGAGGTGGTATTGTCTGTCTGGATTCTCACGTGGGTTCCTCTTAACTGCGGGAGAAATTGATATATCGCATAGTAAATTGCTTTTAGCTCCTTTACATTAGAGGAGGTTTCTATCTCATGTTTACCCCTCCGGCCTTGTGTCATGTGCTCCTCCAGGTGGGCCCCCCAGCCCCAGGGGCTAGCATCCGTGGTGAGCACCTTGGAGGGAGTTACCCACCATTGCACTCCCTTAGACAAATTGGTAGGATTTAACCACCACTTTAGGGATTTAACAACTTCTGGCGATAGGGACATCCTCCCTTCCAACCGCCCCTGCAGTCTCTCTGTTTCCTGCAGAATAGTCCACTGTAGTGTTCTAGAGTGGAACTGGGCCCATTGCACCGCTGGGATGCACGATATCAGGAACCCCAGCAAAGACATACCCTGTCTTAATGATATTACGGGTCTTTCTGTAGTATTCCGTATCTTATTGATTATGGCCACTGCTTTAGCGTCTGGCAGAAAGCATTTCTGACTTACAGAATCTACTTGCAGGCCTAGGAACCTCTGACAGGTAACTGGTTCTAGTCTGGACTTCTCCCAGTTGATTAGCCATCCTAGTGTTTGTAGGGATGAGATAATCTTGGTCATTCTTGTTTTGCACTGAGAAACAGAATTCCCCACTACAAGCAGGTCGTCCAAGTAAGGGACCACTAGTGTGTCATTCAGCCTTACATACGACATCACTTCCAGCATCAATTTGGTAAATACCCGAGGAGCCATGGATAGCCCGAATGGCATTGCCACAAACTGGAAATACTGAACCCGACCCTTGAACCAGACCGCTACCCGCAGGAACTTCTGGTGCTCTTGGTATATGGGTAGATGGTAATAGGCATCCTTTAGGTCCAAATCTGCCATGTAACACCTGGGAAACAAAAGTTTTATTGCAGAATTTATTGACTCCATCTTAAATGGCCTCGGCCTTTAGAAGGTATTAAGCTTCTTTAAATTTATTATGGTCCTAAAAGAGCCATCTGGTTTTGGGACTAAAAATAGAGAATAAAAGCCCCTTCCTTCTTCATCCCCTGGGACCTCTATTAGAACCTGTTTAGTTAGTAATACTGCAATCTCCATCTCCAGTGCTTCCTGCTGTATCTGGGACTTCATGGAAGTCAATAGGAAGAAGTTCGGTGGATGCCGAACAAATTCTAGTTTTAGGCCTGATGAGACTATATCAATGGCCCATGGGTTTGATGTTACCTTCCCCCATTGGTGGCTGAATTTCAGTAGTCTGCCACCTACCGGTGTACTGGTATTAGCGGAACCTGCCTCCTCTGAAGGGACGCTTCCCGAATAGATTGCCCCTCTGTTTGGGGACCTTATTTCCCCAGCGATCCTGGGGTTTAAAGTCCTTCTTTTTGCCAAACGGTGGCTTTCTGTAGGACCTCCTATTGATGGGAACATACGGGTTAGGAAAACCTCTTTTTCTCTCTCCCGCTTTTGTTAAAATCTTGTCCAGTTCCGTGCCAAATAGGTACTTACCCTGGCAGGGTATAGCACACAGTTTAGTTTTTGTCTGCGTGTTCCCTTTCCACCCTTTCAACCATAAGGCCCGCCGGCCTGCATTGGTTAGCCCTGCTGCTCTAGCTGATAAACGGAGAGAGTCCGCCGAGGAATCGGAGAGGAAGGCCGCTGCTCCTTTTATGAGGGGCATAGAGGACAGGAGTTTATTCCTGGCCACTCCGTTTTTAATATTGTCCTCTAGGTCATTTAGCCATACCAACAATGATCTTGCTGTGCACGTGGCTGCTATTGCGGGCTTAAAAGCTGCCGCACATGCTTCCCAGGATCGTTTAAGGAGTGTATCGGTCTTATGATCTGATGAGTCAGCCAAAGTTCCTGAATCCTCTACCGGCAGGGAGGATCTACGAGAGGTAGAGGCCACCGCCGCATCCACTTTGGGGGCTCTCGACCAAGCTGTCAATTCCTCATCGTCAAATGGATATTTACGCTTTGACGTTAAGGGCAGGAAGGTTTTCTGCCCCTGTTTTTCCCACTCCCTTTTCACCAGCTCTTTTATAGCTGGGACCACTGGGAATGCTCGGACCTTCCTACGGGAAATGCCTGCGAACATTATGTCTTGTGGAGTCTTGGGGTCCTTACTCTCAGGTAGCCCCATGGTATTTCGGACAGACTTAACTAAGTTACTGACGCTGTCCGTAGGAAAACACGCCAGCTCCTCATCCTCTGAGGAAGGGTATTCCTGGGATCTATTAGAGTCTAGCTCCCCGGATTCTGATGGCGACCTTGACGCCGGCGAAGCTCCTCCTCTTGGTGAACTTATCTGTCTCACGGAGGAGTGACCCCCCAGACTACTGGTGCTGCCCAAGGCCCGTAACTCTTCCCTAATTATCGCTCGGATATCCTCTTTTTTCCGTGAGGATTCCTCTTGTAAGGCCTCCTCAATACACGCTTGGCACAATCTTTTAGGGTGGCCGTCTGGGAGGGGCTGAGAACATAAGGCACACTCTCTATTTTTCGCCTTCTCTGTTCTTTTGGCCTAAAGGGGGGTATGGACCAGAAAAAAGAGGGCCATCAGTTATTTATCCTGACCAAACACACTCACCCGTGAGTCTCGTCAGCAAACTACCGGCTGCGTGGTCCGTGCCTCAAGCTGAGGCGAGGCGTGGGATGATTTCTTCTCCTTCCGTTTTTTCTCCAGGGGCTCAATTTGCCTGGAAGGTCCACTAGATTCCTTCCTGGAGCTGCCACTTCTTCTGGTGCTGCTGCTTCTCCTAGTAGCACCGCTTTGTCTGCTGCCATGTGGGGATTCCACTGGCTGACTTAGCGGGAGCGAAGCTGGGTCATCTATGGATGACATGACTGCGCACTGGCGCTGCCTCCGTGGCTTCCTTTTATAATCTTACCATTTTTTTTTTTTTTTTTTTAGCCTCTTCTGCGCATGCGCGGGCGTTCTCTCGCGAGCGCCGCCTCCTGCGCTGATCCCGGAAGTCTTCCATGCTCCTACTTCCGGGTTGCCTGCCTGGGAGCGCCGCTGGAAGCGCTGATGCCGCGGCCCCGACAGTGACCCACGCACACGGCCCCACGTTAACCCCTGCAGGTATGACCCCCGGTAGCGCTGCCTGGCACAAGGGGGGGGCGCGCGGCCACCATCCGTGACATGCCTAATGGCCCTGTGTAATGCGATTCGTCCCCTTCCTGGGGGGGGGGATATGCGCCCCTGTCCCCTTAGTGAGCCTTGGCACCATCTTACCTCCGGCCTCACCTGCATTACCAGCTCTGGGGGGGGAACCATCACCTCTCCGCCCAACGCTGCCTCCGGTCCTGGGGCCCCTGCTGCTCATATTATGCAGGCAGGCGGCTACCAGACCAGGTATCCTCTTCTGCAGGTTCCTTCCTAGGAACAGGAAACCAAACTGAGGGAGCGAGGGGGACCGCCCCATTTATCTCTCTGTAGGTTTCCTGTTCCTGGGGCGGATCCCCTCTCTCAGTGGGTGCTGTCGTGGCGAAGAGGAAAAAAAGGAAATAAAGTTCACCAAACACTCCACTTTACAGTTGTGTAGGCCACATTAGATCATATTAAAGTGTAGTACACACACTCTTAGCCAAACTAGTGTTTCTTATACTGGTTAGCAGGTGTTCAGGAATAAGAACACTAAGCCACCCCTTTTTTACTTTTCTGCCTATCTTTATCAGTCTACCATGATGAAGAAGGCAGGGAGTAAGGCACCTGGTCGTGGCCGTGGAGTTTCAGCAGGGAGAGGACGGGGGGATTCAGCAGGGAGAGGACGTGGGGATTCGGTGTCTGCTGTGGCCACCAGTGACCCGGCATCCCCCACTTTTACCAGGCAACAGTCCTTCATGCGCAGCTTTGTAGGACCTCGCCTTACCCCACTGCTGCGTGACGAACAAATTGAAGCCGTTGTCGGATGGATGGCAGCTAACGCATCCACTTCAATGACTTCCACATCCTCCCAGGGCCAGAGCACTGAAGAGCAACCATCTGTCTCTTCACCACCTGCCAAATTGCCCAGGCAGTCTGAGAGCCCTGGACAGGAGCCATCTCAATCTTTACTTCTGTTCTCAGAATCTGTTGGCTTGGAAAGAGGTGGCCAGCCAAGCAGCATTCTAGAGCGTGAAGAGGGAGTATGCAGTGATGCGCAACTGCTTTGTCCCTCTGAATCTGAAGAGGCGGGTGGGCCAGTGCCTATTGTCAGCACACCTCAGTGCTCATCTGATGATGATGAGACTCAGTTGCCAATTTCTGGTGCGTACGGTGCTGGCGAGACAACCCAGGACCAGCCGCTGCTTGAAGAAGGGAGTGGAGATGATGAGGTCCTTGACCCATTGTGGCGTTAGCCACAGGAAGGTGGTGGGAGCAGCTCTGAGGAAGAGATTCCCCGAACGGCCAAAAGAGGAGGGAGAGGGCGGGGGCAGACTTGGTTACCTGTAGCCTCCACTTTGGCACCCGTGAGGAGCAATCCTCTTCCAAAACAGAAAACGGGCGCTCCCAGGACTTGCAGTGCGTGGTCTTTTTTTGACACAGTTGCAGATGACATTTGCTTTGTCAAATGCAAGCTGTGTCATCAGAAAGTTAAATGAGGGAAAAATGTGAGCAACCTCAATACCACAAATATGTGGAAACATGTGCGTACCAAGCACGAGGTGGAGTTACATAGACACACTGAAGATGTAGGCCAACCTTCAGCAGCACCTACCACCTCTTCAGCTCGTGTTGGGGCCTTTTCCTCCAGCTCACACACAGCTGGTTCGGCTTCCTCACTGGAATGCCATGGAAGAACCACTGCCACTGTTGTCCAGAGACCCAGTGAAATTCCACCCACTGAACCACGTTCTCAGTCATCAGCACACTCCCAGGCCACTCACCAGCAATCGGTAGCACAGGTACGGGAGAAAAAGCGGCCATACTCGGCAAACCATCCCCGAGCACTGGCTCTGAATGCCGGCATTGCCAAACTACTGGCCCTTGAGATGCTGTCATTCAGGCTGGTGGAGACTGACACCTTCCGGAACTTGATGTCATTGGCAGTTCCACAATACAATGTGCCCAGCCACTTTTACTTCAGCAGGCAAGCCGTCCCTGCCCTGCAAAAGCATGTGGAGGTAAAAATTAAAAATGCGCTACTAAACGCCATCAGTAGCAAGGTCCACCTGACCACCGATGCGTGGACCAGTAGCCATGGACAGGGACGATACCTTTCCCTCACTGCCCATTGGGTCAATGTTGTGGAGCCGGGTACAGATCTGGAGAGTGGCTCTGTACGTATTCTGCCAACTCCAAGGATTGCAGGAATGCAGTCTGTACATATTGAGTCCTCCTCCTACTCTAGTTCCTCGGAATCAGCACTGTATGAGCCTGTTAGGCCAGATATGAGCACAGGTGTGGCCAAACGTCAACAGGCCGTCCTTAAATTAATTTCTTTGGGGAATCGGAGCCACACAGCACAGGAGCTCTGGAATGTCATTAAGCAGGAGAGCGATGTGTGGTTTGTGCCAGCGAATCTCCAGCCAGGTTTGGTAGTGACAATGGCCGAAATCTAGTGGCAGCTCTGGGCCTAGGCAACCTCACTCACATACCATGTCTGGCACACGTGCTCAATTTGGTCGTGCAGAACTTTCTGAGGGACTATCCGGATCTTGATGCACTGCTGCACAAGGTTAGCCTAGAGTGTGCTCACTTGCGGCGTTCCAGCATGGGAAGATCGCGCATTACATCTCTGCAACGCCGATTCCGCCTGCCAGAACATCGCATCATATATGACCTCCCCACCAGGTGGAATTCAACGTTACATATGTTGGAGCAGTTGTGTGAGCAGCAGGCAGCAGTAATGGAGTACCAGCTGCATCAGGCGCAAACAAGTCGCACTGTGTGCCGGACACACTTCACCACTACTGAGTGGGCCACTATGAGGGACATCTGCCAAGTTTTGCGTGCCTTCGATGACTCCACGCAGATGGCCAGTGCAGATGATGCACTAGTCAGCATGACTGTCCCCCTTATCTGTCTGCTTCAAAAAACCTTACAAGCACTAAGTGAGGAGGTTTTTGAAGAGGTCGAGGATGAGGAGTCAGAAATGCCATCTGCTTCTGGCAAGCCTGCGCAACGTGCCTCCACACAAAGGCCCAGGCAGGGGACACTTAGTGAGGAGGATGACGAGGAGTCAATGGAGGAGGAGGAACACATCTCTCCAGAGGAGGGAGGTACACAAGGCTCTAGTAGTCAGTGTGTACAGCGAGGGTGGGGTGATGCTGAGCAGGCTGAGATACTGCCTCAAGCTGGGGACAGCGTTTCCGGTCCAGTTGGCAGTCTGCAGCACATGGTTGATTTCATGCTGCAGTGCTTGTTAAATGACCGCCGCATCGCCATCATTCTCCACACGGCTGATTATTGGGTGTACACCCTCCTAGATCCTCGCTACCGGGACAACTTACAAAGCCTCATACCACAGTTGAACCGGGAGCGAAAAATGGGGGAGTACCAAGAAACACTTGTGCAGGCCATCATGTTCTCCATTCCCCCTGCAAGTGTTGCTGGTAGTGCTTTTCAAAGCAGCCATGTGGGTAGAGGCAGTGGAGGAAGCTCTGCACAAAGAGGTAGCAGAGGCAGTGCCGCAGGACAAGGCAAGGCCAGTATGGCCCAAATGTGGAAAAGTTTTGTGGGACCGCCACAAACGGCTACACCATCACAGACGGCTCCAGTCAGCAGGAGGCAACGTTTCCGTCAGATGGTGACAGACTACTTGTCTTGCCCTGTTAGTGTACTCCCAGACAGCTATTCCCCGTTCAAGTATTGGGTCTCTAAGCTGGATACATGGCCAGAGCTTAGCCAGTATGCATTGGAGGTGCTGGCTTGCCCTGCTGCCAGTGTATTATCGGAACGTGTCTTTAGTGCTGCAGGTGGTGTGGTAACAGACCGTCGCACGCGACTATCCGCCGATAATGTTGACAGGCTTACTTTTCTGAAAATGAACAAGGCCTGGATCTCACCTGAATTTGCCAGTCCTCTTCCAGAATAAATAATTGGCTGGCAACAGGATTCAGGTCTCCTGTTGTGTTCATGTTTCGATGACCTGAACTTTATTTCCTGGGCTACAGCAACGCCCATTGTTGCTCAGAAGTGCTGTCCACACAGACAAAACACTCGCTCATGTGTAAGTGGGGTTCGGTAACGTCAGCTGATCCCCTGCTGTGTGTACGGCAAACTCTCCTGCTGCCTACAACTTCTGACTACCTCTGATTTCATATGTTCTCTGATTTGCCCTCTGTCTCCACTCTGTTTTGAGTATTTACTCCGGCCTACAACACCGCCTGTTTCTGCTCTCAAGTGCCGTCTGCACAATCCACACTTGTTCCTGTGTTACCTGGGTCTTGTAACATCTGCTCATCTCCAGAGGTGAGTCCGGCAATGTCTCCTGCTTTGTCTACATTCCCACTACTTGTAGTGGAAAAGTGGACAGAGCAGGAGACATTGCCTGACTCACCTCTAGGGAGAAGCTGCTGTTACAGAACCCCAGTAACACAGGAACAAGTGAGGGTTGTGCAGACGGCATTTCAGAGCAGCAACTGGCGTGGTTGGAAGCCAGAGGATATACTCGAAACAGAGTGAAGACAGAGGCCTAATTGGAGTACGTTGACAGTTAGTAGTAGTCTAGAAACAATCGAAAACTGCCACCAAGTAGGCCTCGGCCTACTACCTGATTTTCCCTGGGCTCCGACACCGCCAGTTGGTGCTCAGAAGTGCTGTCCACACAGACAAAACACTTGCTCATGTGTAAGTGGGGTTCGGTAACGTCATCTGATCCCCTGCTGTGTGTATGGCAAAGTGTCCTGCTCCCTCCACAGTCAAACAACCTCAGATTTACACCTGGCTCCAAGTAGGCCTTGGCCTACTACCTGATTTTCCCTGGGCTCCGACACCGCCAGTTGGTGCTCAGAAGTGCTGTCCGCACAGACAAAACACTCGCTCAAGTGTAAGTGGGGTTCGGTAACGTCAGCTGATCCCCTGCTGTGTGTACGGCAAACTCTCCTGCTGCCTACAACTTCTGACTACCTCTGATTTCATATGTTCTCTGATTTGCCCTCTGTCTCCACTCTGTTTTGAGTATTTACTCCGGCCTACAACACCGCCTGTTTCTGCTCTCAAGTGCCGTCTGCACAATCCACACTTGTTCCTGTGTTACCTGGGTCCTGTACCATCTGCTCATCTCCAGAGGTGAGTCCGGCAATGTCTCCTGCTTTGTCTACATTCCCAATACTTGTAGTGGAAAAGTGGACAGAGCAGGAGACATTGCCTGACTCACCTCTAGGGAGAAGCTGCTGTTACAGAACCCCAGTAACACAGGAACAAGTGTGGGTTGTGCAGACGGCATTTCAGAGCAGCAACTAGCGTGGTTGGAAGCCAGAGGAAATACTCGAAACAGAGTGAAGACAGAGGCCTAATTGGAGTACATTGACAGTTAGTAGTAGTCTAGAAACAATCGAAAACTGCCACCAAGTAGGCCTCGGCCTACTACCTGATTTTACCTGGGCTCCGACACCGCCAGTTGGTGCTCAGAAGTGCTGTCCACACAGACAAAACACTCGCTCATGTGTAAGTGGGGTTCGGTAACGTCAGCTGATCCCCTGCTGTGTGTACGGCAAACTCTCCTGCTGCCTCCAAATTCAAACGTCTTATCTTAAACTGCCTCCAAGTAGGCCTCAGCCTACAAAATGACTATCCCTGGGCTCCAACATCATCAGTTGTTGCTCGGAAGTGCTGTCCACACAGAAACAAACACTCGTTCATGTGTAAGTGGGGTTCGGTAACGTCAGCTGATCCCCAGCTGTGTGGAGGGCAAAGTGCTGCTGCATCCAAATTGTAACTACTTCAGATTTAAACATTCTCTGATTTGGCCTCTGTCTCCATTCTGTCTCTAGTATTTCCCCTGACCTCCAGCACCGCCAGTTCCTGCTCACAGTTGCCGTCCATGCAGTCCACACTTGTTCCTGTGTTCCTGGTGTTCTGTTACGTGAGCAGATCCCCCAATGTGTGTCCGGCACTGTCTCCTACGCTGTCCACCTTCCCACTACAAGCGGTGGGAATGTGGACAGAGCAGGAGACAGTGGCAGACACACATCAGGGGATCTGCTGACATTACAGAACCCCAGTAACACAGGAACACGAGTGGATTGGGCAGACGGCTGCTGTACGCATAAACTGGCGGTGTTGGTGGTCACGTGAAATCCTGGAAACAGAGTGGAGACAGATGCCTAATTGGAGCACGTTGACAGTCTGTTGTAGCCTACAAACAATCTAAAACTACCACCAAGTAGGCCTCGGCCTTCACCATGATTGTCCCTGGGTTCCAACAACGCCAGTTGGTGCTGGGCAGTGTCTTTGGCACGGGTACTCCCTGTTGCCCAGCCTGGTTCCAGCACGCCAGCTGTTTCCGGGTAGTGTCAAGGTCACTATGCCACCAATCCGTTGTCCTGTCGTCTTGCGGCCAGGTTAGCCGACTCTACGGTGCCTGCAGTTTTGGTGACTCCTATGTGGGCTGCGGGAACTGGCACTGAAGGCTGGATCCGTAGTGCCAATGGGACATGGACCCCCTGTAGGACTGTGGGTTTCGGTAACTGCGGCCGGCTTGCGGCCTGGCTACTTTGCTTTGGATGGGTACCTTCTGCTACCCACCCGGGTGCCAGCACTGTCAGCTGGTTCTCGCCAGAGCCTTTGGCCTAGGTGCCTCCATCTCGGTATCCGAAGGTCCAGCACCGTCAGCTGGTCCTTGGTAGTGCTTTCTAGCACAGGTACCTCCTGCCTAGTAACCGTGGTCCAGCAACGTCAGCTGTTCCTCGGTAGTGCCATTGGCTCTTGTAGCTTTTGCTACCCATCTGGGTTCCAGCACCGTCAGCTGGTTCTCGGCAGTGTCTTTGGCACGGGTACTCCCTGTTGCCCAGCCTGGTTCCAGCACGCCAGCTGTTTCCGGGTAGTGTCAAGGTCACTATGCCACCAATCCGTTGCCCTGTCGTCTTGCGGCCGGGTTAGCCGACTCTACGGTGCCTGCAGTTTAGGTGACTCCTATGTGGGCTGCGGGAACTGGCACTGAAGGCTGGATCCGTAGTGCCAATGGGACATGGACCCCCTGTAGGACTGTGGGTTTCGGTAACTGCGGCCGGCTTGCGGCCTGGCTACTTTGCTTTGGATGGGTACCTTCTGCTACCCACCCGGGTGCCAGCACTGTCAGCTGGTTCTCGCCAGAGCCTTTGGCCTAGGTGCCTCCATCTCGGTATCCGAAGGTCCAGCACTGTCAGCTGGTCCTTGGTAGTGCTTTCTAGCACAGGTACCTCCTGCCTAGTAACCGTGGTCCAGCAACGTCAGCTGTTCCTCGGTAGTGCCATTGGCTCTTGTAGCTTTTGCTACCCATCTGGGTTCCAGCACCGTCAGCTGGTTCTCGGCAGTGTCTTTGGCATGGGTACTCCCTGTTGCCCAGCCTGGTTCCAGCACGCCAGCTGTTTCCGGGTAGTGTCAAGGTCACTATGCCACCAATCCGTTGTCCTGTCGTCTTGCGGCCGGGTTATCCGACTCTACGGTGCCTGCAGTTTAGGTGACTCCTATGTGGGCTGCGGCAACTGGCACTGAAGGCTGGATCCGTAGTGCCAATGGGACATGGACCCCCTGTAGGACTGTGGGTTTCGGTAACTGTGGCCGGCTTGCGGCCTGGCTACTTTGCTTTGGATGGGTACCTTCTGTTACCCACCCGGGTTCCAGCACTGTCAGCTGGTTCTCACCAGAGCCTTTGGCCTAGGTGCCTCCATCTCGGTATCCGAAGGTCCAGCACCGTCAGCTGGTCCTTGGTAGTGCTTTCTAGCACAGGTACCTCCTGCCTAGTAACCGTGGTCCAGCAACGTCAGCTGTTCCTCGGTAGTGCCATTGGCTTTTGTAGCTTTTGCTACCCATCTGGGTTCCAGCACCGTCAGCTGGTTCTCGCCAGAGCCTTTGGCCTAGGTGCCTCCATCTCGGTATCCGAAGGTCCAGCACTGTCAGCTGGTCCTTGGTAGTGCTTTCTAGCACAGGTACCTCCTGCCTAGTAACCGTGGTCCAGCAACGTCAGCTGTTCCTCGGTAGTGCCATTGGCTCTTGTAGCTTTTGCTACCCATCTGGGTTCCAGCACCGTCAGCTGGTTCTCGGCAGTGTCTTTGGCACGGGTAATCCCTGTTGCCCAGCCTGGTTCCAGCACGCCAGCTGTTTTCGGGTAGTGTCAAGGTCACTATGCCACCAATCCGTTGTCCTGTCATCTTGCGGCCGGGTTAGCCGACTCTACGGTGCCTGCAGTTTAGGTGACTCCTATGTGGGCTGCGGGAACTGGCACTGAAGGCTGGATCCATAGTGCCAATGGGACATGGACCCCCTGTAGGACTGTGGGTTTCGGTAACTGCGGCCGGCTTGCGGCCTGGCTACTTTGCTTTGGATGAGTACCTTCTGCTACCCACCCGGGTGCCAGCACTGTCAGCTGGTTCTCGCCAGAGCCTTTGGCCTAGGTGCCTCCATCTCGGTATCCGAAGGTCCAGCACCGTCAGCTGGTCCTTGGTAGTGCTTTCTAGCACAGGTACCTCCTGCCTAGTGACCGTGGTCCAGCAACGTCAGCTGTTCCTCGGTCGTGCCATTGGCTCTTGTAGCTTTTGCTACCCATCTGGGTTCCAGCACCGTCAGCTGGTTCTCGGCAGTTTCTTTGGCACGGGTACTCCCTGTTGCCCAGCCTGGTTCCAGCACGCCAGCTGTTTCCGGGTAGTGTCAAGGTCACTATGCCACCAATCCGTTGTCCTGTCGTCTTGCAGCCGGGTTAGCAGACTCTACGGTGCCTGCAGTTTAGGTGACTCCTATGTGGGCTGCGGGAACTGGCACTGAAGGCTGGATCCGTAGTGCCAATGGGACATGGACCCCCTGTAGGACTGTGGGTTTCAGTAACTGCGGCCGGCTTGCGGCCTGGCTACTTTGCTTTGGATGGGTACCTTCTGCTACCCACCCGGGTGCCAGCACTGTCAGCTGGTTCTCGCCAGAGCCTTTGGCCTAGGTGCCTCCATCTCGGTATCCGAAGATCCAGCACCGTCAGCTGGTCCTTGGTAGTGCTTTCTAGCACAGGTACCTCCTGCCTAGTAACCGTGGTCCAGCAACGTCAGCTGTTCCTCGGTAGTGCCATTGGCTCTTGTAGATTTTGCTACCCATCTGGGTTCCAGCACCGTCAGCTGGTTCTCGGCAGTGTCTTTGGCACGGGTACTCCCTGTTGCCCAGCCTGGTTCCAGCACGCCAGCTGTTTCCGGGTAGTGTCAAGGTCACTATGCCACCAATCCGTTGTCCTGTCGTCTTGCGGCCGGGTTAGCCGACTCTACGGTGCTTGCAGTTTAGGTGACTCCTATGTGGGCTGCGGGAACTGGCACTGAAGGCTGGATCCGTATTGCCCATGGGACATGGACCCCCTGTAGGACTGTGGGTTTCGGTAACTGCGGCAGGCTTGCGGCATGGTTACTTTTCTTTGGATGGGTACCTTCTGCTACCCACCCGGGTTCCAGCACTGTCAGCTGGTTCTCACCAGAGCCTTTGGCCTAGGTGCCTCCATCTCGGTATCCAAGGTCCAGCACCGTCAGCTGGTCCTTGGTAGTGCTTTTTAGCACAGGTACCTTCTGCTTAGTAACCGTGGTCCAGCACCGTCAGTTGGTCCTCGGTAGTGCCATTGGCTCTTGTTCCTTCTGCTACCCATCCGGGTGCCAGCACTGTCAGCTGGTTCTTGCCAGAGCCTTTGGCCTAGGTGCCTCCATCTCGGTATCCGAAGTCCAGCACCATCAGCTGGTCCTTGGTAGTGCTTTTTAGCACAGGTACCTTCTGCTTAGTAACCATGGTCCAGCACCGTCAGTTGGTCCTCGGTAGTGCCATTGGCTCTTGTTCCTTCTGCTACCCATCCGGGTTCCAGCACTGTCTGCTGGTTCTCGCCAGAGCCTTTGCCCTAGGTGCCTCCATCTCGGTATCTGAGCTCCAGCAACGTCAGCTGGTCTTTGGTAGTGGTTTCTAGCACAAGTACCTCCTGCATAGTAACCGGGGTCCAGCACCGTCAGCTGTTCCTCAGTAGTGCCATTGGCTATTGTTCCTTCTGCTGCCACTACGGGTTCCAGTACTGTCAGCTGGTTCTCGCTAGTTTCTCAGCCTTCTTGTACCTTCTGCTACATTTCCAAGATCAAGCTTTTTGAAATTGTCTTTGGTAATCCTTATTGATCTCCATGACGACAACCCTGATGATGACGACGCTGAAGACCACACCAAAGAAGACCAGAAATATGACCCTAAATAATAAGACCAAGAGGACAAAGAACATGAAGACAACCATCAAGATACAGAACAAAAGACAGAAGAACAAGAAGCAGAAGAAGCAAAAGCAGAAGAACAGAAAGCAGAAGAACATTAAGGATAAGACTAAAAATCAGCATAGAAGAAATCAAAATTATAAGCAGAAGAAGAATAAGCAGTAAATGGGGGTGAGTCCGTTCCTCCTTGTGGTGCCCATGGAAAATGCCTGCTGCTGCAGGCCAAACTGAACGCGGACAAATCCTGTTGTAAATCTTTTGTGACAGGCAGAACGTAAGGTGTAATCTTATAACTTTTATAGATAAGTACTAAAGGAATGCCTGTCACCATAAGAAAATGAAGACAAAGAAGAATAGGAAGAAGATGAAGAAATAGCATATGAAAATTAATAATAGCTGAATAAGAAGAATATGAAGAATGGAAAAAAAAAATTAATGGGAAGAAGGTGAAGAAGAAGAAGATGAATAAGGTGAAGAAAAAGTTGATGAAAAAAATGCTACTGCTGCGGATCATGAAGGAGAAAGTGTGGGAGAAGTACAAAAGAAGGTGAAGAGCATGGAAGTTGTGACTAAATATAAAAAAGTTAACATAGTCAATATCTTTTTAACTCCGAACGTCTTGAAAAAAAAAAATTGGAATTAATGCTATGCCATGTGATTTGAATAAACCTCTATGCCTTTAATGTCTCCTCCACCTCCCACAATACATTCTACATGATTCTTATTTGTTCTCAATTATGTAGAATTAGCCAACAAGGAAATAAAGGGCTTTTTTAAATTCCGATACCGGAAGTCCCATTGACTTGAATGGGACTTCCGGTATCGGAATCGGCGATACCCGTTATTTTTTTCGTATCGGGCGATACCATCCGATACGATATTTTGGGGTATTGAACGGTATCGCTCAACACTAGTGATGAGCAATTATATAAACAACTAGCTGAAGAGCTCGGCGCTGTCCGGGCATAGTAACTAACTGTGGTTAGTCATAGCAAATTATAATTATCCTCCATCCCATAGTCCCATGCCCATATACCCATCATACATATTCACGATCCCATAGGCTCATGCCCATATACCCATCATACATATCCTCCATCCCATAGTCCCATGCCCATATACCCATCATACATATTCGTCATCCTATAGTCGAGTGCCCATGTACCCATCACACATCCTTCATCTCATAGTCCCATGCCCATATACCCATCATACATATCCTCCATCCCATAGTCCCGTGCCCATATACCCGTCATACATATCCCCCATCCCATAGTCCAGTGCCCATATACCCATCACACATCCTCCATCCCATAGTCAACCATTATGACATCATAATGAGCGGCGGGGCTTGCAAACTATGACGACATCAGCGTCGCCATGGCAACCATTATGACATCATAATGAGGGGCGGGGCTTGATACACACACACACACACACACACACACACACTTTTTCCCCATTATGTAGATAGGGGCAAAATTGTTTGGTGAATTGGAACGCGCGGGGATAAAATTTCGCCTCACAACATAGCCTAGGACGCTCTCGGGGTCCAGACGTGTGACTGTGCCAAATTTTGTGGCTGTAGCTGCAACGGTGCGGATGCCTATCTCAGACATACACACATACATACACACTCTTGAGCTTTATATATTAGATATGGAAATGGAGTTCAGTATAAAGCAGAAAGATTGTAAAAAGCACAAAGCACTTTTGGCATTATTTGCACATGTGGATCCTATGGACTATAATGAAAGAAACTGTATGCACTTAAATGTATTTTTGTAATGTAAAATGATTGGCACTATTAAGAGATTGTTATATGGTCTACAAATAGACACCTTTTTGTAACACCCACTGCTTGAGAAAGGCTCAGTTGAGCCGAAACTTTGCAAAGATATGTGGGCTGAATAAACTCACTACCACTTGAAAGACTAACTATGGAGTGCTGCCTTTATTTGGAATGAATATCTATCTCTCTATCTATCTACTGTATATCTATATCTATCTACTGTATATCTATCTATATGTCTATCTATCTCTATATCTCTATCTAGCTATCTCTATATCTATCTCTATATCCATCTCTATATCTATCTATCTATCTACTGTATATCTATCTATCTATCTATCTCTATATCAATCTATCTAGCTATCTCTATCTCTCTATCTATCTCTATATCTATCTATTTATCTCTATATCTATCTATCTCTATATATATCTATCTATCTCTATCCATCCCTATATCTCTATCTATCTATTCTATCTATCTCTGTATCTATATATCTATCTATCTCAATTTTAGATAGATAGATATAGAGAGATAGATAGAGATACTGTAGAGATATAGATAGATAGATATAGATATAGAGATAGATATAGACTATCTATATCTCTATATCTATCTCTCTATCTCTCTATCTATCTATCTATCTATCTATCTATCCATCTATCCATAGATATATCTATCTATCCCTATATCTATTTATTTATCCATTACCTATCTTCTATATATCTATCAATCCATAGATTTATCTATTTATCCTCTATCTACTGTATATCTATCTATCTCTTTCTCTATCTCTCTCTCTATCTCTATCTCTATCTATCTTTCTATCTATCGCTATATCTATCTACTGTATATCTATACCTATCTACTGTATATCTACATCTATCTAGCTACAGTCATATGTAAAATTTTGGGCACCTCTATTAATGTTAACCTTTTTTCTTTATAACAATTTTGGTTTTTGCAACAGCTATTTCAGTTTCATATATCTATTAACTGATGGGCTCAGTTATATTTCTGGATTCAAATGAGGTTTATTGTACTAACAGAAAATGTGCAATCTGCATTTAAACAAAATTTGACCGGTGCAAAAGTATGGGCACCCTTATCATTTTCTTGATTTGAACACTCCTAACTACTTTTTACTGACTTCCTGAAGCACTAAATTGGTTTTGCAACCTCATTGAGCTTTGAACTTCATAGCCAGGTGTATCAAATCATGAGAAAAGGTATTTAAGGTGGCCACTTGCAAGTAGTTCTCCTATTTGATTCTCCTATGAAGAGTGGCATCATGGGCTCCTCAAAACAACTCTCATATGATCTGAAAACAAAGATTATTCAACATAGCTTTTCAGGGGAAGGATGCAAAAAGTTGTCTCAGAGATTTAACCTGTCAGTTTCCACTGTGAGGAACATAGTAAGGAAATGGAAGAACACAGGTACAGTTCTTGTTAAGCCCAGAAGTGGCAGGCCAAGAAAAATATCAGAAAGGCAGAGAAGAAGAATGGTGAGAACAGTCAAGGACAATCCACAGACCACCTCCAAAGACCTGCAGCATCATCTTGCTGCAGATGGTGTCACTGTGCATCGGTCAACAATACAGCGCACTTTGCACAAGGAGAAGCTGTATGGGAGAGTGATGCGAAAGAAGCCGTTTCTGCAAGCACGCCACAAACAGAGTCGCCTGAGGTATGCAAAAGCACATTTGGACAAGCCAGTTACATTTTGGAAGAAGGTCCTGTGAACTGATGAAACAAAGATTGAGTTGTTTGGTCATACAAAAAGGCGTTATGCATGCGCTGTATTGTTGACCGATGCACAGTGACACCATCTGCAGCAAGATGATGCTGCAGGTCTTTGGAGGTGGTCTGTGGATTGTCATTGACTGTTCTCACCATTCTTCTTCTCTGCCTTTCTGATATTTTTCTTGGCCTGCCACTTCTGGGCTTAACAAGAACTGTACCTGTGTTCTTCCATTTCCTTACTATGTTCCTCACAGTGGAAACTGACAGGTTAAATCTCTGAGACAACTTTTTGTATCCTTCCCCTGAAAAGCTATGTTGAATAATCTTTGTTTTCAGATCATTTGAGAGTTGTTTTGAGGAGCCCATGATGCCACTCTTCATAGGAGAATCAAATAGAAGAACTACTTGCAAGTGGCCACCTTAAATACCTTTTCTCATGATTTGATACACCTGGCTATGAAGTTCAAAGCTCAATGAGGTTACAAAACCAATTTAGTGCTTCAGGAAGTCAGTAAAAAGTAGTTAGGAGTGTTCAAATCAAGAAAATGATAAGGGTGCCCATACTTTTGCACCGGTCAATTTTGTTTAAATGCAGATTGCACATTTTCTGTTAGTACAATAAACCTCATTTGAATCCAGAAATATAACTTAGTCCATCAGTTATTAGATATATGAAACGGAAATAGCTGTTGCAAAAAACAAAATTGTTATAAAGAAAAAAGGTTAACATTAATAGGGGTGCCCAAACTTTTACATATGACTGTATCTATTTATCTATCTATGTAGCTATCTATACAGTTGTGGCCAACAGTATTGACACCCCTGCAATTCGATCAGATAATACTCAGTTTCTTCCTGAAAATGATTGCAAACACAAATTCTTTGGTATTATTATCTTCATTTAATTTGTCTTAAATGAAAAAAACACAAAAAGAATTGTCCTAAAGCCAAATTGGATATAATTCCACACCAAACATAAAAAAGAGGGTGGACAAAAGTATTGGCACTGTTCGAAAAATCATGTGATGCTTCTCTAATTTGTGTAATTAACAGCACCTGTAACTTACCTGTGGCACCTAACAGGTGTTGGCAATGACTAAATCACACTTGCAGCCAGTTGACATGGATTAAAGTTGACTCAACCTCTGTCCTGTGTCCTTGTGTGTACCACATTGAGCATGGAGAAAAGAAAGAAGACCAAAGAACTGTCTGAGGACTTGAGAAACAAAATTGTGAGGAAGCATGAGCAATCTCAAGGCTACAAGTCCATCTCCAAAGATCTGAATGTTCCTGTGTCTACCGTGCGCAGTGTCATCATGAAGTTTAAAGCCCATGGCACTGTGGCTAACCTCCCTAGATGTGGACGGAAAAGAAAAATTGACAAGAGATTTCAATGCAAGATTGTGCGGATGTTGGATAAAAAACCTCGACTAACATCCAAACAAGTTCAAGCTGCCCTGCAGTCCAAGGGAGCAACAGTGTCAACCTGTACTATCCTTCGGCGTCTGAATGAAAAGGGACTGTATGGTAGGAGACCCAGGAAGACCCCACTTCTTACCCCGAGACATAAAAAAGCCAGGCTGGAGTTTGCCAAAACTTACCTGAAAAAGCCTAAAACGTTTTGGAAGAATGTTCTCTGGTCAGATGAGACAAAAGTAGAGCTTTTTGGGCAAAGGCATCAACATAGAGTTTGCAGGAGAAAAAAAGAGGCATTCAAAAAAAAGAACACGGTCCCTACAGTCAAACATGGCGGAGGTTCCCTGATGTTTTGGGATTGCTTTGCTGCCTCTGGCACTGGACTGCTTGACCGTGTGCATGGCATTATGAAGTCTGAAGACTACCAACAAATTTTGCAGCATAATGTAGGGCCCAGTTTGAGAAAGCTGGGTCTCCCTCAGAGGTCATGGGTCTTCCAGCAGGACAATGACCCAAAATACACTTCAAAAAGCATTAGAAAATGGTTTGAGAGAAAGCACTGGAGACTTCTAAGGTGGCCAGCAATGAGCCCAGACCTGAATCCCATAGAACACCTGTGGAGAGATCGAAAAATGGCAGTTTGGTGAAGGCACCCTTCAAATATCAGGGACCTGGAGCAGTTTGCCAAAGAAGAATGGTCTAAAATTCCAGCAGAGCATTGTAAGAAACTCATTGATGGTTATTGGAAGCGGTTGGTCGCAGTTATTTTGGCTAAAGGTTGTGCAACCAAGTATTAGGCTGAGGGTGCCAATACTTTTGTCTGGCCCATTTTTGGAGTTTTGTGTGAAATGATCAATGTTTTGCTTTTTGCTTCATTCTCTTTTGTGTTTTTTCATTTGAGACAAATTAAATGAAGATAATAATACCAAAGAATTTGTGTTTGCAATCATTTTCAGGAAGAAACTGAGTATTATCTGACAGAATTGCAGGGGTGTCAATACTTTTGGCCACAACTGTATCTCTATATCTATCTCTAATCTATAGCTATCTACGAGTATCTATCTCTATTTCAATCTATCATCTATCTATCGATCTATCTCTATATCTATCTTTCTGTCTATCTATCTTTCTATCTATCTATCTATCTATCTATCTATCTCTATAGCTATCTATCTCTATCTATTATCTATATCATCTATCTATCTATCTATCTGTCTATCTCTATATCTATTTATCCATTATCTATCTATCTATCTATCCATCGATCTATCTATGTATCCCATATCTATCTATCAATCTATATATAGCATTATACTTTATGAGGGCGGGCAGCAATATACCCTATGAGGGGGTGCATTATACCTTATGAGGGGGCAGCATTAAATTCTATGAGGGGGCAGCATTAAATTCTATGAAGGGGTGCATTATACCTTATGAGGGGGCAGCATTATATTCTATGAGGGGGTGCACTATACCCTATGAGGGGGGCAGCATTATACCCTATGAGGGGGTGCAGTTTAACCTGTGAGGGCGGCAGCATTATATTCTATGAGGGGGTGCATTATACCCTATGAGGGGGGCAGCATTATACCCTATGAGAGGGGGCAGCATTATACCCTATGGGGGGCAGCATTACACCCTATGAGGCGGTGCATTATTCCCTGTGAGGGGGGCAGCATTATATTCTATGAGGGGGTGCATTATACTCTATGAGGAGGGCAGCATTATACCCTATGAGGGGGGGCAGCATCATACCCTATGAGGGGGGCAGCATTATACCCTATGAGGGGGGCAGCGTTATACCCTATGAGGGGGGCAGCGTTATACCCTATGAGGGGGGCAGCATTATACCCTATGAGGGGGAAGCATTATATTCTATGAGATGGCTACATTATATTCTATGAGGGGGCTGCATTATACTATATGAGGGGGCTGCTTTATATTCTATGAGGGAGGCTACCCCAACTCCTGCTACATAATTAAGACATGTACTACCTTATATTATACCCAGATAGTAGCGTGTTTTACCGCACAATTGGTGGTCTTGTATTTATCTCTGTGTAGCTACAAAGTGGGCCCCAAGAATGATTTTCTCTGGTGGGCCCAAGGTGTTCCAGTCTGACGCTGCCTGCTTGGCACTGTGTCCTCTGGGGGAGGGGTCCAGCAAACTCTCAGTTAAATTGGTGACACCGTTTCAGGACTTCTCTTTATGTCTCCTCTCTAGGCCGTGTCTCTGCGTTGATCTCTCCTTTCTTTCCTGCCCTGCGCCTTCATAAGCAGTGTCCCCAATCCAGCAGCCTCGGACCTTGCTGAGCGACGTGGGTCAGGCCCCGGGGTCCTCTATCTCTATGGCTGCCTTTTTGAGGAATGCTTGTGGATTTGGCTGAGGCACTTAAAGTTACCTCAGCCTCCGGCTTTCTAACTGAGCCTTGTAGTTCTCCACTAGCCTCAGGGGCTGTCTCCCTTACTGCGACCTGGTCCTTCCCTTCCAGGATACGGGCCCCACGGGTGGCTTATCGCACTATCCGTGCCCCAAGGACCCCTTCTTTCCTGTCTAGGAGCATACTCAAGATGTTTCTTGCTTCTCTCTAAACTCCCTTTCAGTTCTTCTTCCTTCACTCTGGCTTTGACTCCCCTTACTCCTTCGCTGTCCCGTCACCAACTGACTGGATCTTCCAGAAAGATCTTTTACCTCAGGCTTAACTCCGCCCACTCACTGTCACCTTTCTGTCACTGATTGGCTGCACTCCTTGTCACCCCATCTCCTTAGCTCCTCCCTCTTCTCTACCTTTCTCACTCACCTACTAACACCCTTACCTAGCTAGTCTGGGATGAGGCCATCCTCCCGAAGGGTACACCCAGATGCCCTGACTGAACAAGCGTGTGTTGTGTGCAAGTGTAGAAGTCCCAGCTGGTGCTCCCTCCTTACCTGAGGGTGGGATACCACACCTCTGGATGAGGTGCAGTACCTCTGTGGCGACCGGTGCCCCAGGGGCGCCACATGAGTACAGTGGATGTGGGTACAGTAGGTATGAGAACAGTGGCTGTGAGTACAGTGGCTGTGAGTACAGTAGGTGTGAGTACAGTGGTTGTGAGTACGGTAGGTACAGTGGCTGTGAGTACAGTAGCTGTGAGTACAGTTGCTGAGTACGGTAGGTACAGTAGGTGTGAGTACAGTAGGTGTGAGTACAGTAGGTGTGAGTACAGTAGGTACATTGGCTGTGAGTACAGTGGCTGAGAGTACAGTGGCTGAGTACGGTAGGTACAGTGGGTGTGAGTACAGTAGGTGTGAATACAGTGGCTGTGAGTACGGTAGGTACAGTGGCTGTGAGCACAGTGGCTGAGTACGGTAGGTACAGTGGGTGTGAGTACAGTAGGTGTGAGTACAGTGGGTGTGAGTACAGTGGGAGTGAGTACAGTAGGTGTGAGCACAGTGGCTGTGAGTACAGTGGCTGTGAGTACAGTAGGTGTGAGTACAGTGGCTGTGAGTACAGTGGCTGAGTACGGTAGGTACATTGGGTGTGAGTACAGTAGGTGTGAGTACAGTAGGTGTGAGTACAGTGGGTGTGAGCACAGTGGCTGTGAGTATGGTAGATACAGTGGCTGTGAGTACAGTAGGTGTGAGCACAGTGGCTGTGAGTACAGTGGCTGTGAGTACAGTAGGTGTGAGTACAGTGGCTGTGAGTACAGTGGCTGAGTACGGTAGGTACAGGGGGTGTGAGTACAGTAGGTGTGAGTACAGTGGCTGTGAGTACGGTAGGTACAGTGGCTGGGAGTACAGTGGCTGGGAGGTACAGTGGTCGAGTACGGTAGGTACAGTGGGTGTCAGTACAGTAGGTGTGAGTACAGTGTGTGTGTGTACAGTAGGTGTGAGTACAGTAGGTGTGAGTACAGTGGCTGAGTACAGTAGGTGTGAGCACAGTGGCTGTGAGTACAGTAGGTACAGTGGCTGTGAGTACAGTGGCTGAGTACAGTAGGTACAGTGGGTGTGAGTACAGTAGGTGTGAATACAGTGGCTGTGAGTACGGTAGGTACAGTGGCTGTGAGTACAGTGGCTGACTACAGTAGGTACAGTGGCTGTGAGTACAGTGGCTGTGAGTACAGTGGCTGAGTACGGTAGGTACAGTGGGTGTGAGTACAGTAGGTGTGAGTACAGTAGGTGTGAGTACGGTGGCTGTGAGTCTGGTAGGTGTGAGTTCAGTGGCTGTGAGTACGGTAGGTACAGTGGCTGTGAGTACAGTGGCTGTGAGTACAGTGGCTGAGTGAGGTAGGTACAGTGGGTGTGAGTAGAGTAGGTGTGAGTACGGTGGCTGTGAGTACAGTAGGTGTGAGTACAGTGGCTGTGAGTACAGTAGATACAGTGGCTGTGAGTACAGTGGCTGAGTGCGGTAGGTACAGTGGGTGTGAGTACAGTAGGTGTGAGTAGAGTAGGTGTGAGTACGGTGGCTGTGAGTACAGGAGGTGTGAGTACAGTGGCTGTGAGTACGGTAGGTACAGTGGCTGTGAGTACAGTGGGTGTGAGTACAGTGGCTGTGAGTACGGTAGGTACAGTGGCTGTGAGTACCGTGGGTGTGAGTACAGTGGCTGTGAGTATGGTAGGTATAGTGGCTGTGAGTACAGTGGCTGAGTACGGTAGGTACAGTGGGTGTGAGTACATTAGGTGTGAGCACAGTGGGTGTGAGTACAGTGGCTGTGAGTACGGTAGGTATAGTGGCTGTGAGTACAGTGGCTGAGTACGGTAGGTACAGTGGGTGTGAGAACATTAGGTGTGAGCACAGTGGGTGTGAGTACATGGCTGTGAGTACAGTAGGTATAGTGGCTGTGAGTACAGTGGCTGAGTACGGTAGGTACAGTGGGTGTGAATACAGTAGGTGTGAGTACAGTAGGTGTGAGTACAGTGGGTGTGAGTGTGGTAGGTATAGTGGCTGTGAGTACAGTGGCTGAATACGGTAGGTACAGTGGGTGTCAGTACATTAGGTTTGAGCACAGTGGGTGTGAGTACAGTGGCTGTGAGTACGGTAGGTATAGTGGTTGTGAGTACAGTGGCTGAGTACGGTAGGTACGGTGGGTGTGAGTACAGTAGGTGTGAGTACAGTAGGTGTGAGTACAGTGGCTGTGAGTATGGTAGGTATAGTGGCTGTGAGTACAGTGGCTGAGTACGGTAGGTACAGTGGGTGTGAGTACATTAGGTGTGAGCACAGTGGGTGTGAGTACAGTAGGTGTGAGTACAGTGGCTGTGAGTACGGTAGGTATAGTGGCTGTGAGTACAGTGGCTAAGTACGGTAGGTACGGTGGGTGTGAGTACAGAAGGTGTGAGTACAGTAGGTGTGAGTAAAGTGGCTGTGAGTACAGTGGCTGTGAGTATGGTAGGTATAGTGGCTGTAAGTACAGTGGCTGAGTACGGTAGGTACAGTGGGTGTGAGTACAGTAGGTGTGAGTACAGTAGGTGTGAGTACGGTAGGTATAGTGGCTGTGAGTACAGTGGCTGAGTACGGTAGGTACAGTGGGTGTGAGTACATTAGGTGTGAGCACAGTTGGTGTGAGTACAGTGACTGTGAGTACGGTAGGTATAGTGGCTGTGAGTACAGTGGCTGAGTACGGTAGGTACAGTAGGTGTGAGTACAGTAGGTGTGAGTACAGTAGGTGTGAGTACAGTAGGCATAGTGGATGTGAGTACAGTGGCTGAGTATGGTAGGTACAATGGGTGTGAGTACATTAGGTGTGAGCACAGTGGGTGTGAGTACAGTGGCTGTGAGTACGGTAGGTATAGTGGCTGTGAGTACAGTGGCTGAGTACGGTAGGTACAGTGGGTGTGAGTACATTAGGTGTGAGCACAGTGGGTGTGAGTACAGTGGCTGTGAGTACAGTAGGTATAGTGGCTATGAGTACAGTGGCTGAGTACGGTAGGTACAGTGGGTGTGATTACAGTAGGTGTGAGTACAGTAGGTGTGAGTACAGTGGGTGTGAGTGTGGTAGGTATAGTGGCTGTGAGTACATTGGCTGAGTACGGTAGGTACAGTGGGTGTCTGTACATTAGGTGTGAGCACAGTGGGTGTGAGTACAGTGGCTGTGAGTACGGTAGGTATAGTGGCTGTGAGTACAGTGGCTGAGTACGGTAGGTACGGTGGGTGTGAGTACAGTAGGTGTAAGTACAGTAGGTGTGAGTACAGTGGCTGTGAGTATGGTAGGTATAGTGGCTGTGAGTACAGTGGCTGAGTACGGTAGGTACAGTGGGTATGAGTACATTAGGTGTGAGCACAGTGGGTGTGAGTACAGTAGGTGTGAGTACAGTGGCTGTGAGTACGGTAGGTATAGTGGCTGTGAGTACAGTGGCTAAGTACGGTAGGTACGGTGGGTGTGAGTACAGTAGGTGTGAGTACAGTAGGTGTGAGTACAGTGGGTGTGAGTACAGTGGCTGTGAGTATGGTAGGTATAGTGGCTGTAAGTACAGTGGTTGAGTACGGTAGGTACAGTGGGTTTGAGTACAGTAGGTGTGAGTACAGTAGGTATGAGTACAGTAGGTGTGAGTACGGTAGGTATAGTGGCTGTGAGTACAGTGGCTGAGTACGGTAGGTACAGTGGGTGTGAGTACATTAGGTGTGAGCACAGTTGGTGTGAGTACAGTGGCTGTGAGTACGGTAGGTATAGTGGCTGTGAGTACAGTGGCTGAGTACGATAGGTACAGTGGGTGTGAGTACAGTAGGTGTGAGTACAGTAGGTATAGTGGCTGTGAGTACAGTGGCTGAGTATGGTAGGTACAGTGGGTGTGAGTACATTAGGTGTGAGCACAGTGGGTGTGAGTACAGTGGCTGTGAGTACGGTAGGTATAGTGGCTGTGAGTACAGTGGCTGAGTACGGTAGGTACAATGGGTGTGAGTACATTAGGTGTGAGCACAGTGGGTGTGATTACAGTGGCTGTGAGTACGGTAGGTATAGTGGCTGTGAGTACAGTGGCTGAGTACGGTAGGTACAGTGGGTGTGAGTACATTAGGTGTGAGCACATTGGGTGTGAGTACAGTGGCTGTGAGTACGGTAGGTATAGTGTCTGTGAGTACAGTGGCTGAGTACGGTAGGTACAGTGGGTGTGAGTACATTAGGTGTGAGCACAGTTGGTTTGATTACAGTGGCTGTGAGTACGGTAGGTATAGTGGCTGTGAGTACAGTGGCTGACTACAGTAGGTACAGTGGCTGTGAGTACAGTGGCTGTGAGTACAGTGGCTGAGTACGGTAGGTACAGTGGGTGTGAGTACAGTAGGTGTGAGTACGGTGGCTGTGAGTCTGGTAGGTGTGAGTTCAGTGGCTGTGAGTACGGTAGGTACAGTGGCTGTGAGTACAGTGGCTGTGAGTACAGTGGCTGAGTGAGGTAGGTACAGTGGGTGTGAGTAGAGTAGGTGTGAGTACGGTGGCTGTGAGTACAGTAGGTGTGAGTACAGTGGCTGTGAGTACAGTAGATACAGTGGCTGTGAGTACAGTGGCTGAGTGCGGTAGGTACAGTGGGTGTGAGTACAGTAGGTGTGAGTAGAGTAGGTGTGAGTACGGTGGCTGTGAGTACAGGAGGTGTGAGTACAGTGGCTGTGAGTACGGTAGGTACAGTGGCTGTGAGTACAGTGGGTGTGAGTACAGTGGCTGTGAGTACGGTAGGTACAGTGGCTGTGAGTACCGTGGGTGTGAGTACAGTGGCTGTGAGTATGGTAGGTATAGTGGCTGTGAGTACAGTGGCTGAGTACGATAGGTACAGTGGGTGTGAGTACATTAGGTGTGAGCACAGTGGGTGTGAGTACAGTGGCTGTGAGTACGGTAGGTATAGTGGCTGTGAGTACAGTGGCTGAGTACGGTAGGTACAGTGGGTGTGAGAACATTAGGTGTGAGCACAGTGGGTGTGAGTACATGGCTGTGAGTACAGTAGGTATAGTGGCTGTGAGTACAGTGGCTGAGTACGGTAGGTACAGTGGGTGTGAATACAGTAGGTGTGAGTACAGTAGGTGTGAGTACAGTGGGTGTGAGTGTGGTAGGTATAGTGGCTGTGAGTACAGTGGCTGAATACGGTAGGTACAGTGGGTGTCAGTACATTAGGTTTGAGCACAGTGGGTGTGAGTACAGTGGCTGTGAGTACGGTAGGTATAGTGGTTGTGAGTACAGTGGCTGAGTACGGTAGGTACGGTGGGTGTGAGTACAGTAGGTGTGAGTACAGTAGGTGTGAGTACAGTGGCTGTGAGTATGGTAGGTATAGTGGCTGTGAGTACAGTGGCTGAGTACGGTAGGTACAGTGGGTGTGAGTACATTAGGTGTGAGCACAGTGGGTGTGAGTACAGTAGGTGTGAGTACAGTGGCTGTGAGTACGGTAGGTATAGTGGCTGTGAGTACAGTGGCTAAGTACGGTAGGTACGGTGGGTGTGAGTACAGAAGGTGTGAGTACAGTAGGTGTGAGTAAAGTGGCTGTGAGTACAGTGGCTGTGAGTATGGTAGGTATAGTGGCTGTAAGTACAGTGGCTGAGTACGGTAGGTACAGTGGGTGTGAGTACAGTAGGTGTGAGTACAGTAGGTGTGAGTACGGTAGGTATAGTGGCTGTGAGTACAGTGGCTGAGTACGGTAGGTACAGTGGGTGTGAGTACATTAGGTGTGAGCACAGTTGGTGTGAGTACAGTGACTGTGAGTACGGTAGGTATAGTGGCTGTGAGTACAGTGGCTGAGTACGGTAGGTACAGTGGGTGTGAGTACAGTAGGTGTGAGTACAGTAGGTGTGAGTACAGTAGGCATAGTGGATGTGAGTACAGTGGCTGAGTATGGTAGGTACAATGGGTGTGAGTACATTAGGTGTGAGCACAGTGGGTGTGAGTACAGTGGCTGTGAGTACGGTAGGTATAGTGGCTGTGAGTACAGTGGCTGAGTACGGTAGGTACAGTGGGTGTGAGTACATTAGGTGTGAGCACAGTGGGTGTGAGTACAGTGGCTGTGAGTACAGTAGGTATAGTGGCTATGAGTACAGTGGCTGAGTACGGTAGGTACAGTGGGTGTGATTACAGTAGGTGTGAGTACAGTAGGTGTGAGTACAGTGGGTGTGAGTGTGGTAGGTATAGTGGCTGTGAGTACATTGGCTGAGTACGGTAGGTACAGTGGGTGTCTGTACATTAGGTGTGAGCACAGTGGGTGTGAGTACAGTGGCTGTGAGTACGGTAGGTATAGTGGCTGTGAGTACAGTGGCTGAGTACGGTAGGTACGGTGGGTGTGAGTACAGTAGGTGTAAGTACAGTAGGTGTGAGTACAGTGGCTGTGAGTATGGTAGGTATAGTGGCTGTGAGTACAGTGGCTGAGTACGGTAGGTACAGTGGGTATGAGTACATTAGGTGTGAGCACAGTGGGTGTGAGTACAGTAGGTGTGAGTACAGTGGCTGTGAGTACGGTAGGTATAGTGGCTGTGAGTACAGTGGCTAAGTACGGTAGGTACGGTGGGTGTGAGTACAGTAGGTGTGAGTACAGTAGGTGTGAGTACAGTGGGTGTGAGTACAGTGGCTGTGAGTATGGTAGGTATAGTGGCTGTAAGTACAGTGGTTGAGTACGGTAGGTACAGTGGGTTTGAGTACAGTAGGTGTGAGCACAGTTGGTGTGAGTACAGTGGCTGTGAGTACGGTAGGTATAGTGGCTGTGAGTACAGTGGCTGAGTACGATAGGTACAGTGGGTGTGAGTACAGTAGGTGTGAGTACAGTAGGTATAGTGGCTGTGAGTACAGTGGCTGAGTATGGTAGGTACAGTGGGTGTGAGTACATTAGGTGTGAGCACAGTGGGTGTGAGTACAGTGGCTGTGAGTACGGTAGGTATAGTGGCTGTGAGTACAGTGGCTGAGTACGGTAGGTACAGTGGGTGTGAGTACATTAGGTGTGAGCACAGTGGGTGTGATTACAGTGGCTGTGAGTACGGTAGGTATAGTGGCTGTGAGTACAGTGGCTGAGTACGGTAGGTACAGTGGGTGTGAGTACAGTAGGTGTGAGTACAGTAGGTGTGAGTACAGTAGGTGTGAGTACAGTGGCTGTGAGTACAGTAGGTATAGTGGCTGTGAGTACAGTGGCTGAGTACGGTAGGTACAGTGGGTGTGAGTACAGTAGGTGTGAGTACAGTAGGTGTGAGTACAGTAGGTGTGAGTACAGTGGCTGTGAGTACAGTAGGTATAGTGGCTGTGAGTACAGTGGCTGAGTACGGTAGGTACAGTGGGTGTGAGTACAATAGGTGTGAGTACAGTAGGTGTGAGTACAGTAGGTGTGAGTACAGTGGCTGTGAGTACAGTAGGTATAGTGGCTGTGAGTACAGTGGCTGAGTACGGTAGGTACAGTGGGTGTGAGTACATTAGGTGTGAGCACAGTGGGTGTGAGTACAGTGGCTGTGAGTACGGTAGGTATAGTGGCTGTGAGTACAGTGGCTGAGTACGGTAGGCACAGTGGGTGTGAGTACATTAGGTGTGAGCACAGTGGGTGTGAGTACAGTGGCTGTGAGTACGGTAGGTATAGTGGCTGTGAGTACCGTGGGTGAGTACGGTAGGTACAGTGGGTGTGAGTACAGTAGGTGTGAGTACAGTAGGTGTGAGTACAGTGGCTGTGAGTACAGTAGGTATAGTGGTTGTGAGTACAGTGGCTGAGTACGGTAGGCACAGTGGGTGTGAGTACAGTAGGTGTGAGTACAGTGGGTGTGAGTACATTAGGTGTGAGCACAGTGGCTGTGAGTACAGTAGGTATAGTGGCTGTGAGTACAGTGGCTGAGTACGGTAGGTACAGTGGGTGTGAGTACAGTAGGTGTGAGTACAGTAGGTGTGAGTACAGTAGGTGTGAGTACAGTGGCTGTGAGTATAGTAGGTATAGTGGCTGTGAGTACAGTGGCTGAGTACGGTAGGTACAGTGGGTGTGAGTACAGTAGGTGTGAGTACAGTAGGTGTGAGTACAGTGGCTGTGAGTACAGTAGGTATAGTGGCTGTGAGTACAGTGGCTGAGTACGGTAGGTACAGTGGGTGTGAGTACAATAGGTGTGAGTACAGTAGGTGTGAGTACAGTAGGTGTGAGTACAGTGGCTGTGAGTACAGTAGGTATAGTGGCTGTGAGTACAGTGGCTGAGTACGGTAGGTACAGTGGGTGTGAGTACATTAGGTGTGAGCACAGTGGGTGTGAGTACAGTGGCTGTGAGTACGGTAGGTATAGTGGCTGTGAGTACCGTGGCTGAGTACGGTAGGTACAGTGGGTGTGAGTACAGTAGGTGTGAGTACAGTGGCTGTGAGTACAGTAGGTATAGTGGCTGTGAGTACAGTGGCTGAGTACGGTAGGTACAGTGGGTGTGAGTACAGTAGGTGTGAGTACAGTGGGTGTGAGTGTGGTAGGTATAGTGGCTGTGAGTACAGTGGCTGAGTACGGTAGGTACAGTGGGTGTCAGTACATTAGGTGTGAGCACAGTGGGTGTGAGTACAGTGGCTGTGAGTACGGTAGGTATAGTGGCTGTGAGTACAGTGGCTGAGTACGGTAGGTATGGTGGGTGTGAGTACAGTAGGTGTGAGTACAGTAGGTGTGAGTACAGTGGCTGTGAGTATGGTAGGTATAGTGGCTGTGAGTACAGTGGCTGAGTACGGTAGGAACAGTGGGTGTGAGTACATTAGGTGTGAGCACAGTGGGTGTGAGTACAGTAGGTGTGAGTATAGTGGCTGTGAGTACAGTGGCTAAGTACGGTAGGTACGGTGGGTGTGAGTACAGTAGGTGTGAGTACAGTAGGTGTGAGTACAGTGGGTGTGAGTACAGTGGCTGTGAGTATGGTAGGTATAGTGGCTGTAAGTACAGTGGCTGAGTACGGTAGGTACAGTGGGTGTGAGTACAGTAGGTGTGAGTACAGTAGGTGTGAGTACGGTAGGTATAGTGGCTGTGAGTACAGTGGCTGAGTACGGTAGGTACAGTGGGTGTGAGTACATTAGGTGTGAGCACAGTGGCTGTGAGTACAGTGGCTAAGTACGGTAGGTACGGTGGGTGTGAATACAGTAGGTGTGAGTACAGTAGGTGTGAGTACAGTGGGTGTGAGTACAGTGGCTGTGAGTATGGTAGGTATAGTGGCTGTAAGTACAGTGGCTGAGTACGGTAGGTACAGTGGGTGTGAGTACAGTAGGTGTGAGTACAGTAGGTGTGAGTACGGTAGGTATAGTGGCTGTGAGTACAGTGGCTGAGTACGGTAGGTACAGTGGGTGTGAGTACATTAGGTGTGAGCACAGTTGGTGTGAGTACAGTGGCTGTGAGTACGGTAGGTATAGTGGCTGTGAGTACAGTGGCTGAGTACGGTAGGTACAGTGGGTGTGAGTACAGTAAGTGTGAGTACAGTAGGTATAGTGGCTGTGAGTACAGTGGCTGAGTATGGTAGGTACATTGGGTGTGAGTACATTAGGTGTGAGCACAGTGGGTGTGAGTATAGTTGCTGTGAGTACGGTAGGTATAGTGGCTGTGAGTACAGTGGCTGAGTACGGTAGGTACAGTAGGTGTGAGTACAGTAGGCGTGAGTACAGTAGGTGTGAGTACAGTGGCTGTGAGTACAGTAGGTATAGTGGCTGTGAGTACAGTGGCTGAGTACGGTAGGTACAGTGGGTGTGAGTACATTAGGTGTGAGAACAGTGGGTGTGAGTACAGTGGCTGTGAGTACGGTAGGTATAGTGGCTGTGAGTACAGTGGCTGAGTACGGTAGGTACAGTGGGTGTGAGTACATTAGGTGTGAGCACAGTGGGTGTGAGTACAGTGGCTGTGAGTATGGTAGGTATAGTGGCTGTGAGTACAGTGGCTGAGTACGGTAGGTACAGTGGGTGTGAGTACAGTAGGTGTGAGTACAGTAGGTGTGAGTACAGTAGGTGTGAGTACAGTGGCTGTGAGTACAGTAGGTATAGTGGCTGTGAGTACAGTGGCTGAGTACGGTAGGTACAGTGGGTGTGAGTACAGTAGGTGTGAGTACAGTAGGTGTGAGTACAGTAGGTGTGAGTACAGTGGCTGTGAGTACAGTAGGTATAGTGGCTGTGAGTACAGTGGCTGAGTACGGTAGGTACAGTGGGTGTGAGTACAATAGGTGTGAGTACAGTAGGTGTGAGTACAGTAGGTGTGAGTACAGTGGCTGTGAGTACAGTAGGTATAGTGGCTGTGAGTACAGTGGCTGAGTACGGTAGGTACAGTGGGTGTGAGTACATTAGGTGTGAGCACAGTGGGTGTGAGTACAGTGGCTGTGAGTACGGTAGGTATAGTGGCTGTGAGTACAGTGGCTGAGTACGGTAGGTACAGTGGGTGTGAGTACATTAGGTGTGAGCACAGTGGGTGTGAGTACAGTGGCTGTGAGTACGGTAGGTATAGTGGCTGTGAGTACCGTGGCTGAGTACGGTAGGTACAGTGGGTGTGAGTACAGTAGGTGTGAGTACAGTAGGTGTGAGTACAGTGGCTGTGAGTACAGTAGGTATAGTGGTTGTGAGTACAGTGGCTGAGTACGGTAGGCACAGTGGGTGTGAGTACAGTAGGTGTGAGTACAGTGGGTGTGAGTACATTAGGTGTGAGCACAGTGGCTGTGAGTACAGTAGGTATAGTGGCTGTGAGTACAGTGGCTGAGTACGGTAGGTACAGTGGGTGTGAGTACAGTAGGTGTGAGTACAGTAGGTGTGAGTACAGTAGGTGTGAGTACAGTGGCTGTGAGTATAGTAGGTATAGTGGCTGTGAGTACAGTGGCTGAGTACGGTAGGTACAGTGGGTGTGAGTACAGTAGGTGTGAGTACAGTAGGTGTGAGTACAGTAGGTGTGAGTACAGTGGCTGTGAGTACAGTAGGTATAGTGGCTGTGAGTACAGTGGCTGAGTACGGTAGGTACAGTGGGTGTGAGTACAATAGGTGTGAGTACAGTAGGTGTGAGTACAGTAGGTGTGAGTACAGTGGCTGTGAGTACAGTAGGTATAGTGGCTGTGAGTACAGTGGCTGAGTACGGTAGGTACAGTGGGTGTGAGTACATTAGGTGTGAGCACAGTGGGTGTGAGTACAGTGGCTGTGAGTACGGTAGGTATAGTGGCTGTGAGTACCGTGGCTGAGTACGGTAGGTACAGTGGGTGTGAGTACAGTAGGTGTGAGTACAGTGGCTGTGAGTACAGTAGGTATAGTGGCTGTGAGTACAGTGGCTGAGTACGGTAGGTACAGTGGGTGTGAGTACAGTAGGTGTGAGTACAGTGGGTGTGAGTGTGGTAGGTATAGTGGCTGTGAGTACAGTGGCTGAGTACGGTAGGTACAGTGGGTGTCAGTACATTAGGTGTGAGCACAGTGGGTGTGAGTACAGTGGCTGTGAGTACGGTAGGTATAGTGGCTGTGAGTACAGTGGCTGAGTACGGTAGGTATGGTGGGTGTGAGTACAGTAGGTGTGAGTACAGTAGGTGTGAGTACAGTGGCTGTGAGTATGGTAGGTATAGTGGCTGTGAGTACAGTGGCTGAGTACGGTAGGAACAGTGGGTGTGAGTACATTAGGTGTGAGCACAGTGGGTGTGAGTACAGTAGGTGTGAGTACAGTGGCTGTGAGTACGGTAGGTATAGTGGCTGTGAGTACAGTGGCTAAGTACGGTAGGTACGGTGGGTGTGAGTACAGTAGGTGTGAGTACAGTAGGTGTGAGTACAGTGGGTGTGAGTACAGTGGCTGTGAGTATGGTAGGTATAGTGGCTGTAAGTACAGTGGCTGAGTACGGTAGGTACAGTGGGTGTGAGTACAGTAGGTGTGAGTACAGTAGGTGTGAGTACGGTAGGTATAGTGGCTGTGAGTACAGTGGCTGAGTACGGTAGGTACAGTGGGTGTGAGTACATTAGGTGTGAGCACAGTTGGTGTGAGTACAGTGGCTGTGAGTACGGTAGGTATAGTGGCTGTGAGTACAGTGGCTGAGTACGGTAGGTACAGTGTGTGTGAGTACAGTAGGTGTGAGTACAGTAGGTATAGTGGCTGTGAGTACAGTGGCTGAGTATGGTAGGTACAGTGGGTGTGAGTACATTAGGTGTGAGCACAGTGGGTGTGAGTATAGTGGCTGTGAGTACGGTAGGTATAGTGGCTGTGAGTACAGTGGCTGAGTACGGTAGGTACAGTGGGTGTGAGTACAGTAGGTGTGAGTACAGTAGGCGTGAGTACAGTAGGTGTGAGTACAGTGGCTGTGAGTACAGTAGGTATAGTGGCTGTGAGTACAGTGGCTGAGTACGGTAGGTACAGTGGGTGTGAGTACATTAGGTGTGAGCACAAAGGCTGTGAGTACAGTGGCTAAGTACGGTAGGTACGGTGGGTGTGAGTACAGTAGGTGTGAGTACAGTAGGTGTGAGTACAGTGGGTGTGAGTACAGTGGGTGTGAGTATGGTAGGTATAGTGGCTGTAAGTACAGTGGCTGAGTACGGTAGGTACAGTGGGTGTGAGTACAGTAGGTGTGAGTACAGTAGGTGTGAGTACGGTAGGTATAGTGGCTGTGAGTACAGTGGCTGAGTACGGTAGGTACAGTGGGTGTGAGTACATTAGGTGTGAGCACAGTTGGTGTGAGTACAGTGGCTGTGAGTACGGTAGGTATAGTGGCTGTAAGTACAGTGGCTGAGTACGGTAGGTACAGTGGGTGTGAGTACAGTAAGTGTGAGTACAGTAGGTATAGTGGCTGTGAGTACAGTGGCTGAGTATGGTAGGTACATTGGGTGTGAGTACATTAGGTGTGAGCACAGTGGGTGTGAGTATAGTTGCTGTGAGTATGGTAGGTATAGTGGCTGTGAGTACAGTGGCTGAGTACGGTAGGTACAGTGGGTGTGAGTACAGTAGGTGTGAGTACATTAGGCGTGAGTACAGTAGGTGTGAGTACAGTGGCTGTGAGTACAGTAGGTATAGTGGCTGTGAGTACAGTGGCTGAGTACGGTAGGTACAGTGGGTGTGAGTACATTAGGTGTGAGCACAGTGGGTGTGAGTACAGTGGCTGTGAGTACGGTAGGTATAGTGGCTGTGAGTACAGTGGCTGAGTACGGTAGGTACAGTGGGTGTGAGTACATTAGGTGTGAGTACAGTGGCTGTGAGTACAGTAGGTATAGTGGCTGTGAGTACAGTGGCTGAGTATGGTAGGTACAGTGGGTGTGAGTACATTAGGTGTGAGCACAGTGGGTGTGATTACAGTGGCTGTGAGTACGGTAGGTATAGTGGCTGTGAGTACAGTGGCTGAGTACGGTAGGTACAGTGGGTGTGAGTACATTAGGTGTGAGCACATTGGGTGTGAGTACAGTGGCTGTGAGTACGGTAGGTATAGTGGCTGTGAGTACAGTGGCTGAGTACGGTAGGTACAGTGGGTGTGAGTACATTAGGTGTGAGCACAGTTGGTTTGATTACAGTGGCTGTGAGTACGGTAGGTATAGTGGCTGTGAGTACAGTGGCTGAGTACGGTAGGTACAGTGGGTGTGAGTACAGTAGGTGTGAGTACAGTAGGTGTGAGTACAGTAGATATAGTGGCTGTGAGTACAGTGGCTGAGAATGGTAGGTACAGTGGGTGTGAGTACATTAGGTATGAGCACAGTGGGTGTGAGTACAGTGGCTGTGAGTACGGTAGGTATAGTGGCTGTGAGTACAGTGGCTGAGTACGGTAGGTACAGTGGGTGTGAGTACATTAGGTGTGAGCACAGTGGGTGTGAGTACAGTGGCTGTGAGTATGGTAGGTATAGTGGCTGTGAGTACAGTGGCTGAGTACGGTAGGTACAGTGGGTGTGAGTACAGTAGGTGTGAGTCCAGTAGGTGAGTACAGTAGGTGTGAGTACAGTGGCTGTGAGTACAGTAGGTATAGTGGCTGTGAGTACAGTGGCTGAGTATGGTAGGTACAGTGGGTGTGAGTACATTAGGTGTGAGCACAGTGGGTGTGAGTACAGTGGCTGTGAGTACGGTAGGTATAGTGGCTGTGAGTACAGTGGCTGAGTACGGTAGGTACAGTGGGTGTGAGTACATTAGGTGTGAGCACAGTGGGTGTGATTACAGTGGCTGTGAGTACGGTAGGTATAGTGGCTGTGAGTACAGTGGCTGAGTACGGTAGGTACAGTGGGTGTGAGTACATTAGGTGTGAGCACATTGGGTGTGAGTACAGTGGCTGTGAGTACGGTAGGTATAGTGGCTGTGAGTACAGTGGCTGAGTACGGTAGGTACAGTGGGTGTGAGTACATTAGGTGTGAGCACAGTTGGTTTGATTACAGTGGCTGTGAGTACGGTAGGTATAGTGGCTGTGAGTACAGTGGCTGAGTACGGTAGGTACAGTGGGTGTGAGTACAGTAGGTGTGAGTACAGTAGGTGTGAGTACAGTAGATATAGTGGCTGTGAGTACAGTGGCTGAGAATGGTAGGTACAGTGGGTGTGAGTACATTAGGTATGAGCACAGTGGGTGTGAGTACAGTGGCTGTGAGTACGGTAGGTATAGTGGCTGTGAGTACAGTGGCTGAGTACGGTAGGTACAGTGGGTGTGAGTACATTAGGTGTGAGCACAGTGGGTGTGAGTACAGTGGCTGTGAGTACAGTAGGTATAGTGGCTGTGTGGCTGAGTACGGTAGGTACAGTGGGTGTGAGTACAGTAGGTGTGAGTACAGTAGGTGTGAGTACAGTAGGTATAGTGGCTGTGAGTACAGTGGCTGAGAATGGTAGGTACAGTGGGTGTGAGTACATTAGGTATGAGCACAGTGGGTGTGAGTACAGTGGCTGTGAGTACGGTAGGTATAGTGGCTGTGAGTACAGTGGCTGAGTACGGTAGGTACAGTGGGTATGAGTACATTAGGTGTGAGCACAGTGGGTGTGAGTACAGTGGCTGTGAGTACAGTAGGTATAGTGGCTGTGAGTACAGTGGCTGAGTACGGTAGGTACAGTGGGTGTGGGTACAGTAGGTGTGAGTACAGTAGGTGTGAGTACAGTGGCTGTGAGTACGGTAGGTATAGTGGCTGTGAGTACCGTGGCTGAGTACGGTAGGTACAGTGGGTGTGAGTACAGTAGGTGTGAGTACAGTAGGTGTGAGTACAGTGGCTGTGAGTACAGTAGGTATAGTGGTTGTGAGTACAGTGGCTGAGTACGGTAGGCACAGTGGGTGTGAGTACAGTAGGTGTGAGTACAGTGGGTGTGAGTACATTAGGTGTGAGCACAGTGGCTGTGAGTACAGTAGGTATAGTGGCTGTGAGTACAGTGGCTGAGTACGGTAGGTACAGTGGGTGTCAGTACATTAGGTGTGAGCACAGTGGGTGTGAGTACAGTGGCTGTGAGTACGGTAGGTATAGTGGCTGTGAGTACAGTGGCTGAGTACGGTAGGTACGGTGGGTGTGAGTACAGTAGGTGTGAGTACAGTAGGTGTGAGTACAGTGGCTGTGAGTATGGTAGGTATAGTGGCTGTGAGTACAGTGGCTGAGTACGGTAGGTACAGTGGGTGTGAGTACAGTAGGTGTGAGTACAGTAGGTATAGTGGCTGTGAGTACAGTGGCTGAGTATGGTAGGTACAGTGGGTGTGAGTACATTAGGTGTGAGCACAGTGGGTGTGAGTATAGTGGCTGTGAGTACGGTAGGTATAGTGGCTGTGAGTACAGTGGCTGAGTACGGTAGGTACAGTGGGTGTGAGTACAGTAGGTGTGAGTAAAGTAGGCATGAGTACAGTAGGTGTGAGTACAGTGGCTGTGAGTACAGTAGGTATAGTGGCTGTGAGTACAGTGGCTGAGTACGGTAGGTACAGTGGGTGTGAGTACATTAGGTGTGAGCACAAAGGCTGTGAGTACAGTGGCTAAGTACCGTAGGTACGGTGGGTGTGAGTACAGTAGGTGTGAGTACAGTGGGTGTGAGTACAGTGGGTGTGAGTATGGTAGGTATAGTGGCTGTAAGTACAGTGGCTGAGTACGGTAGGTACAGTGGGTGTGAGTACAGTAGGTGTGAGTACAGTAGGTGTGAGTACGGTAGGTATAGTGGCTGTGAGTACAGTGGCTGAGTACGGTAGGTACAGTGGGTGTGAGTACATTAGGTGTGAGCACAGTTGGTGTGAGTACAGTTTCTGTGAGTACGGTAGGTATAGTGGCTGTGAGTACAGTGGCTGAGTACGGTAGGTACAGTGGGTGTGAGTACAGTAAGTGTGAGTACAGTAGGTATAGTGGCTGTGAGTACAGTGGCTGAGTATGGTAGGTACAGTGGGTGTGAGTACATTAGGTGTGAGCACAGTGGGTGTGAGTATAGTGGCTGTGAGTACGGTAGGTATAGTGGCTGTGAGTACAGTGGCTGAGTATGGTAGGTACATTGGGTGTGAGTACATTAGGTGTGAGCACAGTGGGTGTGAGTATAGTTGCTGTGAGTATGGTAGGTATAGTGGCTGTGAGTAAAGTGGCTGAGTACGGTAGGTACAGTGGGTGTGAGTACAGTAGGTGTGAGTACATTAGGCTTGAGTACAGTAGGTGTGAGTATAGTGGCTGTGAGTACAGTAGGTATAGTGGCTGTGAGTACAGTGGCTGAGTACGGTAGGTACAGTGGGTGTGAGTACATTAGGTGTGAGCACAGTGGGTGTGAGTACAGTGGCTGTGAGTACGGTAGGTATAGTGGCTGTGAGTACAGTGGCTGAGTACAGTAGGTACAGTGGGTGTGAGTACATTAGGTGTGAGCACAGTGGGTGTGAGTACAGTGGCTGTGAGTATGGTAGGTATAGTGGCTGTGAGTACAGTGGCTGAGTACGGTAGGTACAGTGGGTGTGAGTACAGTAGGTGTGAGTACAGTAGGTGAGTACAGTAGGTGTGAGTACAGTGGCTGTGAGTACAGTAGGTATAGTGGCTGTGAGTACAGTGGCTGAGTATGGTAGGTACAGTGGGTGTGAGTACATTAGGTGTGAGCACAGTGGGTGTGAGTACAGTGGCTGTGAGTACAGTAGGTATAGTGGCTGTGAGTACAGTGGCTGAGTACGGTAGGTACAGTGGGTGTGAGTACAGTAGGTGTGAGTACAGTAGGTGTGAGTACAGTAGGTGTGAGTACAGTGGCTGTGAGTACAGTAGGTATAGTGGCTGTGAGTACAGTGGCTGAATACGGTAGGTACAGTGGGTGTGAGTACAGTAGGTGTGAGTACAGTAGGTGTGAGTACAGTAGCTGTGAGTACAGTAGGTATAGTGGCTGTGAGTACAGTGGCTGAGTACGGTAGGTACAGTGGGTGTGAGTACAATAGGTGTGAGTACAGTAGGTGTGAGTACAGTAGGTGTGAGTACAGTGGCTGTGAGTACAGTAGGTATAGTGGCTGTGAGTACAGTGGCTGAGTACGGTAGGTACAGTGGGTGTGAGTACATTAGGTGTGAGCACAGTGGGTGTGAGTACAGTGGCTGTGAGTACGGTAGGTATAGTGGCTGTGAGTACAGTGGCTGAGTACGGTAGGTACAGTGGGTGTGAGTGCATTAGGTGTGAGCACAGTGGGTGTGAGTACAGTGGCTGTGAGTACGGTAGGTATAGTGGCTGTGAGTACCGTGGCTGAGTACGGTAGGTACAGTGGGTGTGAGTACAGTAGGTGTGAGTACAGTAGGTGTGAGTACAGTGGCTGTGAGTACAGTAGGTATAGTGGCTGTGAGTACAGTGGCTGAGTACGGTAGGTACAGTGGGTGTGAGTACAGTAGGTGTGAGTACAGTGGGTGTGAGTACATTAGGTGTGAGCACAGTGGCTGTGAGTACAGTAGGTATAGTGGCTGTGAGTACAGTGGCTGAGTACGGTAGGTACAGTGGGTGTGAGTACAGTAGGTGTGAGTACAGTAGGTGTGAGTACAGTAGGTGTGAGTACAGTGGCTGTGAGTACAGTAGGTATAGTGGCTGTGAGTACAGTGGCTGAGTACTGTAGGTACAGTGGGTGTGAGTACAATAGGTGTGAGTACAGTAGGTGTGAGTACAGTAGGTGTGAGTACAGTGGCTGTGAGTACAGTAGGTATAGTGGCTGTGAGTACAGTGGCTGAGTACGGTAGGTACAGTGGGTGTGAGTACATTAGGTGTGAGCACAGTGGGTGTGAGTACAGTGGCTGTGAGTACGGTAGGTATAGTGGCTGTGAGTACCGTGGCTGAGTACGGTAGGTACAGTGGGTGTGAGTACAGTAGGTGTGAGTACAGTGGCTGTGAGTACAGTAGGTATAGTGGCTGTGAGTACAGTGGCTGAGTACGGTAGGTACAGTGGGTGTGAGTACAGTAGGTGTGAGTACAGTGGGTGTGAGTGTGGTAGGTATAGTGGCTGTGAGTACAGTGGCTGAGTACGGTAGGTACAGTGGGTGTCAGTACATTAGGTGTGAGCACAGTGGGTGTGAGTACAGTGGCTGTGAGTACGGTAGGTATAGTGGCTGTGAGTACAGTGGTTGAGTACGTTAGGTACGGTGGGTGTGAGTACAGTAGGTGTGAGTACAGTAGGTGTGAGTACAGTGGCTGTGAGTATGGTAGGTATAGTGGCTGTGAGTACAGTGGCTGAGTACGGTAGGAACAGTGGGTGTGAGTACATTAGGTGTGAGCACAGTGGGTGTGAGTACAGTAGGTGTGAGTACAGTGGCTGTGAGTACGGTAGGTATAGTGGCTGTGAGTACAGTGGCTAAGTACGGTAGGTACGGTGGGTGTGAGTACAGTAGGTGTGAGTACAGTAGGTGTGAGTACAGTGGGTGTGAGTACAGTGGCTGTGAGTATGGTAGGTATAGTGACTGTAAGTACAATGGCTGAGTACGGTAGGTACAGTGGGTGTGAGTACAGTAGGTGTGAGTACAGTAGGTGTGAGTACGGTAGGTATAGTGGCTGTGAGTACAGTGGCTGAGTACGGTAGGTACAGTGGGTGTGAGTACATTAGGTGTGAGCACAGTTGGTGTGAGTACAGTGGCTGTGAGTACGGTAGGTATAGTGGCTGTGAGTACAGTGGCTGAGTACGGTAGGTACAGTGGGTGTGAGTACAGTAGGTGTGAGTACAGTAGGTATAGTGGCTGTGAGTACAGTGGCTGAGTATGGTAGGTACAGTGGGTGTGAGTACATTAGGTGTGAGCACAGTGGGTTTGAGTATAGTGGCTGTGAGTACGGTAGGTATAGTGGCTGTGAGTACAGTGGCTGAGTACGGTAGGTACAGTGGGTGTGAGTACAGTAGGTGTGAGTACAGTAGGCGTGAGTACAGTAGGTGTGAGTACAGTGGCTGTGAGTACAGTAGGTATAGTGGCTGTGAGTACAGTGGCTGAGTACGGTAGGTACAGTGGGTGTGAGTACATTAGGTGTGAGCACAGTGGCTGTGAGTACAGTGGCTAAGTACGGTAGGTACGGTGGGTGTGAGTACAGTAGGTGTGAGTACAGTGGGTGTGAGTACAGTGGGTGTGAGTATGGTAGGTATAGTGGCTGTAAGTACAGTGGCTGAGTACGGTAGGTACAGTGGGTGTGAGTACAGTAGGTGTGAGTACAGTAGGTGTGAGTACGGTAGGTATAGTGGCTGTGAGTACAGTGGCTGAGTACGGTAGGTACAGTGGGTGTGAGTACATTAGGTGTGAGCACAGTTGGTGTGAGTACAGTGGCTGTGAGTACGGTAGGTATAGTGGCTGTGAGTACAGTGGCTGAGTACGGTAGGTACAGTGGGTGTGAGTACAGTAAGTGTGAGTACAGTAGGTATAGTGGCTGTGAGTACAGTGGCTGAGTATGGTAGGTACAGTGGGTGTGAGTACATTAGGTGTGAGCACAGTGGGTGTGAGTATAGTGGCTGTGAGTACGGTAGGTATAGTGGCTGTGAGTACAGTGGCTGAGTACGGTAGGTACAGTGGGTGTGAGTACAGTAGGTGTGAGTACAGTAGGCGTGAGTACAGTAGGTGTGAGTACAGTGGCTGTGAGTACAGTAGGTATAGTGGCTGTGAGTACAGTGGCTGAGTACGGTAGGTACAGTGGGTGTGAGTACATTAGGTGTGAGCACAGTGGGTGTGAGTACAGTGGCTGTGAGTACGGTAGGTATAGTGGCTGTGAGTACAGTGGCTGAGTACGGTAGGTACAGTGGGTGTGAGTACATTAGGTGTAAGCACAGTGGGTGTGAGTACAGTGGCTGTGAGTACGGTAGGTATAGTGGCTGTGAGTACAGTGGCTGAGTACGGTAGGTACAGTGGGTGTGAGTACATTAGGTGTGAGCACAGTGGGTGTGAGTACAGTGGCTGTGAGTACGGTAGGTATAGTGGCTGTGAGTACAGTGGCTGAGTACGGTAGGTACAGTGGGTGTGAGTACAGTAGGTGTGAGTACAGTAGGTGAGTACAGTAGGGGTGAGTACAGTGGCTGTGAGTACAGTAGGTATAGTGGCTGTGAGTACAGTGGCTGAGTATGGTAGGTACAGTGGGTGTGAGTACATTAGGTGTGAGCACAGTGGGTGTGAGTACAGTGGCTGTGAGTACAGTAGGTATAGTGGCTGTGAGTACAGAGGCTGAGTACGGTAGGTACAGTGGGTGTGAGTACAGTAGGTGTGAGTACAGTAGGTGTGAGTACAGTAGGTGTGCGTACAGTGGCTGTGAGTACAGTAGGTATAGTGGCTGTGAGTACAGTGGCTGAGTACGGTAGGTACAGTGGGTGTGAGTACAGTAGGTGTGAGTACAGTAGGTGTGAGTACAGTGGCTGTGAGTACAGTAGGTATAGTGGCTGTGAGTACAGTGGCTGAGTACGGTAGGTACAGTGGGTGTGAGTACAATAGGTGTGAGTACAGTAGGTGTGAGTACAGTAGGTGTGAGTACAGTAGGTGTGAGTACAGTAGGTATAGTGGCTGTGAGTACAGTGGCTGAGTACGGTAGGTACAGTGGGTGTGAGTACATTAGGTGTGAGCACAGTGGGTGTGAGTACAGTGGCTGTGAGTACGTAGGTATAGTGGCTGTGAGTACAGTGGCTGAGTACGGTAGGTACAGTGGGTGTGAGTACATTAGGTGTGAGCACAGTGGGTGTGAGTACAGTGGCTGTCAGTACGGTAGGTATAGTGGCTGTGAGTACCGTGGCTGAGTACGGTAGGTACAGTGGGTGTGAGTACAGTAGGTGTGAGTACAGTAGGTGTGAGTACAGTGGCTGTGAGTACAGTAGGTATAGTGGCTGTGAGTACAGTGGCTGAGTACGGTAGGTACAGTGGGTGTGAGTACAGTAGGTGTGAGTACAGTAGGTGTGAGTACAGTGGCTGTGAGTACAGTAGGTATAGTGGCTGTGAGTACAGTGGCTGAGTACGGTAGGTACAGTGGGTGTGAGTACAGTAGGTGTGAGTACTGTAGGTGTGAATACAGTAGGTGTGAGTACAGTGGCTGTGAGTACAGTAGGTATAGTGGCTGTGAGTACAGTGGCTGAGTACGGTAGGTACAGTGGGTGTGAGTACAATAGGTGTGAGTACAGTAGGTGTGAGTACAGTAGGTGTGAGTACAGTGGCTGTGAGTACAGTGGCTGTGAGTACAGTAGGTATAGTGGCTGTGAGTACAGTGGCTGAGTACGGTAGGTACAGTGGGTGTGAGTACATTAGGTGTGAGCACAGTGGGTGTGAGTACAGTGGCTGTGAGTACGTAGGTATAGTGGCTGTGAGTACAGTGGCTGACTACGGTAGATACAGTGGGTGTGAGTACATTAGGTGTGAGCACAGTGGGTGTGAGTACAGTGGCTGTCAGTACGGTAGGTATAGTGGCTGTGAGTACCGTGGCTGAGTACGGTAGGTACAGTGGGTGTGAGTACAGTAGGTGTGAGTACAGTAGGTGTGAGTACAGTGGCTGTGAGTACAGTAGGTATAGTGGCTGTGAGTACAGTGGCTGAGTACGGTAGGTACAGTGGGTGTGAGTACAGTAGGTGTGAGTACAGTGGGTGTGAGTACATTAGGTGTGAGCACAGTGGGTGTGAGTACAGTGGCTGTGAGTACAGTAGGTATAGTGCCTGTGAGTACAGTGGCTGAGTACGGTAGGTACAGTGGGTGTGAGTACAGTAGGTGTGAGTACAGTAGGTGTGAGTACAGTGGCTGTGAGTATAGTAGGTATAGTGGCTGTGAGTACAGTGGCTGAGTACGGTAGGTACAGTGGGTGTGAGTACAGTAGGTGTGAGTACAGTAGGTGTGAGTACAGTGGCTGTGAGTACAGTAGGTATAGTGGCTGTGAGTACAGTGGCCGAGTACGGTAGGTACAGTGGGTGTGAGTACAGTAGGTGTGAGTACAGTGGCTGTGAGTACAGTAGGTATAGTGGCTGTGAGTACAGTGGCTGAGTACGGTAGGTACAGTGGGTGTGAGTACATTAGGTGTGAGCACAGTGGGTGTGAGTACAGTGGCTGTGAGTACGGTAGGTATAGTGGCTGTGAGTACAGTGGCTGAGTACGGTAGGTACAGTGGGTGTGAGTGCATTAGGTGTGAGCACAGTGGGTGTGAGTACAGTGGCTGTGAGTACGGTAGGTATAGTGGCTGTGAGTACCGTGGCTGAGTACGGTAGGTACAGTGGGTGTGAGTACAGTAGGTGTGAGTACAGTAGGTGTGAGTACAGTGGCTGTGAGTACAGTAGGTATAGTGGCTGTGAGTACAGTGGCTGAGTACGGTAGGTACAGTGGGTGTGAGTACAGTAGGTGTGAGTACAGTGGGTGTGAGTACATTAGGTGTGAGCACAGTGGCTGTGAGTACAGTAGGTATAGTGGCTGTGAGTACAGTGGCTGAGTACGGTAGGTACAGTGGGCGTGAGTACAGTAGGTGTGAGTACAGTAGGTGTGAGTACAGTAGGTGTGAGTACAGTGGCTGTGAGTACAGTAGGTATAGTGGCTGTGAGTACAGTGGCTGAGTACTGTAGGTACAGTGGGTGTGAGTACAATAGGTGTGAGTACAGTAGGTGTGAGTACAGTAGGTGTGAGTACAGTGGCTGTGAGTACAGTAGGTATAGTGGCTGTGAGTACAGTGGCTGAGTACGGTAGGTACAGTGGGTGTGAGTACATTAGGTGTGAGCACAGTGGGTGTGAGTACAGTGGCTGTGAGTACGGTAGGTATAGTGGCTGTGAGTACCGTGGCTGAGTACGGTAGGTACAGTGGGTGTGAGTACAGTAGGTGTGAGTACAGTGGCTGTGAGTACAGTAGGTATAGTGGCTGTGAGTACAGTGGCTGAGTACGGTAGGTACAGTGGGTGTGAGTACAGTAGGTGTGAGTACAGTGGGTGTGAGTGTGGTAGGTATAGTGGCTGTGAGTACAGTGGCTGAGTACGGTAGGTACAGTGGGTGTCAGTACATTAGGTGTGAGCACAGTGGGTGTGAGTACAGTGGCTGTGAGTACGGTAGGTATAGTGGCTGTGAGTACAGTGGTTGAGTACGTTAGGTACGGTGGGTGTGAGTACAGTAGGTGTGAGTACAGTAGGTGTGAGTACAGTGGCTGTGAGTATGGTAGGTATAGTGGCTGTGAGTACAGTGGCTGAGTACGGTAGGAACAGTGGGTGTGAGTACATTAGGTGTGAGCACAGTGGGTGTGAGTACAGTAGGTGTGAGTACAGTGGCTGTGAGTACGGTAGGTATAGTGGCTGTGAGTACAGTGGCTAAGTACGGTAGGTACGGTGGGTGTGAGTACAGTAGGTGTGAGTACAGTAGGTGTGAGTACAGTGGGTGTGAGTACAGTGGCTGTGAGTATGGTAGGTATAGTGACTGTAAGTACAATGGCTGAGTACGGTAGGTACAGTGGGTGTGAGTACAGTAGGTGTGAGTACAGTAGGTGTGAGTACGGTAGGTATAGTGGCTGTGAGTACAGTGGCTGAGTACGGTAGGTACAGTGGGTGTGAGTACATTAGGTGTGAGCACAGTTGGTGTGAGTACAGTGGCTGTGAGTACGGTAGGTATAGTGGCTGTGAGTACAGTGGCTGAGTACGGTAGGTACAGTGGGTGTGAGTACAGTAGGTGTGAGTACAGTAGGTATAGTGGCTGTGAGTACAGTGGCTGAGTATGGTAGGTACAGTGGGTGTGAGTACATTAGGTGTGAGCACAGTGGGTTTGAGTATAGTGGCTGTGAGTACGGTAGGTATAGTGGCTGTGAGTACAGTGGCTGAGTACGGTAGGTACAGTGGGTGTGAGTACAGTAGGTGTGAGTACAGTAGGCGTGAGTACAGTAGGTGTGAGTACAGTGGCTGTGAGTACAGTAGGTATAGTGGCTGTGAGTACAGTGGCTGAGTACGGTAGGTACAGTGGGTGTGAGTACATTAGGTGTGAGCACAGTGGCTGTGAGTACAGTGGCTAAGTACGGTAGGTACGGTGGGTGTGAGTACAGTAGGTGTGAGTACAGTGGGTGTGAGTACAGTGGGTGTGAGTATGGTAGGTATAGTGGCTGTAAGTACAGTGGCTGAGTACGGTAGGTACAGTGGGTGTGAGTACAGTAGGTGTGAGTACAGTAGGTGTGAGTACGGTAGGTATAGTGGCTGTGAGTACAGTGGCTGAGTACGGTAGGTACAGTGGGTGTGAGTACATTAGGTGTGAGCACAGTTGGTGTGAGTACAGTGGCTGTGAGTACGGTAGGTATAGTGGCTGTGAGTACAGTGGCTGAGTACGGTAGGTACAGTGGGTGTGAGTACAGTAAGTGTGAGTACAGTAGGTATAGTGGCTGTGAGTACAGTGGCTGAGTATGGTAGGTACAGTGGGTGTGAGTACATTAGGTGTGAGCACAGTGGGTGTGAGTATAGTGGCTGTGAGTACGGTAGGTATAGTGGCTGTGAGTACAGTGGCTGAGTACGGTAGGTACAGTGGGTGTGAGTACAGTAGGTGTGAGTACAGTAGGCGTGAGTACAGTAGGTGTGAGTACAGTGGCTGTGAGTACAGTAGGTATAGTGGCTGTGAGTACAGTGGCTGAGTACGGTAGGTACAGTGGGTGTGAGTACATTAGGTGTGAGCACAGTGGGTGTGAGTACAGTGGCTGTGAGTACGGTAGGTATAGTGGCTGTGAGTACAGTGGCTGAGTACGGTAGGTACAGTGGGTGTGAGTACATTAGGTGTAAGCACAGTGGGTGTGAGTACAGTGGCTGTGAGTACGGTAGGTATAGTGGCTGTGAGTACAGTGGCTGAGTACGGTAGGTACAGTGGGTGTGAGTACATTAGGTGTGAGCACAGTGGGTGTGAGTACAGTGGCTGTGAGTACGGTAGGTATAGTGGCTGTGAGTACAGTGGCTGAGTACGGTAGGTACAGTGGGTGTGAGTACAGTAGGTGTGAGTACAGTAGGTGAGTACAGTAGGGGTGAGTACAGTGGCTGTGAGTACAGTAGGTATAGTGGCTGTGAGTACAGTGGCTGAGTATGGTAGGTACAGTGGGTGTGAGTACATTAGGTGTGAGCACAGTGGGTGTGAGTACAGTGGCTGTGAGTACAGTAGGTATAGTGGCTGTGAGTACAGTGGCTGAGTACGGTAGGTACAGTGGGTGTGAGTACAGTAGGTGTGAGTACAGTAGGTGTGAGTACAGTAGGTGTGCGTACAGTGGCTGTGAGTACAGTAGGTATAGTGGCTGTGAGTACAGTGGCTGAGTACGGTAGGTACAGTGGGTGTGAGTACAGTAGGTGTGAGTACAGTAGGTGTGAGTACAGTGGCTGTGAGTACAGTA